>NC_059343.1:84523328-84847078 GCF_018350155.1 Leopardus geoffroyi
AAAAGAGGATAACATTCTTGAGAAAAACTGTTGGGAAAATGAATAAAGTTTTACACACATAAGATGGGGCCGACGGGACTAAAACAAAGCTCTGGTCTCTAGCTTTGGAGACCCCCTTCTTCCGGGTTCTTCTTGCCCTGTTTTGTTGAGCGGCTGCGCGCGCGTGCCAAAACCCTATGGAAGCTGACAACTATAAAAATTACCCTTCCCACTTGCACTCAGCGTTCAGATCTTTGGAGAAAACGGTCTCCTCTGAGCCCACCAGTGTTAAATAAAACCTCTGATCCACCGAGATCTCCACCTCCGAGTTGCCGGCTTGGTTTTTCTCCGCCAGCGTTCCATCCTGGTTCCCTAACATATTTTGGTTCCCTGATTGGGAAACCCAACTGCGCCGGCCCATTGTTGGCCACTGGTTTGGGAGAATGACGAGGCAGAGTGATGGAATGAGGATTCGCAAGGGAGAAGGCGCACCCTGCCTGAATTTCAGCAGTCTCCCACTCGGTCGCAGCCCCGGGCCAACCCTGCTCCGCCATCTCCTGCCGGACTGGGAGGAGACTTGGCAGGTGAGGACCTGGACCCGACGTCGTCGGAACCGGTAAGGCTGGGGCCCAAATCTAGCCAGGCCCACTCACAAGAGTGGAAGGGGGGCCTGATCACTCCCCGGAGAGACCTCAGAAGTCTCACAGGTAGGAATTCTGTGAGAGGGAATGTATAAAACCTCTGGTGTGTATGTGAGTGTGAATGTGTGACTCGGTCTAGCTTGCTTGCCGACTTCACTTCTATGCCTCCACGGGCAGGCATCCTTAAGGTCCCCAGAAGCCCATGGAGTCTGAGTGGGCTCGTCTGCGCGAATTCCCTGTCTGAATGGCACACACTCTCTGGTGTGCCATCGGAATAGTTTTCTGATCGTAAGTCACAAAGCTGAGACCGCTATGGCTAAACGTCCCCTAAGTTCCTTCAGGACACGGACAGATGGGCATCTGACCGGTCTCCTCATTAGAGGGGACACCCCTATCCCTCTGTCTGTCTTTGTGACTCCACCTCACGGGAACGATGGGGTCGGGACAGAGCAAAGAAGGGGTTTTTGGGAGACTATGGAAATTAAGATAACCGCTGGCATGTTAAGGACCCTATGTGAGTTAGAATGGCCCACTTTTGCTGTAGTAGGGTCCTCTGAGGGAACCTTGGATGTCCCAATGGTCCGCTGCATCTGGCATGTTGTCTCCAGAGACCCAGGTCACCCTGATCAATTTCCCCATGCATCAACTACTGGCTTGAAATTGCCTGAAATCCTCCGCTGTGGGTGCAATTCATCCATAGCAAGCAGAGCCAGGCAAAGGTTTCAGTTGCTTTATCCACAGAGACTCACCCAGGGAGCCAAAGAAGCAACCCACCACTTCCCTAGTGTGTGCAGGAGACCCGGAGGAAGATCCTGTCTTTCTGCCACCTTATGACTCACCGGGCTCCCTCCCCCCACCGGTACGAAGAGGCTCTCCTCTGGGGGATCAGAGCAGGGGCTGAGAAACCCATGAATATGACCAGCAGCAAGGGGATTCCCCCGGGGATTATCATGAGAGGCGATGCGAGGCTTACAGCCTCTTTGCTCCAGAGGCACAAGAGAGTCGTGACAAAAGGATGGGGAAAGTCTAGCCGCCAAAAGGGGGGAGGCCCAGAACCTCCTTAGCAAGGGGTCAGTGGGCCTACTGCAAGGAGAAAGGACATTGAAAGAATAAATGTCTCAACCAAGGAAAGTCCCAGAAACCCAGCCGATATCAGGAGGAATCTCAAGAAGGGAACCGTATTGGTCTGGCCGAGATAGAACCATACTGAAGGGGAGGGACCCTGGCTCTCTCCCCCTGTTCCTCTGCCTAATAGATGTGAGGGATTCTCCCTCATTTCCCAGGTTAACAGTTATAATTGGAGAGCCAACTGTGGTTAGTCTACCTCGGGATGGGGACTTTAAAGGATGTTCCCAAGCAGTTGCTGAAACTCCATTCATTTCGGGGAAATTCCCAGTCTTCTCTGGACTGATGTGGACTCCATATTTCCACTTTGGTGGAACAATTAAAAACATGGCGTCTGCTCCTCTGAGTTAAGGTTTTGAATTAGGTTTTCCTTCTCTGCCTTCTACTGGCACCTTGCCTTCCTCTTCTGCCTTCCCCCTACCCCTGCTGTTTCTGCACCAGCTTGGGTGTGGTCTACGTAACTGGTTCCTATACCCTCCTCAGTACCTCATCACCCATTGGCTCCTCCTCCCATCCTCAAGGTCAAGGAGTAAAGTGCACCCCCTTGGACATCTAGGTATTTTCCAAATAGAATAAGTTGCTAAAGCTTTGACTACTGACACGGGTTTGTGTTTTTAACTTCTTATTGCAGAGAAATTAAGGCTATTTGGACCTATTGGAAAACATGCTTTGTACTTAATTGGTTCATGAATTTACCATGTAAAAAAAATCTAGTGTAAACACCTCTCAGTTGGTTACTAAGTCCTCAATTGGAGACTAAGGTTTCCTAAGAGTTAAAATTCTGCTAAGTGTACTTGAGACTGATGGAAAATAAGGAAAGCAACCCTGTATGTAGGCAAGTAGGAGGTATGTAAGAAAGATATAAGGAATGGAAATACATTTTTGTTGAGGGTAGATGAAAGTAATTTTGTCCTAAATGAGACTGGCTATTTGGAGAGAAATGGCTTTGGGACGAAGTTTGAAGGCAAAGGAAAGTTGTAGAAGGTTCATGAAGGGAAATCTTTGGAAAGGAATTTTATGTGTGCTCAGGATGGACTAAGGTTGAGATGAATGGAATTTAAGGTTGAAATTCTGCTTTTCTCTCTGCTCAAATAAAAAAAGTTTTCTTGGACTGTTGATCTGCTCTTGATAAGAATGCAAACAAAGCCTTGTCTTCTGGGCAAACCAAAGTTTTAGGTTTGATCTTTATCAGGTCTTTGATTACTTAGTTAAAAACTTCTCTAATGTTAAAGGAACTAGGTTTTGGTAACAACTATATAATGCTATACATTCACCTTTAGGTTCTTTTATTGCCACCTTGGTTGAATAAATAAAGTTTTAAGATTTGTAATGATCTGTAATCCTATTTACGATGTACTTATAACTTCCTAAGGTTTTAGCAAACTTCCCAGGATTTAAATGATAAATGAAGTCTTTTTTGACCAATTAGGCCCTTTTATTTGGGATGCTAAGTTACTTGGAAAGGCACTGTCGTGCAATGGTAACCCTTAGGTTGTATTGCACAGATAAATGTTGTAACTGCCCAAATATATATGCAATTCCAAAAGTTTTAATGTTTTGGTATAAGGTCATCACTTATATTCTGATTATGTGTCGCAGTGTTATGTGTCACAGAAATAACCAGATTTCTTTGTCAATTGCATCATAATGAACTCTCATCAGATCTTTAACGATGCCTGTTTCTGAGATTTTTGTTATTCTCTCACAAAACGTGTTTCTTCTTCAAGGAGATTTATAAAAAAGGACTTTGGGGACAAATACAGGTATTCGACATCTTTAAGATTAATACTAAAATGGGTAAGAATTTCCAGAACTAAAAAGCTGCATTCAACTTGAACAAGAATTAGGAACATGGGATTAAATGAACTGAGGAAGATTACAGTTTTATGATTCTTGTTGAAAATATTGCTGGTTCTCTAATGTTTGCTCTTCCAGATTAAGGAAAATTTCTCTTAAGATATCTATGATATACAGAAATGTCATATTAATTTATACCCTGAAGCATTTATCTTTTCTCTCTCTGCATAACTCCCCTGAAATTCAAAACCTCTCAGTGAGTATTCTTTCCCTGATGGCAATTACAATTGTTTTGCATAAGTTCAATAAGAATCTGTTCATCTTGTAACAGGTCACCATCGGAAATACTGGTTATTTTACCAAGGCTTTGACTGGAATGTCATATTTGAGAGTGACATTCATAGACTCAGATGTGACCAGACAGCTTTGAGGAACTAAGGTTGGCTTTATGAAACACGGAGCCATAAAGCCCCTTGGAAATGTTGGCCTGATACCTTGCTTACAGAGTTCCCAGCAGCCTCACCAGGTGAGTAAATAAGGGCACTTCCTGGCGGGTGCAGGAACCTCAGGATATCTTGGGCACCTCATGAAGAGGAGTTCGCCCCATTCTACAGGTATTGCAGGCCTATCTGATGGCAAGTATTTGTCTTGACTTCTGGCCTGGAGAGGCTACTAAAAGTTCAACCCAGAGATTCCTTATAAAATGTTCCAGCAAAGCAAACTTTAAAAGATCCTCATGATCAATCGCTATTCTTGCTGAGCTTATATGAATAGTTAGGCCAGGTTTGTTAAGACTGGACTTGATCTACAAATGCATTGGTCTCAATTTGGCTATCTCTGGAAAGGGGGGTTTTTAGGGAGAAAAACTATGTTTCAACAATGCACCATTATGGATGTTAAATTCTAGTTATGATTGTCTTTAAATGTTTGTTGTTTGCCTAAACTAGACAACTTGAGGTAAACTTCAGAAAAATTGTCACAGTATTTCATGTGTAGACAATCTTCTGTGCTTGTTATTCTGTGGGGATAATAATAAGACCCCATGGGCATATGATTATTTCAACAACTGGAAAACAGGATGGATCTCTAAATATGCAAACCATATCTTCCCTAAACCTGATCTGACAGTTACCAGAAACCCGCCCCTTTTGAAGACTTGGAGGTGGACTTTACAGATATACAACCAACTAGAGGATTCAGCTTCAGGTATCACCCCATGGGTCCATCACTCCAGAGTTAAGAAGGCCAAGTCAGAGGAACCCTCAACGTGGCGAAGTGATCCAGATCAAGTCAACCCGCTTAAAGTGACCCTCAAAAAGACACTGGCCCCTGAGCTCTCTAGCCCTGCTCCAGCCACACCCCAGAAGCTGGCTGGCCTGTGCATGACAAAAGCTTGAGGAATCAACATGTGGGCCAAGCCCAGGGGTTCGGATGCAACTCTGCCAGCCCTTCCCCCTTATTGGTGTCAGAGCTCTGATCTTGCTTCTTGCTGTTGGGCTAATAGAGACTGCACCAACAAACTGGACATGGAACGGATGGCAGACTCCCTGGTAACCTGACAAAGCCAAATAAACTCCCTGGAAGCAGTGTCCCTCCAAAATAGGTGAGCCCTCGACCTCCTCACTTCAGAAAAAGGAGGGACTTGTATCTTTCTGGGGGGAGGAATGTTGCTATTTTGTAAACCAATCAGGAATAGTCAGGACTAAGGTTGAGGAACTCAAGGAAAGAATTCAACATAGACAACAAGAAAATATCAGTCAGTGGAGAGGATGGGATCTCACAGACTGGGCATCCTGGCTCCCTGCCCTGGCAGGGCCCTGCCTTTCCATAATTTTACTTGTGACCATCGGCCCCTGTATGCTAAATACCCTGGTACGTTTTATTGAAAACACTGTTGCTTGCCAAACTGCAGCACGTATCTTAGCCCTCCGAGGGTACCAACCCCTAGAGCTAAAAAGTGGTGCCTAATAAAAGATTTTTTAAAGGGCATGAAAAGGGGGAATGTTGGGAAAATGAATAAAGTTTTACACAGTAAGATGGTCGACGGGACTAACACAAGCTCTGGTCTCTAGCTTGGAGACCCCTCTTCCGGGTTCTTCTTGCCCTGTCAAAGAAGGATGGCCTTGTCAAAGAAAGTGCTGTGAGTTGGCAAGTGGATGTTTACAGGGTCCTGACCTAACAACGCCCAGCATCTCCAACATCCCTTTTGGATTAATTGTGCTATGTTGAATATGAGTGCGGTGAGAGTACTTTTAAGACTTATGGGGGTAAAACCAAGGAGGAAGATGGTGGCGCACGAGGACGCTGGGCTCACCTCGTCCTGCTGATCACTTAGATTCCGCCCACATCCGCCTAAATAACCCAGAAAACCGCCAGAAGACAAGCAGTACAGACTCTCCGGAGCCAAGCGTAGACGAGAGGCCCACGGAAGAGGGTAGGAAGGGCGGAGAGGTGGTGTGCCCTACACCCACTGGCAGCAGGGAGCTGGGGCGGTGGAGCAGCAGCCCACCAGGCCAGGCCAAGCCCCTGAGTCTGGCTTGCAAAAGGCAGAGGGGATGGACTCCGTGAGTTCTGACAGCCAGTGGGACTTAACATCTGGAATGTTTTAAGTCAACAGCTCTGCTCAGAGAGTGGAAGGGCTAGAGGACAATGGGAGGGAGAGTTGTTGAGCCCTGGAAGACAGAGTTCAGCTCGGTGGGGGACAAAGGCACTGGTCAGTGCCATCTCCCTCACCCATCCCCCAGCCAAAATCCCAAAGGGAACCAGTTCCTGTCACGGAACTTGCTTGCACGGTGCAAACACCCAACGCTGTGCTTCTGTGGATCCATCCCTCTGACGGGTCTGCCTGCCCCCTCCCAGTGCTGTAAGGCCCCTCCCGCAGGGGACCACTGACGAGCTAAGCAAAACGAGCTAAGCTTGCCCCTCCCGCCCCTGTGCACCTTGCGGATCCACCCCGGCTAATACGCCAGATCCCATAGAAGCAGCACCAAAAGGCTGGCAGTGTGCAAATAGCCCAGACAGGGGCCACACCACTCCATGGTGAGTCCCGCTCCTGGGAGAGGGGAAGATAAGGTACACACCAGTCTGACTGTGGCCCCAGCGGTGGGCTGGGGGCAGACATCAGGTCTGACTGCAGCCCCGCCCACCAACACAAGTTAGTCCAGACAGCACAGGGGAAGTGCCCTGCAGTTCCACGCCACCCCAGGGACTTCCCAAAATGTCAAAACGGAAGAATTCAGCTCAAAAGAAACTCCAGCAAGTAGCGACAGCTAACGAATTGATCAAAAATGATTTAAGCAAAATAACGGAACATGAATTTAATATAATAGTCATAAAATTAATCGCTGGGCTTGAAAAAAGTATAGAGGGCAGCACAGAATCTATTGCTACAGAGATCAAGGGACTAAGAAACAGTCAGGAGGAGCTCAAAAATGCTTTAAATGAGCTGCAAAATAAAATGGAGGCGACCACAGCTCAGATTGAAGAGGCAGAGGAGAGAATAGGTGTATTAGAAGATAAAATTATTAAAAAGAGGAAGCGGAGAAAAAGAGAGATAAAAAAAATCCAAGAGTATGAGGGGACAATTAGAGAACTAAGTGATGCAATCAAACGTAACAATATCTGTATAATGGGGATTCCAGAAGAGGAAGAGAGAAAGGGGCTGAAGGTGTACTTGAACAAATCACAGCTGAGAACTTCCCTGATCTGGGGAATGGAAAAGGCATTGAAATCCAAGAGGCACAGAGAACTCCCTTCAGACATAACTTGAATTGATCTTCTGCGTGACATATCATAGTGAAACTGGCAAAATAGAAGGATAAAGAGAAAATTCTGAAAGCAGCTAGGGATAAACAGGCTCTAACTTACAAAGGGAGACCCAAAAGAGTAGTGGCAGACCTATCTACTGAAACTTGGCAGGCCAGAAAGGAATGGCAGGAAATCTTCAATGTGATAAACAGAAAAAATATGCAGCCGAGAATCCTTTATGCAGCAAATCTGTCATTCAGAATACAAGGAGAGATAAAGGTCTTCCCAAACAAACAAAAACTGAAGGAATACATCACCACTAAACCAGCCCTACAAGAGATTCGAAGGGGGATTCTGTGAGTGAAATGTTTCAAGGACCCCAAAGTACCAGAGACATCACGACAAGCATGAAACCTAAAGACATCACAATGACTCTAAACCCGTATCTTTCTGTAATAACACTGAACGTAAATGGACTAAATGCACCAACCAAAAGACATAGGGTATCAGAATGGATAAAAAAAACAAACAAAAAAAAAAAAACAAAAAACTAAAAACAAAAAAACAAGACCCATCTATTGGCTGTCTACAAGAGACTCATTTTAGACCTGAGGCCACCTTCAGATTGAAAGTGAGGGGATGGGAAAACTATCTATCATGCTACTGGAAGTCACAAGAAAGCTGCAGTAGTCATACTTATATCAGACAAACCAGACTTTAAATTAAAGGCTCTAACAAGAGATGAAGAGGGCATTATATAATAATTATAGGGTCTATCCCTCAGGAAGAGCTAACAATGATAAATGTCTATGTGCCGAATATGGGAGCCCCCAAATATATAAAACAATTAATCACAAACGTAAGTAACCTTATTGATAAGAATGGGGTAATTGCAGGGGACTTTAATACTCCACTTACAATAATGGATAGATCATCTAGACACAGGATCAATAAAAACACAAGGGCCCTGAATGATACATTGGATCAGATGGACTTGACAGGTCTATTTAGAACCCTGCATCCCAAAGCAACAGAATATACTTTCTTCTCGAATGCACATGGAACATTCTCCAAGATAGATCACACACTGGGTCACAAAACAGCCCTTCATAAGTATACAAGAATTGAGATCATACCATGCATACTTTCAGACCACAGTGCTATGAAGCTTGAAATCAACCACAGGAAAAAGTCTGGAAAACGTCCAAAAGCATGGAGGTTAAAGAACACCCTCCTAAAGAATGAATGGGTCATCCAGGCAAGTAGAGAAGAAATTAAGAATTATATGGAAACAAATGAAAATGAAAAGGCAACAATCCAAATGCTTTGGGATGCAGCGAAGGCAGTCCTGAGAGGAAAATGCATTGCAATCCAGGCCTACCTCCAGAAACAAGAAAAATTCCAAATACAAAATCTAACAGCACACCTAAAGGAAATACAAACAGAACAGCAAAGACACCCCAAACCCGGCAGAAGAAGAGAAATAATAAAGATCAAAGCAGAAATAAACAATAAACAACATAGAAACCAACAAAACAAAACAGAACAAAACAAAAACTGTAGAGCAGATCAACGAAACCAGGAGTTGGTTTTTTGAATACATAAACAAAATTGATAAACCGCTAGCCAGGCTTCTCAAAAAGAAAAGTGAGATGACCCAAATAGATAAAATCTTTAATGAAAATGCAATTATTACAACCAATCTGTCGGAAATACAAGCCATTATCAGGGAATATTATGAAAACTTATATGCCAACAAACTGGACAACCTGGCAGAAATGGACAAATTTCTAAGCACCCACACACTTCCAAAACTCAAACAGGAGGAAATAAAAAGCTTGAACAGACCCATAAGCAGCAAAGAAATTGAATCATTCATCAAAAATCTCCCAAAAAATAAGAGTCCAGGACCAGATGGCTTCCCAGGGGAATTCTACCAGACATTTAAAGCAGAGATAATACCTATCCTTCTCAAGCTATTCCAAAAAAATATAAAGGGAAGGAAAACTTCCAGACTCATTCTATGAAGCCAGCATTACTTTGATTCCGAAACCAGACAGAGACACCGCAAAAATAAGAGGACTACAGGCCAATATCTCTGATGAATATGGATTCAAAAATTCTTAATAAGGTACTAGCAAATCAAATTCAACAGCGTATGAAAATAATTATTCACCATGATCAAGTGGGACTCAAGGCTGGTTCAATATTGGCAAATCAATCAATGTGATATATCACACTAATAAAAGAAAATAAAAGAACCATATGATCCTGTCAATCGATGCAGAAAAAGCATTTGACAAAATTCAGTATGCTTTCTGAATAAAAACCCTCGAGAAAGTCAGGATAGAAGGAATATTCTTAAACATCATAAAAGCCATGTATGAAAAGCCCACAGCTAATATTATCCTCAGTGTGGAAAAACTGAGAGCTTTCCCCATGAGATCAGGAACAGGGCAGGGATGTCCACTCTCACCGCTGCTGTTTACCATAGTGTTGGAAGTTCTAGCATCAGCAATCAGGCAACAAAAGGAAATCAAAGGCATCAAACTTGGCAAAGATGAAGTCAAGCTTTCACCTTTTGCAGATGGCATGATATTATACATGGAAAACCCGATAGACTCCACCAAAAGTCTACTAGAACTGATACATTAATTCAGTCGCAAGATACAAAGTCGCAAGATACAAAATCAATGTACAGAATCCAGTTGCATTCTTATACACTAATAAAGAAGCAACAGAAGGACAAAAAGAGAAACTGACCCCATTTACAATTGCACCAAGGATCATAAAATACCTAGGAATAAATCTAACCAAAGATGTAAAAGATCTGTATGCTGAAAACTATAGAAAGCTTATGAAGGAAATTGAAGAAGATATAATGAAATGGAAAAACATTCCATGCTCATGGATTGGAAGAATAAATATTGTTAAAATGTCAATACTCCCCAAAGCTATCTACACATTCAATGCAATCCCAATCAAAATTGCACCAGCATTCTTCTCCAAGCTACAACAAGCAATCCTAAAATTTGTATGGAACCACAAAAGACCCCGAATAGCCAAAGTAATATTGAAGATGAAGACCAAAGCGGGAGGCATCACAATCCCAGACTTTAGCTTCTACTCCAAAGCTATAATCATCAAGACAGCATGGTATAGGCACAAAAACCGACACATAGACCAATGGAATAGAATAGAGACTCCAGAATTGGACCCAAAAAAAGTATGGCCAACTAATCTTTGACAAAGGAGGAAAGAATATCCAATGGAAAAAAGGCAGTCTCTTTAACAAATGGTGCTGGGAGAACTGGACAGCGACATGAAGAAGGATGAAACTAGACCACTTTCTTACACCATTCAAAAAAATAAACTAAAAATGGATAAAGGGCCTGAATGTGAGACAGGAAACCATCAAAACCCTAGAGGAGAAAGCAGGAAAAAACCTCTCTGTCCTCAGCCGCAGCAATTTCTTACTTGACACAGCCCTAAAGGCAAGGGAATTAAAAGCAAAAATGAACTATTGGGACCGCATGAAGGTAAAAAGCTTCTGCACAGCCAAGGAAACAATCAACAAAGCTAAACGGCAAACAATGGAATGGGAAAAGATATATGCAAATGACATATCGGACAAAGGACTAGTATCCAAAAATCTATAAAGAAATCACCAAAGTCCACACCTGAAAAAACAAATAATCCAGTGAAGAAATGGGCAAAAGACATGAATAGACACCTCTCTAAAGAAGACATCCGGATGGCCAACAGGCACATGAAAAGATGCTCAACATCGCTCCTCATCAGGGAAATATAAATCAAAACCACACTCAGATATCACCTAACACCAGTCAGAGTGGCTAAAATGAACAAATCAGGAGACTATAGATGCTGGAGAGGATGTGGAGAAATGGGAACCCTCCTGCACTGTTGGTGGGAATGCAAACTGGTGCAGCCGCTCTGGAAAACAGTGTGGAGGTTCCTCAAAAAATTAAAAATAGATCTTCCCTATGACCCAGCAATAGCACTGCTAGGAATTTACCCAAGGGATACAGGAGTGCTGATGCATAGGGGCACTTGTACCCCAATGTTTACAGCAGCACTTTCTACAATAGCCCAATTATGGAAAGAGCCTAAATGTCCATCAACTGATGAATGGATAAAGAAATTGTGGTTTAGATACACAATGGAATACTACGTGGCAATGAGAAAGAATGAAATATGGCCTTTTGTAGCCATATGGATGGAAGTGGAGAGTGTTATGCTAAGTAAAACAAGTCATACAGAGAAAGACAGATACCATATGTTTTCACTCTTATGTGGACCCTGAGAAACTTAACACAAGGACATGGGTTAGGGGAAGGAAAAAAAAAAAAAGGTTAGAGAGGGAGGGAGCCAAACCATAAGAGACTCTTAAAAACTGAGAGCAATCTGAGGGTTGATGGGGGGGGGGTGGGAGAGAGGGGGGGTGGGTGATGGGTATTGAGGAGGGCACCTGTTGGGATGAGCACTGGGTGTTGTATGGAAACAAATTTGAAAATAATTTCATATTAAAAAAACAAACAAAAAATACTATCAAAACCAAAAGAAAAAAAAAAAAAGACTTACGTGGGTGAAGAGCCATTCTATTTTTAAAACTTTTTAAACAACAGCTTGCCCAATTAATGCGATAGAAAAATCCTTAGGATTAACAATATATAGCTGTAGAGGAAGGTTGGGATCTTTCCTATCATAACTACGAGAGATGAGAATGGACTGAACATCGTCCAGCTCCTTCTTTGCTGCCGGGGTGAGCTAGCGCGGTGATGTTAAGTTAGGATCACCAGAAAGCAGTGCCAGGAGGTTGGTTAATGGGCGTTAGTAATGCCCAGGAGAGGACGAATCCAGTTTATGGTGCCCAACAATTTTTGTACATCGTTAAGAATACGAACATTATTAGGAATAGTCTGAATGAGGGGACGAATTTGAGTATTAAACATGCGTAGCCCCAGGTAAGAAAATGGAATCGACCTTTGTACTTTTTCAGGGGCTATTTTTATTTATTTTATTTTTTTTTATTTTATTTTTTTTTAATTTTTTTTTTTAGTTTTTTTTTTTATTATATGAAATTTATTGTCAAATTGGTTTCCATACAACACCCAGTGCTCATCCCAAAAGGTGGTGCCCTCCTCAATACCCATCACCCACCCTCTCCTCCCTCCCACCACCCATCAACCCTCAGTTTGTTCTTAGGTTTTAACAGTCTCTTATGCTTTGGCTCTCTCCCACTCTAACCTCTTTTTTTCTTTTTTCCTCCCCCTCCCCCATGGGTTCCTGTTAAGTTTCTCAGGATCCACATAAGAGTGAAACCATATGGTATCTGTCTTTCTCTGTATGGCTTATTTCACTTAGCATCACACTCTCCAGTTCCATCCATGTTGCTACAAAAGGCCATATTTCATTTTTTCTCATTGCCACGTAGTATTCCATTGTGTATATAAACCACAATTTCTTTATCCATTCATCAGTTGATGGACATTTAGGCTCTTTCCATAATTGGGCTATTGTTGAGAGTGCAGCTATGAACATTGGGGTACAAGTGCCCCTATGCATCAGTACTCCTGTATCCCTTGGATAAATTCCTAGCAGTGCTATTGCTGGGTCATAGGGTAGGTCTGTTTTTAATTTTCTGAGGAACCTCCACACTGCTTTCCAGAGCGGCTGCACCAATTTGCATTCCCACCAACAGTGCAAGAGGGTTCCCGTTTCTCCACATCCTCGCCAGCATCTATAGTCTCCTGATTTGTTCATTTTGGCCACTCTGACTGGCGTGAGGTGATACCTGAGTGTGGTTTTGATTTGTATTTCCCTGATAAGGAGCGACGCTGAACATCTTTTCATGTGCCTGTTGGCCATCCGGATGTCTTCTTTAGAGAGGTGTCTATTCATGTTTTCTGCCCATTTCTTCACTGGGTTATTTGTTTTTCGGGTGTGGAGTTTGGTGAGCTCTTTATAGATTTTGGATACTAGCCCTTTGTCCGATATGTCATTTGCAAATATCTTTTCCCATTCCGTTGGTTGCCTTTTAGTTTTGTTGGTTGTTTCCTTTGCTGTGCAGAAGCTTTTCATCTTCATAAGGTCCCGGTAATTCACTTTTGCTTTTAATTCCCTTGCCTTTGGGGATGTGTCGAGTAAGAGATTGCTACGGCTGAGGTCAGAGAGGTCTTTTCCTGCTTTCTCCTCTAAGGTTTTGAGGGTTTCCTGTCTCACATTCAGGTCCTTTATCCATTTTGAGTTTATTTTTGTGAATGGTGTGAGAAAGTGGTCTAGTTTCAACCTTCTGCATGTTGCTGTCCAGTTCTCCCAGCACCATTTGTTAAAGAGACTGTCTTTTTTCCATTGGATGTTGTTTCCTGCTTTGTCAAAGATGAGTTGGCCATACGTTTGTGGGTCTAGTTCTGGGGTTTCTATTCTATTCCATTGGTCTATGTGTCTGTTTTTGTGCCAATTCCATGCTGTCTTGATGATGACAGCTTTGTAGTAGAGGCTAAAGTCTGGGATTGTGATGCCTCCCGCTTTGTTCTTCTTCTTCAAAATTCCTTTGGCTATTCGGGGCCTTTTGTGGTTCCATATGAATTTTAGGATTGCTTGTTCTAGTTTCGAGAAGAATGCTGCTGCAATTTTGATTGGGATTGCATTGAATGTGTAGATAGCTTTGGGTAGTATTGACATTTTGACAATATTTACTCTTCTAATCCATGAGCAGGGAATGTCTTTCCATTTCTTTAAATCTTCTTCAATTACCTTCATAAGCTTTCTATAGTTTTCAGCATACAGATCTTTGACATCTTTGGTTAGATTGATTCCTAGGTATTTTATGCTTCTCGGTGCAATTGTGAATGGGATCAGTTTCTTTATTTGTCTTTCTGTTGCTTCATTGTTAGTGTATAAGAATGCAACTGATTTCTGTACATTGATTTTGTATCCTGCAACTTTGCTGAATTCATGTATCAGTTCTAGCAGACTTTTGGTGGAGTCTATCGGATTTTCCATGTATAATATCATGTCATCTGCAAAAAGCGAAAGCTTGGTTTCATCTTTGCCAATTTGGATGCCTTTGATTTCCTTTTGTTGTCTGATTGCTGATGCTAGAACTTCCAGCACTATGTTAAACAACAGCGGTGAGAGTGGGCATCCCTGTCGTGTTCCTGATCTCAGGGAAAAAGCTCTCAGTTTTTCCCCGTTGAGGATGATGTTAGCTGTGGGCTTTTCATAAATGGCTTTTATGATCTTTAAGTATGTTCCTTCTATCCCGACTTTCTCAAGGGTTTTTATTAAGAAAGGGTGCTGGATTTTGTCAAAGGCCTTTTCTGCATCGATTGACAGGATCATATGGTTCTTCTCTTTTTTTTTGTTAATGTGATGTATCACGTTGATGGATTTGCGAATGTTGAACCAGCCCTGCATCCCAGGAATGAATCCCACTTGAGCATGGTGAATAATTCTTTTTATATGCCGTTGAATTCGATTTGCTAGTATCTTATTGAGAATTTTTGTATCCATATTCATCAGGGATATTGGCCGGTAGTTCTCTTTTTTTACTGGGTCTCTGTCTGGTTTAGGAATCAAAGGAATACTGGCTTCATAGAATGAGTCTGGAAGTTTTCCTTCCCTTTCTATTTCTTGGAATAGCTTGAGAAGGATAGGTATTATCTCTGCTTTAAACGTCTGGTAGAACTCCCCTGGGAAGCCATCTGGTCCTGGACTCTTATTTGTTGGGAGATTTTTGATAACCGATTCAATTTCTTCGCTGGTTATGGGTCTGTTCAAGCTTTCTATTTCCTCCTGATTGAGTTTTGGAAGAGTGTGGGTGTTCAGGAACTTGTCCATTTCTTCCAGGTTGTCCAATTTGTTGGCATATAATTTTTCATAGTATTCCCTGATAATTGTTTGTATCTCTGAGGGATTGGTTGTAATCATTCCATTTTCATTCATGATTTTCTCTATTTGGGTCATCTCCCTTTTCTTTTTGAGAAGCCTGGCTAGAGGTTTGTCAATTTTGTTTATTTTTTCAAAACACCAACTCTTGGTTTCGTTGATCTGCTCTACAGTTTTTTTTAGACTCTATATTGTTTATTTCTGCTCTGATCTTTATTATTTCTCTTCTTCTGCTGGGTTTGGGGTGTCTTTGCTGTTCTGCTTCTATTTCCTTTAGGTGTGCTGTTAGATTTTGTATTTGGGATTTTTCTTGTTTCTTGAGATAGGCCTGGATTGCAATGTATTTTCCTCTCAGGACTGCCTTTGCTGCGTCCCAAAGCGTTTGGATTGTTGTATTTTCATTTTCGTTTGTTTCCATATATTTTTTAATTTCTTCTCTAATTGCCTGGTTGACCCACTCATTCGTTAGTAGGGTGTTCTTTAACCTCCATGCTTTTGGAGGTTTTCCAGACTTTTTCTGTGGTTGATTTCAAGCTTCATAGCATTGTGGTCTGAAAGTATGCATGGTATAATTTCAATTCTGGTAAACTTATGAAGGGCTGTTTTGTGACCCAGTATATGATCTATCTTGGAGAATGTTCCATGTGCACTCCAGAAGAACGTATATTCTGTTGCTTTGGGATGCAGAGTTCTAAATATATCTGTCAAGTCCATCTGATCCAATGTCTCATTCAGGGCCCTTGTTTCTTTACTGACCGTGTGTCTAGATGATCTATCCATTTCTGTAAGTGGGGTGTTAAAGTCCCCTGCAATTACCACATTCTTATCAATAAGGTTGCTTATGTTTGTGAGTAGTTGTTTTATATATTTGGGGGCTCCGGTATTCGGCGCATAGACATTTATTATTGTTAGCTCTTCCTGATGAATAGACCCTGTAACTATTATATAATGTCCTTCTTCATCTCTTGTTACAGCCTTTAATTTAAAGTCTAGTTTGTCTGATATAAGTATGGCTACTCCAGCTTTCTTTTGGCTTCCAGTAGCATGATAAATAGTTCTCCATCCCCTCACTCTCAATCTAAAGGTGTCCTCAGGTCTAAAATGAGTCTCTTGTAGACAGCAAATAGATGGGTCTTGTTTTTTTATCCATTCTGATACCCTATGTCTTTTGGTTGGCGCATTTAATCCATTTACATTCAGTGTTATTATAGAAAGATACGGGTTTAGAGTCATTGTGATGTCTGTATGTTTTATGCTTGTAGTGTTGTCTCTGGTACTTTGCCTCACAGGGTCCCCCTTAGGATCTCTTGTAGGGCTGGTTTAGTGGTGACAAATTCCTTCAGTTTTTGTTTGTTTGGGAAGACCTTTATCTCTCCTTCTATTCTAAATGACAGACTTGCTGGATAAAGGATTCTCGGCTGCATATTTTTTCTGTCTAGCACACTGAAAATCTCGTGCCAATTCTTTCTGGCCTGCCAAGTTTCAAAAGAGAGATCAGTCACGAGTCTTATAGGTCTCCCTTTATATGTGAGGGCACGTTTACCCCTTGCTGCTTTCAGAATTTTCTCTTTATCCTTGTATTTTGCCAGTTTCACTATGATATGTCGTGCAGAAGATCGATTCAAGTTCCGTCTGAAGGGAGTTCTCTGTGCCTCTTGGATTTCAATGCCTTTTTCCTTCCCCAGTTCAGGGAAGTTCTCAGCTATGATTTCTTCAAGTACCCCTTCAGCACCTTTCCCTCTCTCTTCCTCCTCTGGGATACCAATTATGCGTACATTATTTCTTTTTAGTGTATCACTTAGTTCTCTAATTTTCCCCTCATACTCCTGGATTTTTTTATCTCTCTTTTTCTCAGCTTCCTCTTTTTCCATAACTTTATCTTCTAGTTCACCTATTCTCTCCTCTGCCTCTTCAATCCGAGCTGTGGTGGTTTCCATTTTGTTTTGCATTTCATTTAAAGCGTTTTTCAGCTCCTCGTGACTGTTCCTTAGTCCCTTGATCTCTGTAGCAAGAGATTCTCTGCTGTCCTCTATACTGTTTTCAAGCCCAGCGATTAATTTTATGACTATTATTCTAAATTCACTTTCTGTTATATTATTTAAATCTTTTTTGATCAGCTCATTAGCTGTTGTTATTTCCTGGAGATTCTTCTGAGGGGAATTCTTCCGCTTGGTCATTTTGGATAGTCCCTGGCATGGTGAAGACCTGCAGGGCACTTCCCCTGTGCTGTGGTGTATAACTGGAGTTGGTGGGCGGAGTCGCAGTCAGACCTGATGTCTGCCCCCGGCCCACCGCTGGGGCCACAGTCAGACTGGTGTGTGCCTTCTCTTCCCCTCTCCTAGGGGCGGGATTCACTGTGGGGTGGCGTGGCCCGTCTGGGCTACTTGCACACTGCCAGGCTTGTGATGCTGGGGATCTGGCGTATTAGCTGGGGTGGGTAGGCAAGATGCACAAGGGCAGGAGGGGCAGGCTTAGCTCGCTTCTCCTTAGGTGATCCACTTCAGGAGGGGCCCTGTGGCAGCGGGAGGGAGTCAGATCCGCTGCCGGAGGTTTGGCTCCTCCGCAGAAGCACAGAGTTGGGTGTTTGCGCGGAGCGAGGAAGTTCCCTGGCAGGAACTGGTCCTCTTTGGGATTTTGGCTGGGGGATGGGCGGGGGAGATGGCGCTGGCGAGCGCCTTTGTTCCCCACCAAACTGAGCTCTGTCGTCCGGGGGCTCAGCAGCTCTCCCTCCCTTTGTCCTCCAGCCTTCCCGCTTTCCGAGCAGAGCTGTTAATTTATGACCTCCCAGACGCTAAGTCGCGCTTGCTGTTGGAACACAGTCCGTCAGGCCCCTCCGCTTTTGCCCGCCAGACTCTGGGGCTCTGCTTGGCCGGTGAGCCGCCCCTCCGCCCCGGCTCCCTCCCGCCAGTCCGTGGAGCGCGCACCGCCTTGCCGCCCTTCCTACCCTCTTCCGTGGGCCTCTCGTCTGCGCTTGGCTCCGGCGACTCCGTTCTGCTAATCCTCTGGCGGTTTTCTGGGTTATTTAGGCAGGTGTAGGTGGAATCTAAGTGATCAGCAGGACGCGCGGTGAGCCCAGCGTCCTCCTACGCCGCCATCTTCCCTCCTCCCAGGGGCTATTTTTAAACCCTGTTGGCTTAGTTAATCAGGGAGCATGGCAACGAGCTCATCTAGAGGCTGTTGATGTGGGTCACAAAAAAGGATATCATCCATATAGTGATAAATGATCAAAGAAGGAAACCGCGTCCTAATCGACTCTAATGCTTTATTGGCATAAAATTGGTGTATTGTTGGGCTATTAAACATCCCTTGGGGTAGGACTCTCCAGTGGTAATGGGGTGATGGCCGGCAGTGATTAACAACAGGAATGGTAAAGGCAAATTTCTCTCTATCTTGTTCAGCTAAGGGGATTGTGAAAAAGCAGTCTTTTAAATCAATAATAAATCAGCCAATTTTGAGGCAACATGGAGGGAGAGGGGGTTCCTAGCTGTAAGGGACCAAAAGGCTCAATTACTGCATTAATAGCTCTGAGATCACGAAGAAGTCGCCACTTGCAAGTTTCTTTTGGAACACAAAAGATAGGAGTATTCCAAGGGCTATTACTAGGCTCTATATGCCCATTTTTTTAATTGTTCATCTACTAATTATTGGAGATGAATCAATTGGCCCCTTTTATTGGACACTGCTCAACCTATACGGGTTTGTTAGTTTTCCATTTTAATGGGAGGGGCTCAATTTGAGCAGTGGCTAGGAAAAACTTGTTTTAAGATGAATATTCCATTGACTCAATAAGTCTCTTCCCCATAAATTGATAGGGATACTCATCGCATAGGGCTGTATGTAGACTATTTGGTCATCGGGCCCTAAACATTTGCAAAAGGTCAGACTTTGTCGGGAAGGCTGGCTGCCTCCAACTCCAACTAGGGTGGCCGTAGGGACAGTAGCCCAGTGAGGCCATTGTGAGGGGGATATAACGGTTACATCAGCCCCTGTATCAATTAACCCTGAGAAAAGTTTATCTTTGATCTTTATTTGCAAGAGAGGTTTGTCTTGAGAAATGTTGGCGAGCCAGTATTGTTCTAAAGGCGAGTTTGTGCTCCCAAACTTGCCTTCTCTTCTAGGTTTGTTCGCAGCTCCAGGGACCCAATAAGGAAGGATAAGGAGTTGAGCCAATCGCTGGCCTTTGTTAATGGTTATTAATTTGGAGGCCTGCGCCATAATTTTAATTTCCCTGGTGAAATCACTATCAATCACCCCTGGAAGAACTAGAAGTCTGGCTTTGGTAGGGCTACATCTTCCAAGAAAGAGACCAACATAGCCTTTGGGAAGCAGGCCAAATATGCCAGTAGGGATGAGGTATACATGCCCAAACTGATTAAGTGTGATGGTCTCCTGGGATTCTAAATCTAATCCTGTGCTTCCTTTGGTGGCAGCACATAGGGACCCCATGGGTTTAAGTAGCCCAGGCCTTGGGTGGGGGAGGGTGACGTTTCTTGTGGGCAGAAAGAAGCCATCCCCTCCCTTTGTTGTCCTGGGTGTGGAGGGGGGCACACGTTTGGGAGTTTCCCAAACTGAGGGGGCGACTGTCTTCATCAAATTTAGATCTACAGTTATTTGCCCAATGATTCCCTTTCTTGCATCGAGGACACAATCCCGGCAAGAGGGAGGTTTGGGGAGTGTTTATAAAGGGGCAATCCTTTTTTAAGTGTCCCACTTTTCCACAGCCAAAACAGGTTGGGTTAGATTGTTTGAGGGCCAAGGCAAGTAGCATTGTTTTGTGGGGTTCTGTTCCCACAGTTTGACAGGCTTTAACATATTCACTGATAGTGGCTGCAGGGCTACTTGCATTGGGTTTGATATGCTTAAGAACTCTTTTGCAATCCTCATTAGCATTTTCAACAGCCAGGGAAAGAAACATTGATTCGGTTGCTTCCATATTATCAAGCTGTCTTTGAATAGCTTCTTGGAGGTGATTGATAAAAGACATATAGTTTTCAGTGGCCCCTTGTCGGATATTAGTAAAGAACCATGATGATTTTCCTGAAAGGGGGATTTTATGAAATCCCGTCACACTACATCAGTGCATTGCTCCCTGACGATGATCGGGAGTTGAGCTTGCTGCCTTGGTTGGACATATTGCCCTGTGCCAGACAATTGTTCAAAAGTCACTGGAATAGCAGCATCGAGGTTCTGCATAGCACGAGTGATGAAATTCCTGAGCAAAGACAGCATATTGGGCCGGGGTCAGGAGAGAGTTCCAGTCCCAGGCACACATGGAATAAGGCAAACAGTTTCCAAAATCCCGATCGTAAAAGGGCTATGAAGGCGGTAGAGTTGAACTGCCTTCTGTAATTCTTTTACTATTTGGAAGGGCAGGCTTTCATGGACATATTGTCCATTTTGCCTGACAACGGGAAGCAGGTGGAATTCACCGGCCTTATGGGCTTCTTTAAGGCACTTTTGCATTGGGAAAAGGACCTTATCAGAGCAGGTTGATGAGGTGTTTTGAGGCTCGATATCGTCCCACCCTTTTGGGGGAGGGGGAGTATCTTTTTGCTGTAGAGATGCCAGAGGCACAGCCTGATTATGGGGGGGGGGGCGAGGTTTTTCCTTCTTTTTAGATAACTCTATGTTTTCACCTACATCCTCCGGGCTCAGTGGGAGAAGGGCAGTGCAGACGATGGATCAGGTGAGGATTACCTGGGGGGTGGGGGTGGGGGGACATTAGCCCCTTCAGAATGCCTGGCCTTTAATGTTTTCCCTGCTCATTCCCTCACGTCAAGATCACAAGTTCCTTGTTCTGGAAGCCAACGGCAATTCTGTTGGACAGTCAGAAATAATTTAAAGAGAGCCTTATAATTTAGAGTCATTCCTGCTGTCTCTCCTAGTGACTGAAGAATTCGAATATAGCGCTTTTGTTCAGGGGCTGGGGAGTTTCCCATGGGAGATCTCTCAAAAAGTTCCATGGCAGTGAATCCTAATATAGTTTCGCTTTATCCCTTACCTCTTCAGGCAGAGACTGTAACTGATGTGTTTTTTTTTTTTTTCCTCTCCCTTTCTTGGAGCTCCTTAATCATTCCACGGCATCCTGCAGTCCTTGTGTGGCACCGCCTTATCACTTTGGCTCCTTGTCCACGTTGGCCCATAGTCCCCTTTCCTTCTATCACATCAGGGTCACCATCTGTCGTAGACTCCAAGTCTAAAGTTCTTTCTTGTCTAGCAAGAAAGTGGGACACAGGATTAAAAGCGAGAGATGGCTAATATCCAGGAAAAGACAAGAGCCATGAATGAGGGTCCTTGTCCCATTTTTATTAGGATCAGAAGGCTTACAAACATGGTGCTGGACATGCTCAAAGAGACAATGAATCTGTGAACATTAACTCATGGACGTGAGGGAAAGGGGGTCTTGAATATAATCAGGGTTAGAGGTTTGGGTTAATACAAAACAAAATCCTGGTGCCGGGCACGGTGGCACGTGCCTGTAATCCCAGCCACCCAGGTGGCTTAGGCAGGAGGATCGCTTGAGCCCAGGAGTTCTGGGCTGTAGTGCACTATGCCCATCGGGTGTCCACACTAAGTTCGGCATCAATATGGTGACTTCGCGGGAGTGGGGGACCACCAGTGTAGATTGCTTTAAGTAGTATAGACATTTTAATAATATTTGTTCTTCCAATCCATGAGCATGGAATGTTTTTCCACTTCTTTGTGTCATCCTCAAATTCTTTCATCAGTGTTTGTAGTTTTCAGAGTACCTCTTTCCTTAGGTTAATTTCTAGGTATCTTATTATTTGGGGCGTAATTCTATATATGTAATTGATTTCTTGATTTCTCTCTCTGTTGCTTCACTATTGGTGTATACAAATGCAACAGATTTCTTTCTTGTTTGATTTCAAGTTTTTATTTAAATTCTAGTTACTTAACACATATGAAAAAATTAGTTTTAGCCGTAGAATTTAGTGACTCAACATTTGCATATAACACTCAAATCTCATCACAACAAGTGCTCTCCTTAATACCCATCACTCATTTGGCCCATCCACCACCCACCTCCCTCCACCAACCCTGTTTTTTCTCTAAAGTTAGCTGTCTATTATGGTTTGCTTCCCTCTCACTTTTGTTTCTCTTCCCCTATGTTCATCCTTTTTTTCTTTAAAAAAAAATGTGTATTTATTTTGGGAAAGACAGTGCATGAGTGGGGGGAGGGTCAGAGAGAGGATAGAGAGAACCCCAGACGAGCTCCATGGTGTCAGCACAAAGCCCCACACGGGGCTTGATCCCATGAACCATGAGATCACGACCTGAGCCAAAATCAAGAGTTCAATGCTTCACTGACTGAGCCACCCAGGGGTCCCCATCTACTTTTCTTCTTTAATTCCACATATGAATGAAATCATATGGTATCTGTCTCTTATTTCACTTAGCATAATGCACTATAGCTCCATCCACAGATTTCTGTACATTGATTTTGTGTCCTATGACTTTACTGAATCTGTGTATCAGTTCTAGCAATCTTTTGTGGAGTCTTTCAGGTTTTCTATAAAGAGTATCATGTCACCTGCAAATGCTGAAAGTTTGACCTCTTTCTTGCCAATTTGGATACCTTTTATTTCTTTTTGTTGTCTGATTGCTGTGGCTAGGATTCCCATACTATGTTAAATAACAATGATGATAGTGGACATCCCTGTCTTGTTCCTGACCATAGAGGAAAATCTCTCAGTTTTTCACCATTGAGGATGATGTGGACTGTGGGTTTTTCATATATGGCCTTTATTAGGTTGAGGCATGTTCCTTTAACACTCCTTTCTTGTTTTTTGTTTTTTTTAATCATGAATGGATGTTGTACTTTGTCAAATGTGTTTTTTTCTGCATCTATTGAAAATATCATGGTTCTTAGCCTTTCTCATATTAATGTGATGTGCCTTTTGTATTGACACGATGTGTGTGTGTTTGCATGTCCTCCTCCAGCTCTACTACCTCACTACACACTCACAGTTGCAGCTTTAGTCTCAGGTAAGCCTGGAGCTGGACTTCCAATCTCAGGTTTAGATATCCCAGAAATAGTGTTTATATTCTAAGAAAGTGATATATACAGATGATTATTCCAATTAAGGGAAAATCCAAAAAGCTGGCTGATTCCATGAAGTCAGTCTCCCAACCTCCATCCTCCCTCTTCCTTGCCATGTACCCTTGGTCTGAGACTCTAAGAGCTGTCATCCTGGATCTCACCACCAGGTGCCATGACATTTATCTCCATTTTTATCGTTCTCTTTTAATTGAAAGAAGTACATGCTGAAGAGACTATAAAAACAATCATGAAAAGGTTTGTTTACCACGATACCAAGTCTGCTTGGAACTTCATATGTATATTAAAGCAGTTCCATTTGCTATTGACCCCAAACTGCATCATGCTCATTGATTTCTCTATCCTCTCACCACTGTCAGCTAATGTGCAGTGTAGACTGTTCTGAGGGTGTCTACCAGAGAACAAAGCATTCATTCTTGATCACCCAACCCTTGTGTAAGCTGCCCACACCTCCTCACACACCATCTGTCATCCTTTCTGCATCACACAGGACACAGCTGCCCAGATTCCTCTCTGATGGCCCATCCAGTTTCAGCTCACTTATCCCCTGTTCTGACATGTACTGCCTTCACAAACCTGCCACTCAATGCCAAGGCACACCACTGCCACCTGGTGTTTCATCCTTTGCAGGCCCTAGAGTGTATGTTTTCACAATCCTTTTTACACCTAACAGTTCCTTCAGCCAGTGTTAGGATCAATTTGTATATATACAAATCTCGGATTTTAAGGGAGTTTGTTTGGTTCTTTTCTCCTCCATCCACCCCCTCCAACCTCCCCCTCCCTTCTCCTCCTTCTCTGCCTCCTCCTCCCTCCTCCTCCTCCTTCTCCTCTGCCTCCTCCTCCTCCTCCTTCTCCTCCTCCTCTTCCTCCTTCTTCTCCTTGCAGAAAATTTTTGGGAGCGGAGTTTAATGATGATGACACTTCAGTGCCATCTGCTGACAAAAACCTGAACAGCTGCTTGAACAATATGGTTATCCTTTGGTGCCATCTGGTGACAAAAACGTGAACAGCTGCTTGAACAATATGGTGATCCTTTGGTGCCATCTGGTGACAAAAACCGGAACAGCCGCTTGAACAATATGGTGATCCTTTGGTGCCATCTGGCGACAAAATCTTGAACAGCCGCTTGAACAATATGGCGATCCTTTGGTGCCGTCTGGTGACAAAAACCTGAACTGCTGCTTGGACAATATGGAACAGGAAAATGGGAAGGAGAGTCTGTGACATAAACTCACCAGACAGAGCTTTCTAAAATCAGGATGGAAAGTGTTGGGTACAGCATATTGGTGAACTCTCCCTGGACATTTTATATAAGTGAAATCATGCAATATGTGGTCTTTTGCATTTTTGGCTCCTTTCATCGAGTTCAACATTTTTCAAGTTTCATCCATACTGTCACACATATAAGTACTTCCTTTCTTTTTTTGTCAAATAATGTACCAAATTGTCTTTATTCTTTTATTAATTAGTATACATTCAAGCTGGTGCTATGTACATTTGTATACAAGTTTTTATGCAGACATATGTGGCCCTTTCTCCTGACTGTGTACCTAGGAGTGGGATTGCTGTGTCATATGGTAACTCTGGTGAAGTGTTTGTGGAACTGCCAGAATGCTGTCATGACCTTGTGTGTTGAGTGCGTGCATAGCCTGTTACTTTTCTCCCGAGGGTTCTGAGAAAGAAAAAAGGTTGAGGTGCCCTTCTCGTCACCTCACCTCTGGGAGGATGGGAGGGCATGATACCCATGAGACCTCACTGGATCACTGGAGCTATTGACTCTCATCGCAGGATTAAGGTGGTGTTTGTCTACTTTTTCCAATGTACAGTAACTATCACCCATTCATCTACTCTACTTTTTAGAAATGAAACAAAGTCAGCCCTGGGCTCTAGTGTGAGAGGTGGAAATAAGGTTCTCTTCATAGAGGCATGGTGTGTACATTTGGAATTATTTGATAAAGACAGTTTGTCTCTTATGAATTTTTATTAATTCAAACATTTTTTTACATTTATATTTATTTATATATTTCGATTCATGCATAGTGTTTGGTAGATTTTCTTTTTCATGGGCACATACCACAAGAAAGTCTAGCATCATGGTTTTTATGATGCATAAAATGAATTTTAAATAAACAGAAAACTCCAAGAGTTCTGTATACCCACTATTATATATCACCATCATTGTGTTGTCTAAATATGGTATATTAGAAAATGCACTTACATTTTTTTAAAATTTTAAATGGTTATTTATTTTCAAGAGAGAGAGGGGGGAAGATTGTGAGCAGGGCAGGGGCAGCAAGGGAGGGGCAGAGAGAGAGGGAGACACAGAATCAGAAGCAGGCCCCAGGATCCAAGCTGTCAGCACAGAGCCCAATGCGGGACTCAAACTCACGAGCTGTGAGATCGTGACCTGAGCTGAAGTTGGATGCTTAACCAACTAAGCCACCCAGACATCCCTAGAAAATGCATTTAGATAATATATTTAACCATGTCAGAGTTGGGAACATTATAATTTCACATGATTTTATTCCATACATGCGAATCCCTTGAGAAACAAACAAGCATACAACAGCAGACACATAAGACAGCTATTCCTAGAGTGACGATAAAAAAAAAATAATAATAATTATTGCTAAACTGAATGAAAAATATTTACAGAACCCTTTTCAGTGAAGCAAAAGCATGAGATATGTCATAGAAAATGTGAGCTTCATTTGAAAGCCCATTGTCTAAGGCACAGCCTTCCAGTTATGTGACTCTGACTCTATGGGAGGTATTTTAAAATTCTAGCTTTTATGTAACTCATCTTGTTCCAATGTGCTCCTTAACTATTTTCAAGCAATTACATTCTGTTCTGGGGTAAGGAATTCTTTTTTTTTTTTTCTTTCTAAACTCCTGTCTGTCTTCATTTGAACAATCATTTCAACATTTCTGATCTGTACATGTGACAAAAAAGTTGTTGAGCTGGAAATTGTATTTTCCACTGAAGCATGGGGAAATATGGTCTTCTTAGATGATGGATGAAGCCTGAGTAGGAGGGGAGGCACAGGGGTATGTGAATTTAGTATCCAGGAGAAGTATTTCTGTGCAAAGGTGAGAATATAAGTAAAGAGGACAGCCGTTAAAGATGTGGAGAGGGGTGCAGGGCTTTAAAGCATATATTTATTTATTTAATTAATTTATTTTTTTTTGACTAGGCTTCACATCCAGGGCAAACCCCAGTGCTGGTCTTGAACTCACAACCCAGAGGTCAACACCTGAGATGAGATAAAGAGTTGGACACTTGGACACTTAACCCATGCAGCCACCCAGGCCCACCTAAAGCATAATTTTAAGTGATCAATTATAAAAACTTGGAAGGTTGGAATTAAGGTTCTTTCATGGGAAAGAACCATATCTTTTCAGATTTAACATCTGAATTTACCACACCACCCTATTCAGATGCTTGGTCTTTATTTCTATTTTGGCGAAACCTAAACCTTAACCAAGGGGTGGTGTAGAATTTGGTCATAGTGCCTGGTTAACTGAATGAATGGGTGGATGGATACAGGATTATTTCAAACATGCCTTGGAAAGTCTTGGATTTTTACGTCCCAGGGCAGAGCTGTTCATGCAGCTGTCTAAAGCCGTAGTGTTGGGTGGCTGAGAGGATGCAGCTTCTCAAGACCCAGGAACCGATGGCTGCAAAATGGGAAGCATTTCAAGTGTGGAAGACCGGCATACACTTCATGGCTGCCATAGAAACGTGACTCTGTTGTGACAACCATGATGACTTTTCAATACAGAGACGGATTGGGAAGAAGAGGGGCCTTCAAGTGTTTGGAGCTTAGCTGAAGGTGTGGGTCCCCTCAGTGGAGCTGATCTGTCCCAGAGTCTGGGGAGACAAAGGAATCCAGGTCCAAGTCTCCTCTTTCCTCCTTTGGAGCTCGGCACCCAGAGTGTCTCATGGGTAAACCTGTTGGGGTCTGGTCTGGGTCCAGTGAGTGTGGGTCCTGCTCCAGGGGTGTCCTGGAGCTACTGTCCTGTGAAGGCAGGGGTGCGGGAGGGAAGGCAGATAATGAATATGCACCTGGCTTCCCTTCTGCAGAATGGGGGTGTGAATGCTTCACCCACAGGGTCGCCGAGAACACTCGGTGATACACATGACCAAGTCCCTGGCCCTGTGATTACTGCAGGATCATGAATGCCTGTATGATTTCAGGCCACTTGTTACTCCTTTTCTTCTTTGTTGTTAGGGGATAGAAGAAAAAGGCCCGGTGAGAAGTTCATTGTAACATGTAGTTGTTATGATCACAGCCCACTTGTTGTGAAGTAGGGAAGCTGAAGGGGCTCCATTTTACAAGTGGTTTTTCTACCAGGCCCCATTTAGCCTGCCAGGCTCCACATTTGGCCTCTGAATAAGACAAAGAGCTATGTTCTCACTTCAACGGGGAAGCAAGAAAGTTAATCATTCTCTGAGATTTGTCGAAGGCCCCAGACACCTGATAACACCTAAGAAGAGCCAGATCCAAAACATGTTCCAGGACACTGGCTTCAAACAAACCTCAGCTGACGATGGCATCAATACCCCTACCTTTGGTAATTTATGAAATAACACCTATTGTTCACCTGACGCTTGCCTTTGATTGGACACTACCATGGATTCCCCTGGAACGTGTACCCTAAACCCTTTTTAAATACAAACTCCTAGCCCAAAGCAATGACAAGGCTCATTCTCCTTTCCTTTCTGAGTCTCCCCCAGGCACTCTGCTATTTTCTGTTCTTTCATGCTATTTGATAAACTCTGTTAGCACTTTCTCCAGCTAACGTTTGATTTCTACCACTTTTGAGGCCAAGGACCCTCTTGGCTGGTCCTGTGGTACCGTTCCCTGGGTTCTTGGACTCAGCTTGACTGCATCAGTATCAATGTCAGTGTCACTAGACTAGTGCCTAGCATGCTGCTGGGCACATAGTTACTCTTGCAAATCATAGCGATAGCTGGATCTGTCTCTCCCTCTTCAGAACTTCATTCCATTGGCCACGCTCTTATCAGGTGCCGGAAGGAGACAGGTTATGAGGATCTGAGTCCTGGTGGCTGCTGAAACCTCTACCCCATATTCAAGGACAACAGTCCTCAGGAGACACTAACATTTCACATTCCTGGTGGGATATGATGCCTGGCACAAGTGAGTTCATAGACCTGAACAAAAGCATGTTGTGGAATAGCTCCTGTAAGGTTCAAAAACTAACCTAAAAGCAGAGAAACTACTTAAACCACGTCATGGGAGGAGAAGTTTAGCAGGTGGAATTTCAATCCACCAACAGGTGTGTTAGTAAATCTTGAGGCCCATCTTAGAGAATTCCTCATTTGTCTGAAAGGGACAAATTGTGCACCTGAAAATGACTTGGTCATTAACGTGCACTTGCAATAAATATATTTTTTCTGATTGCATAAATAATAATTAATGAATTCTATGTTTCCTCAGAACGATGTGAAAATAGGCATTTAGAAGGGTTCGTAGCAACTTGAAATCTTAACACAGATTCTTTCCTGGTTTGCTCGGTTTTACCCATACTACAAAGAAAAAAATTAAGGGCCTAAAATTTTTGTAGTGTGAGTTAAAAGTGTCACTTACAAGACTTCGGAATTTTTATAATAATAATTACCAACGTGTCTTCCCTGCTATCATGATACCCAGAATTTTCCCTTATACAAATCAGAAGTTGTTAAATGTCAGTATGATTATATTCCTGGTACGTGACGTTTTAAGTTCAGTACTCATGGACCACAGTTTCCCTCAACATGCCATGTCCCCAAGCAACTATTTAGTATTTTTGTCAATAGATTAGTTTTGATTGTCTGTAACTTTGTGTCAATCGTTGCATTTTATTTTTATCTGGCTTATTATACTCAGGCATTTATTCATTTATTAACAGTTCCATTATCTTTTATTTGACATGAATATATAAAACACTATTGATGAGAAGCTACTTTGACTCATCATGGGCAAAGAAATTTAGCAAGTAGAATTGCATTCCATCAGCAACTACACGTTGTGCAGTAGCCTTTGAAGCCCATCTTACAGGTGCCTGATTGCTGAAAAGCAATAGATTATACAGATGGAGACAGAAGTTGGTCTTTATAGGCATGTGTAATAAATGTCGCTAATGTTTTGCTAAGAAAAAAAAAAACTAAGTATGCAAAGGGCCACATATAGTATGATTCCATTTTTTATGAAATACTTAGTGGGAGGCCCTCAATATGCTGTACCCAATAAATTACCCTCTTTCCATTCTGACTTTCAGAAGCTCTGGTAGGTTTGAGTCACAGTCCCTCCCTCTTATCTTTCCTGTGATGTTCAACAGCAGTTCAGGCTTTTGTCATAAGATGGCACCAAAGTACCACCATCATTAAACTTCTCTTCTAAGAAGTGTCTGCAAGGAGTAAAAACGTAACAATAATATCCCCTAAACCCAGGTTTTGTACATAAACAAGAGAATTTTAATTTTTTTCTGAAAAAGAAAAAAAAAAAACCTTGTAGGTGTAAAGGAAAATTGTTAAAACATATACTCCATTTTCCCCATTGAGGAGGATATTAACTGTGAGCCTTTCATATGTGGCTTTTATGATGTCGAGGTATGTTCCCTCTTACCCCTACTTTCTTAAGGGTTTTTATCAAGAACTGATGCTCTATTGTGTCAAATGTTTTTTTCTGCAGTTTTTGGAAAGGATTATAGAGTTCTTTATTCCAGAGCCTGCAGACTTTGAACACCTGGTGGCAGTAGTGCACCTTGACAATCAGTGGCAGGTATTCCAAGGGTGGTACAGGTGTCTAACCTGTAGGTGACTGAGTAGGTGACTCAGAGAGGATGGGGGTGTCAGAGCTGGATCTGGGCAGCTATGTCTTGTGTCATGGACAGGGAATGATAGAGAGGAAAAGAAGGTCTGAGCAGCCTCTACAAGGTTGGAGAAATGGAGGGTGAACACCCTGTTCTCTGATAGGGAACTTCTGTACAGTCCACACTACACAACAGCTGACAGTGATGAGGAAAGACATAAATCAATGATTATGATGAAAGTTAGGGTCAACAACAAATGGAACTTTTTTAACATACTTATGACATACTTATACATAATTGTAACATACTTGCATACATACTTAGTGCACTGACCATGGTGTCCTCAATAAGAGATACCTGAGTGCCTTGATTAATTGCTTCAGAGGAATGTGGAAGCCTTTCAAGCACAAATGATTAACTGCTGAGCACCAGCTTCTTCTGCATATATCCCTCACCATTTCCTCGCACCTTCCCCTTAAAAAACCTTCTGCTTTTCCTGGACAGGGAAGATGGTCTTTGCAAAGTTATTCTGCCATTTTCCCAGGTTGCTGGCTTCCTGAATAGTGCAACTTTTCCTTTCTCACCATCACTTGTCTCTTGAGCATTGGCTTTTGGTGGGAGATGCAGGAGAGAAGCATCAAGGGAAAAGACTTCAAAAGGGAAGGGCTGGAGAAGGTGCAAGGCCTTAGGACATGTTTACACAGCTGAACATGGCTGCTGCTCATAAGGAATGCCTAGAGCCATTAACATTGTCCAGGGATGGATCCTCCCTCACACCTGAGCCTTCCTTAGTCTTATAGAAACCAATTAACTCGAAATTCAACCTTGAAAAGCTAAACCGTTAGATTGATTAACACACTTGCTTAGCTGACTTTATGCACATAGTCTTTAGCAATTATCCTAATAAAAAGAAGCTTCATTCTGGAGTCAGGGCCTCATTCAGACTCAAGAATGAGGACCTTCACTTAACTGAATTTTGTTTGCACACTCATCTTTTGCGATTCTGGCCATACTCCCTGCAACTGCTTTTGAGCTGTCTTAAAGATTTGCTGATTTCCCTAAGTCTGCAGTCACCATCCAATACTTCCCTTTCCCTCTTCTTTTCAGCTTCATTATTTTCATAATTTTATCTTCTACATCACTGATTCACTCCTCTGCTTTGTGCATCCTTCGTTGTCATGGCATTCATTCAGGTTTGCATCTTGGTTATAGCATTTTTTATTTCAACCTGACTAGTTTTTAGTTCTTTTATCTCTTCAGTAAGGGATTCTCTAAGGGATTCTCTATGCTTTTTTCAAGCCCAGCTACTATCCTTATAATTTTTGTTTGAAATTCCCTTTCAGACATCTTAATGTGAATTGATTAAATGCCTGTTCTCTCTCTTGGGGTTAATTCCTCCATCTTGTGATTTTGAGGTCAATTTAAAAAAAAAACATGAATGTAGATCCTTGGTGTGGGTTGTTCTCCTTCTTAGAGAAGTTTGATCCAAATCAATCAATCAATCAATCAATCAATTAATAATGAAATAAATCATTAAAAATAAGTAATTGCTTTTCCTATACTCAAAAAATTTGTAAATAAAACCCAAAGGAACCTAGATCATGCTTCCCATAGAGTTCAAGCTTTGAAGCACTCTATGATTCACCAGTAGAGTTGGTGTATGTGAGGGGCTTGTGTTGGACTTCTAGGGGTGGGGCCTGTTGTGTTGATTCTTAGGCGGGACTTGCCCTAATGGAGATGCACTTGCAGGGAGCAACTCTGGCCTTCACCTGGTGGCACTGTTTGCTCACTGAAGTAAGTCAGTGTTGATGGGTGTGGAGGGGGGGAAATGGTGTTGCCCTGCTCTCTTGTCTCTGAAGCAGGGCGCTCAGGCCTGCCACTCCATAGAAAGCCTGAACATAAGATCAAACAATCACCCCTCTTGTGTCCCTGGCTGCTGTCATATCCCTGCCTTAATCTTGTCTTTATTTCAGCTGTCTGCCTGCCAGGCAACACAGTACTCTCATGTTTTATCTCAGGCACAGTTGGGTCTCAAAACTCCAAACTTCAGAGACCCCCATGGCATAGACCTGCACTGATACTCTAGGAGAGGGTCTTGCTGTGCTGTGGCTGAGTGTTGGTTTGTCCCAGAAAATAGCTGGGTGACCCTGCAGGGCTTGGAGTTTGTGGTAAAGCATAGCAGAAAGATGGCACCAAGGCTCACTGCCCTCACCAGGCATCTTTGTTCTTATGCTGATGAATCACACAGGTTAATGGCACCCATAGGTTCTTTTGTCTCCAGACAGGCAGTGCCCCCTTCCTAAATGCACTCCAAGATTGGTACAGTTTCTCCCAGTGTGACCCAGGGCATTCTCAGACCATGCTGCCCGCTCCTGGGTCCTCACCTTCCTTCTCCACTGGGATACCACTAAACCCACCAGGTGTGACCCTGTTGATGGCACAGACCTCTAAATCTTAAGACTTGGTACTCTGTTGCTTACTTAAAAATGTGCGGTATTTAACCCCTCTCCTCCACCCAGTTATGGCTTTAGGGAAGAGTTTTCTTGTGCAATCCCCTATGCATGTTTCCACATTTTTTATTACTCTCTCAATCCTCTCTCTGTGATCAGGGCTCCCTCCCCTCTACAGCACCGATGGCTCATTTCTCCCCCAAACCAACTCTCCACGGTTCCTACCGTCACCAGGGTCGTTGTTTTTCTACTTGTAGATGTGCAGGTTTGTTCTCTCAATCCTCAGATTGATTTCTTGGGTGTTCAGAATTATTTGATATTTATCTAGCTGTATTCAAGGGACGAGGGAAGCTTAGGGTTGCCCTCCTCTTCCACCATCTTAACCCATCTCCATGGTATTGTATGGAATCTATACATCAGTTTGAGGGAATAGACATCTTAACAATACTGAGTCTTCTGACCCCTCAAGAGGACATGTCCCTCCATTTATTTAGGCCACTGTTTAATTTCTCTCAGCAATGTTTAGCAGTGTTGAGTACAGGTCTTGCACATCTGTGGGCCTCCATGTTTTACATAGGGTATGCCTATGTCATTCATACTTTTTGATGTTCTTGTCAATGACTGTTTTTATTACTATTTCTAGGCATTATATTTTCACTTAACTGTTAATATCCAAATGTTGCCGGGGAATATCTTTGGTTGAAAGCACACATTACTCAGGATACTTGGCTATTAGCACCTATAGTAGTCAGAGGTTACTGGAGGAACAGAACCAATGAGATGTTGATATATAGATAGAAATTTATATTAAGGAATTGAGTCAAGAGGAAGTGGAGGCTAGGCAGAATCTGATAGGAAACTTTGACAAGTTGGAGACTCAGGAAAGAGTTAGAGTTGGAATCTGAATATTGTCTGCTGGGGAACAACAGGTGCTGATGTGAAGTCAAAGGCAGTCTTTGGGCAGAATTCCCTTTGACTCAAGGGAGATCAACCCTTTGTTCAATTCAGGACTTCAATTTATCATTTGAGGTCCAATCACATTAATGGAGGATTAATTGCTTTACTGAAGTGTACCCATTCAAATGTAAATCTTACTCAAAGGCATCTTACAGAAATATCCAGAACAATGCTTGAACAAATATATGAACACTATGGTCTTCCCACGTTGGCACATTAAAAATACCATCATATTCATTTGACTAGATTTCCATAGAGGTTTTTAGATATCATTGGCAATGTACTGAACCTAGGGAGTAAAATATCCTTCAGAAAATTGTACAGGTGGTCTCTAGAAAATCGGTCACTAATATGAAACAGTTCAGTAACTTTCAACTTTCAACCTACACCCACAACTGCATTACTTCCTGTGCAGTCACCCAGGTTTCCAGGAGTCATGGTCAAGCTTAGACTAAACTTTCATGGGATGGAGTCCACTTGAGGTAATATCTCACCACCCCATGAGGTGGGCACTAACATCCATCCTGTTTCCGGGGGCGTTTTGAGTAATCCAGTCGAGGTATCAAGAGAAATAAGATGTGGATACTAGTGGTTGAATTGGATGGGCAGTGCCCGGCACACAGTAGACATCTAATATACATTTAATTATGTGAGACATAGATGTAGGTGTAAGTAGGAAATGAAACTATGTATATGTTCTTTCATTCTTTTTATACACATAGAAATTTTTCAGAGCATTGGGGTCACACTTTTGTCATTGTTTCAACCGGTTTTAAGAAAATTTTTGTCTTGTTATCTAAAATAATGTCTTTTAATTGGGAAAAGATAAACTGTAGAAAATGAAAAAGATGCCTCTGTGTAGATGTGTATGACCCTGCAGTGGGTCTTCTGCAAAGTGGGCAATTGAAATTTACCTTACACAGCTACTGTGAGGAGAAGTGAACAAACCAATAAAACATATCCAACATGTAATATTGTGAAACTTCAGCAAATATGTGTGGGGTCACTCCTGCGGTCTCTTCATAGCAAAAGAGATGACTTAACCGTGAAAAACTCATAGACATCATTGGGATTTGGTGCAGCAAGGAAGGAAATGTGCACATATTATATGCTGGGTTAGCTTTAGTACCATTTATTTGTAGATGAGTTACCTGATTATGGTGAAGAAGAGGAAACACTCCATCCCCTAAAACTGTTCGTTTGTGTGTGCAACATAGTTATTTGACATTCATATTTGTATTGTGAAAAAATCACCACAATAAATCTATCTTACATCCATCACTTTACATAGCTACAGATTTTTGTGTGTGTGATGAAAACTTTCAAGATGCACTCTCTTAGCAACTTTCACATACACAATACACTATTAACGATAGGACCATGCTGTACATGACATCCTCATGACTTATTTATTTCATAAGAGGAAGTTTGTACCTCTTGACTTATTTATTTTATAAGAGGAAGTTTGTACCTCTTGACTTCTTTCCCATTTTTGCCCACTTCTTGGCCACTGCCTAAAGCAACCACCAATGTGTTCTCTAAATACATAAGGTCTTTTTTCAGCTTCCTTTTTTTTCTTTTAAATACCACATGTGAGGTCATATGCTGTTTATCTTTCTTTGTCTGACTTATTTCATTTTAGCATTTTGCCCTTGATATCCATCCATGATGTTACAAATGACAAGATCTTATTCTTTTTTATAGCTGAAAAATATTCCATTGCATATATCAAATCTTCCCTATCCATTTATCCATTGATGGACAGTGAAATTGTTTCCATATCTTAACTATTGTAAGTAATGCTTCAGTGAACCTTGCTGATTTTTATGTAATCCCTTCAGTGAGTCATATCCCATGGCACACATCATATTTTTATTTTGAGTAGATACACGTGGGATATTAATATATGCATCCCATTGTTGAAGTAAATCTCTACCCCATAGATTAATGGCAATGTTAGCCACACAGGGTTTAAGAGTTGCTCTTTGATCCTCGTGCCTTTTACATCAACCTCCCCCAGAAATGTAATCTTATCCAGTCAATGAGCAATGCTGGTAATGGCTACTATTGCCCACGAAAGAATATTATGTCCAATGTGTTACTCTCCAAACAGAAGTCAGAGTTCAACAGTCGCTAATTGTTGGGCCTTGCCTTCCTTCATGTGCCTAGTGGATTGATGGTGTAGGGGCCTCTTTTGTAAGGACACTTAATCCCCTTGCTTTTCTCCTCTAAAGAAAAGTCACCTTGCAGTAACAATCGTTTTCTCTTACTAATCACTTTCCTGTCCCACCTTCCTTGTATTAAAACCTTCCATTTTGTACATCTCATAGGAGCACCCCTCTATTTGCTTGATGTACTGGTACCTAATCCATTAATTATTTAATACAGCTAATTAGACCTTTACAATTTACTCAGTTATAGTTTTGTTATTTTCCTTACTAAATGCTTTTCAATGTTTATCATAATTGGGAACGTTTCCTCCACCACTGGTTCAGGAGGAAATTCACTGGGCATATTTCTGTGGACAGAAGAGAGAGGATAGATTTGGGTCATACTGGTATATCAGGTATAAGAGGAACAGGGGGGGAGCTGACCATCATGTGAAAAATGTATGAAAAACATGTGACTAAGTCAGGAAAATTAGATGTTGAGATCAGGTTCCAGTCTTGTGCTTGTCTTTGATAACTCCTTCTGTACTCTTTCTCCTGTGGGTGTGGGTCTGGGTCTCCACATCAGATGAACCCTCAGAGTACTAAATGTAATCTTCAGAGGACTAACTGGGAGGGACTACCATCCTAGGGATAAGACAAACACAAAATCAATTCCAAAATCTACCAAGCAACTTGACCACAGACCAAAGAGAAACTAGCACTTCTATTGACACCCATGAGAAAACCAAGACTGAAGGCACACAAGTGTTACTTCACTTTCCACTCTCTGGGAGTGAGGTCTCCTCTGGAGAAGGTAGTATCCTCTGAGTGCTATTGAAGACAATGGAGGTCTGGGTTACAAGTCGCCTCAGTTTCCCAGGGCAAAACCTTTACCCTCAACCAAATATTTTCTGTTTAGATCGCGGTTTCCAGGCTTCAAGATCAAGGTTGATCAAAACTACTTAGCATGGAGACTATTTGAGGCCATACATCATTGGGTGGACACTAACATCCATCCTGCTCCTTGTGGGCATTTTCAGTTATCCACATCTAGATACCAGTAGAGGAGTGATGTGGATGCAGGTGTAAAATTGGACTGATAGTGCCAGGCACACAGTAGACATCTTTTTCACATTTAATAAACATGAGATATAGATGTAGGCATCAGTAGGATATAAAATTATGCATATATTCTTTCAGACTTTTTATTGACCTGTGAATTTTTCAAAGAACACTGGGATGGTGACAGTTATTGTTTCATAATCTGGTATAAAAAAAGTTTTTATTTCTGTTTCTAAAAGTCATGTGTTTTCATTGGAAAAAAGTAACAAGTAGAAAATGAAGAAGATGCCCCTTTGGAGGTGTGTGTCACCATGTGATGGGCCGTGTATAAAATGGGCAGGTTGATACTTACTCCAGACCTATTGTGAGGAGAATGAACACTTGTTCACAGAGGAACAACTGGTTCTATTATCAGGTATAAGAGGAATAGGTAGGGAGCTGACCCTCCTGTGAAAAATGTATGAAAGGGTCCATCAGGCATTCCTGGGTGCAGCCGATATTCGGCCATTGCTCATTTGGCCATTGCTCGGTGAGACCCTCCCGCAGAGGGGTGGAACGGGTCAAAGCCACAGTCCTTCGGAAGTAAGGGGCCAGGGAAAAACAGCCGCATCTGAGACAAAACTTGAGAGAGAGGTACTGCCTGGGGCCTGGTCACGGAGAGTGAAAAAGCGGGGAGTTGACAAGAGCTGAAAACAGAGGACAGGTGCACGATTGCCGATCCAAGAGAACAGAGTGGGTAGCTGGGTGGTGCCATTTTCACCACTCCCGCACATGCGCATACACACATATAAGTGCCTCAAGAATCCACCCCAGTGGGCTAGTGGCGCTATCTAGTGGAGAGGGGTGCTGTTACACTGAACCCCGCCCAACTGGGCCTACTTCGCTCTTCAAGAACAAAAGTCTCACCGCCGCCTTAATTTATGGACTATAAAAAGCTACACAGACTGACTTCTAGGTGAAAACGAAGCAATTTCAGTCCTACTTCAATCTGTTAGCAGGTTCATCTATACAATTTTCTTTCTTTTTTTCTTTTTTCTATTTCTCTTTTACAATTTTTTTATTTTTCTAGAATACAGAAAGAGAAAAAATCATTTTTATTTTCAATTTTTATTAAAAATATTTTTGTTTAATTTTTATTACTGTATTTTTTACTTTTGTGAAATTTTTTTTCAAATTCTACTTTACTTCCATCATTGTGTTTTAGTCTACTTCAGTGTATTCACCTTTTCAAATTTTCAAACAATTTCCTTTTTTTCTTTCTTTTTTTTTCTATTTTTCGCTTTTTCATTTGTTTTCTTTCTCTTGAATGCAGAGAGAAAACTTCATTTTTACTTTCAGTTTCTATTAAAATATTTTTATTTAATTTTTATTACTATAGTTTTGGCTTTTATGTATTTTTTTTCAAATTCTATTTTACTTCCATCATTTTATTTGAGTCTACTAAGGTGAATTCACTTTTTCAAATTTTCAAACGATCTTTTTTTCCTTTTTTTATCTTTTTTCTCTATTTCATTTCTTTCCTTTTTTCTTAAATACAGAAAACGAAAAAAATTCATATTTATTTACAATTTTTATTAAAAATATTTTTCAATTCTTTTCTACTATATCTTTTATTTTGTGTATATTTTTTTCAAATTCTATTTTACCCCACCATCTCATTTTAGTCTGCTTCAGTGTATTCATTTTTTCAAATTCTCAAAAGACTTCCTTTTTCCCCCCCCCCCTTTTTTTCTCTACTTGTCAAACCACTTTCAACACCCAGACGAAAACACACCTAGGATCTAGCATCATCTATTCAATTTGTGTGTGTGTGTGTGTGTGTGTGTGTTTAATTTTTAATTTTAATATTTTTTAATTTTAATTTTTTTAATTTCAATTTTTCTACCTCATCAATTCCTTTTCTCCCTTCAAAATGAAAAAAATGAAGGAATTCACCCCAAAAGAAAGAGCATGAAGAAACGACAGCCAGGGATTTAACCAACACAGATACAAGCAAGATGTCTGAACCAGAATTTAGAATCACGATAATAAGAATAGTAGCTGGAGTCAAAAATAGATTAGAATCCCTTTCTGCAGAGATAAAAGAAGTAAAAAATAGCCAGAATGAAATTAAAAATATTATAACTGAGCTGCAATCACGGATGGATGCAGCAGCAGCAGCAAGGATGGATGAGGCAGAACAGAGAATCAGCGATATAGAGGACAAATGTATAGAGAATAACGAAGCAGAACAAAAGAGGGAGATTAAGGCAAAAGAGCACGATTTTAGCATTAGAGACATCAGTGACTCATTAAAAAGGAACAACATCAGAATCATAGGGGTCCCAGAAGGGGAAGAGAGAGAAATAGGGGTAGAAGGGTTATGTGAGCAAATCATAGCAGAAAACTTTCCTAACCTGGGGAAAGACAAAGACATCAAAATCCAGGAAGCACAGAGGACCCCCATTAGATTCAACAAAAACCGACCATCAACAAGGCATATCATAGTCAAATTCACAAAATACTCAGGCAAGGAGAGAATCACTAAAGCAACAAGGGGAAAAAAAAGCCCCTAACCTACAAGGGAAGACAGATCAGGTTTGCAGCAGACCTATCCACAGAAACTTGGAAGACCAGAAAGGAATGGCAGGATATATTCAGTGTGCTGAGTCAGAAAAATATGCAACCAAGAATTCTTTATCCAGCAAGGCTGTCATTCAACGTTTATTTTATTTTTGGGACAGAGAGAGACAGAGCATGAACGGGGGAGGGGCAGAGAGAGAGGGAGATGCAGAATCGGAAACAGGCTCCAGGCTCTGAGCCATCAGCCCAGAGCCCGACGCGGGGCTCGAACTCACAGACCGCGAGATCGTGACCTGGCTGAAGTCGGACGCTTAACCGACGGCGCCACCCAGGCGCCCCAAGGCTGTCATTCAAAATAGAAGGAGAGATAAAAAGTTTCCCAGAGAAACAAAAATTAAAGGAGTTTGTGACCACTAAACCAGCCCTGCAAGAAATTTTAAGGGGGACTCTCTGAAGGGAGAAAAGATGAAAATACACACACACACACACACACACACACACACACACACATAGTGTGTGTATATATACAAAAAGAAACAAAACATTAGAAAGGAACAGAAAACACCATCAGAAACACCAACTCTACAAGCATCATAATGACAATAAATTCATATCTTTCAGTACTCACTCTAAAAGTCAATGGACTCAATGCTCCAATCAAAAGACATAGGGTAAAAGAATGGATAAGAAAACAAGACCCATCTATATGCTCTTTACAAGAGACCCACTGTAGACCTAAAGACACCTTCAGATTGAAAATAAGGGGATGGAGAACCATCTATCATGCTAACGGTCGACCAAAGAAAGGCAGAGTACTTATATCAGATACTTATATCAGACAATCTAGACTTTAAAATAAAGACTGTATCGAGAGATGCAGAAGGGCATTATATCATAATCAAGGGGTCTATCCACCAAGAAGACCTAGCAATTGTAAACATTTATGCACCAAATGTGGGGCACCCAAATATATAAATCAATTAACCACAAACATAAAAAAAACTCATCGAGGGGCGTCTGGGTGGCGCAGTCGGTTAAGCGTCCGACTTCAGCCAGGTCACGATCTCGCGGTCCATGAGTTCAAGCCCCGCGTCGGGCTCTGGGCTGATGGCTCAGAGCCTGGAGCCTGTTTCCGATTCTGTGTCTCCCTCTCTCTCTGCCCCTCCCCCGTTCATGCTCTGTCTCTCCCTGTCCCAAAAATAAATAAACGTTGGAAAAAAAAAAAGTTAAAAAAAAAAAACTCATCGATAGTAATACCATAACAGTAGGAAACTTCAACACCCCACCCACAGCAATGGACAGATCATCTAATCAAAAAATCAACAAGGAAACAATGGCTTTGAATGACACACTGGACCAGATGGATTTAACAGATATATTCAGAACATTTCATCCTAAAGCAGCAGAATATACATTCTTTTCCAGTGCACAATGAATGTTCTCCAAATAGACCATACACTGGACACAAATCAGCCCTAAGTAAGTACAAAAAGATTGAGATCATACCATGCATATTTTCAGACCACAATGCTATGAAACTGGAAATCAACCACACGAAAAAATTTAGAAAGGTAACAAATACTTGGAGACTGAATAACATCCTACTAAAGAATGAATGGGCTAACCAAGCAGTTAAAGAGGAAATTAAAAAGTATATGGAAGTCAATGAAAATGATCACACCACAACCCACAACCTCTGGGACACAGCAAAGGCAGTCATAAGAGGAAAGTATATAGCAATCCAGGCTTTCCTAAAGAAGGAAGAAAGATCTAAGATAAACAAACTAACCTTACACCTTCAGGAGCTGGAAAAAGAAAAGCAACTAAAACCCCCAAACAGCAGAAGACAGGAAATAAAAAAGATTAGAGCAGAAATTAATGCTATAGAAACCAAACAAAAAACAAAAAACAAAAACAAAAACAAAAACGAGAACAAAAACATAGAACAGATCAATGAAACGAGAAGCTGGTTCTTTGAAAGAATTAGCAAAATTGGTAAACCAGTTGCCAGTTTGATCAAGAAGAAAAAGGAAAGGACCCAAATAAGTAAAATCAAGAATGAAAGAGGAGAGATCACAACCAACACAGTAGAAATAAAAACAATAATAAGAGAATATTATGAGAAATTATATGCTAATAAAATGGGTAATCTGGAAGAAATGGACAAATGCCTAGGAATATATACACTACCAACACTGAAACAGGAAGAAATAGAAAAATTGAACAAACCCATAACCAGTAAGGAAATCGAATTAGTAATCAAAAATCTGCCAAAAACCAAGAATCCAGGGCCAGGTGGCTTTCCAGGGGGAATTCTACCAAACATTTAAGGAAGAGCTCACACCTATTCTCTTGATACTGTTCCAAAAAATAGAAATGGAGGGAAAATTTCCAAACACTTTCTATGAAGCCAGCATTACCTTGATTCCAAAACCAGACAGAGACCACACTAAAAAGGAGTACTAGAGACCAATTTCCCTGATGAACATGGATGCAGAAATCTTCAACAAGATGTTAGCCAACCAGATCCAACAATACATTAAAAAAAATATTCACCACGACCAAGCGGGACTTATACCTGGGATGCAGGGTTGGTTCAATATCTGCAAAACAATTAACATAATTCATCACATCAATAAAAGAAAGGACAAGAGCCATATGATCCTCTCAATAGACGCAGAGAAAGCATTTGACAAAATACAGCATCTTTTCTTGATAAAAACCCTCAAGAAAGTAGGGATAGAAGGAGCATACCTCGAGATCATAACAGCCATATATGAATGACCAAACACTAATATCATGCTCAAAGGGGAAAAACTGAGAGCTTTCCCCCTAAGGTCAGGAACAAGACAGGGATGTCCACTCTCGCCACTGTTATTCAACATAGTATTGGAAGTCTTCACCTCTGCAATCAGACGACACAAAGAAATAAAAGGCATCCAAATGGGCCAGGAGGAGGTCAAACTTTCACTCTTCGCAGATGACATGATACTGTATATGGAAAACCCAAAAGATTCCACCAAAAACTGCTAGAATTGATTCATGAATTCAGCAAAGTTGCAGGATATAAAATCAATGCACATAAATCGGTTGCATTCCTATACACCAACAATGAAGAAACAGAAAGAGAAATCAAGGAATTGATCCCATTTACAGTTGCACCAAAAACCATAAAATACCGAGGAATAAATCTAACCAAAGAGGTGAAATATCTACACACTGAAAACTATAGAAAGCTTATGAGAGAAATTGAAGAAGATGCAAAAAATGGGGAAAGATTCCATGCTCCTGGATAGGAAGAACAAATATTGTTAAAATGTTGATACTACCCAAAGCAATCTACACATTCAATGCAACCCCTATCAAAGTAACACCAGCATTCTTCACAGAGCTAGAACAAATAATCCTAAAATTTGTATGCAACCAGAAAAGACCCCGAATAGCCAAAGCGATCTTGAAAAAGAAAACCAAAGCAGGAGGCATCACAATCCCAGATTTGAAGCTATACTACAAAGCTGTAATCATCAAGACAGTATGGTACTGGCACAAGAACAGACACTGAGATCAAAGGAACAGAATAGAGAACCCAGAAATGGACCCACAAACGTATGGCCAACTAATCTTTGCCAAAGCAGGAATGAATATCCAATGGAATAAAGACAGTCTCTTCAGCAAGTGGTGCTGGGAAAACTGAACAGCAACATGCAGAAGAATGAACCTGGACCACTTTCTTACACCATGCACAAAAATAAACTAAAAATGGATGAAAGACCTCAATGTAAGACAGGAAGCCATCAGAATCCTCGAGGAGAAAGCAGGCAGAAACCTCTTTGATCTTGTCCGCAGCAACTTCTTACTCAACACGTCTCCAGAGGCAAGGGAAACAAAAGCAAAAATGAACTACTGGGACCTCATCAAAAACAAAACAAAACAAAACAAAAAAAACAAATAAAAAAAACTGCACAGAGAAGTAAACAATCAGCAAAACTAAAAGGCAACCAACAGAATGGGAGAACATATTTGCAAATGACATATCAGATAAAGGGTTAGTATCCAAAATCTATAAAGAACTAATCTTTCCCATTTTTGCCCACTTCTTGGCCACTGCCTAAAGCAACCACCAATGTGTTCTCTAAATACATGAGGTCTTTTTTCAGCTTCCTTTTTTTCTTTTAAATTCCACATGTGAGGTCATATGCTGTTTATCTTTCTTTGTCTGACTTATTTCATTTAGCATTTTGTCCTTGATATCCATCCATGATGTTACAAATGGCAAGATCTTATTCTTTTTTTATAGCTGAAATATATTCCATTGCATATATCAAATCGTCCCTATCCATTTATCCATTGATGGACAGTGAAATTGTTTCCATATCTTAACTATTGTAAGTAATGCTTCAGTGAACCTGGGTTTGATATATTTTTTAATGCTAATGTTTTGGTTTCATCAGATATATCCAGATGTAAAAGTCTAGATCACATGGGAGTTGTGTTTTTATTTTTTTGAAGAACTTTCATAGTGGTTTCATCGTGGCTGCAACAATTTATATTCCCTTCCCCCATGGTGTTCTGTTGTTTCTCAACTTCCACATATGACTGAAAGTATATGATATCTGTCTTTCTCTGACTGACTTATTTCACTTAGCCTAATACCCTCCAGTTCCACGCACGTTGCTGCAAATAGCAGGATTTCATTCTTTCTCATTGCCAAGTAGCATTCCACTGTATATATAAACCACATCTTCTTTATGCATTCTTCAATTGATGGACATTTAGGCTGTTTCCATAATTGGGCTATTGTTAAAAGCGCTGCTATAAACATTGGGGTGTACGTGCCGCTATGAATCAGCACTCCTGTAATCTTTGGATAAATTCTCAGTAGTGCTATTGGTGGGTCATAGGGTAGTTCTATTTTAATTTTTTGAGGACCCTCCACACTGTTTTCCAGAGCAGCTGCACCAGTTTGCATTCCCACTAACAGTGCAAGAGAGTTCCCGTTTCTCCACATCCTCGCCAGCATCTCTTGTTTCCTGCGTTGTTAATTTTAGCCACTCTGACTGGTGTGAGGTGATATCTGAGTGTGGTTTTGATTTGTATTTCCCTGATGAGGAGTGATGTTGAGCATCTTTTCATGTGTCTTTTGGCCATCTGGATATCTTCTTTGGAAAAGTGTCTATTCATGTCTTCTGCCCATTTCTTCACTGGATTGTTTGTTTTTCAGGTGTTGAGTTTGGTAAGATCTTTATAGATTTTGGATACTAAGCATTTATCCTATATGTCATTTGCAAATATCTTTTCCCATTCCTTCAGTTTCCTTTGCAGTACAGAAGCTTTTTATCTTCATGAGGTCCTGATAGATCATTTTTGCTTTTAATTCCCTTGCCTTTGGTCACATGCCGAGCAAGAAATTGCTGCAGTTGAGGTCAAAGAGGTTGCTGTCTGTTTTTTCCTCTAGGGTTTTGATGGTTTCCTGTCTCACATTTAGGTCTTTCATCCATTTTGAGTTTATTTTTGTGTATGGTGTAAGAATGTGGTCTAGTTTCATTCTTCTGCATGTTGCTCTCCAGTTCTCCCAGCACCATTTGGTAAAAAGGTACTGTCTTTTTTCCATTGGACACTCTTTCCTGCTTTGTTAAAGATTAGTTGGCCATATATTTGTGGGTCCAATTCTGGGTTCTCTATTCTATTCCATTGGTCTATGTGTCTGTTTTTGTCCAATCCCATACTGTATTGTTTATTACAGGTTTGTAGTAGAGGCTAAAGTCTGGGATTATGATGCCTCCCACTTTGGTTTTCTTTTTCAATATTACTTTGGCTACTTGAGCACTTTGTGGTTCCATAAAAATTTTAGGATTGTTTGTTCTAACTTTGAGAAGAATGCCAGTGAAATTTTGATTGGGATTGCATTGAGTGTTTAGATTTCTTTGGGTAGTATTGACATTTTGACAATAGTATTCTCCCAATCCATGAGCATGGGATGTTTTTCCATTTCTTTCTGTCTTCTTCAATTTCCTTCATACATTTTCTATAGTTTTTCAGCATACAGATCTTTTACTACCTGGTATCGTTGAAGGAGGAATAGGACACAAAAAAGCAGACCTAGGCATGACCATGTGAGGGTACAATGAATAGGTGGCCATCTGCGAGCCCAGGAGATAAGCTGCAGAAGAAACCAATCTTTCTGACACTTTGAACTCGGACTTCTAGCTTCCAAAACTGTGAGAAAATAAATTTCTGTTGTTTAAGCCACCCAATCTGTGGCATTTTGTTATAAAAGTCCTAACAAACTAATACAATGTGGAAATGTACAAACACAGTATTTCAAGAAAATTAATGAGTGGTAGAGTTTATTATTGTATCTGGTTTGACTATAGCTTCCACTTTCACTATAATTAGTATGAAATATTTTTCAAAATCAGAATTTAATTGTTTATCTCATGTTTTATTCATAGATACCTGGCTACCTATTGAAAAAGGGGAAAGGAAGAAACATAAGGAGAACAAATGCAGAATTGCATCCCAACCTGTCATTCCTGGTTCCTAGCCATATGTATTCTCTTTCAGAACTTCTAACAAGGACACACCCATTTCCTCACTTCACATGATATAAAGAATCAATACATACTATATTCAATCACTTTATCATCAGCTGTACTCAGTCTTAGAGTTCTCAATCTCCAGTTAGCCCAAAACAGTGTCTGTGTCTACTGAACATGAAACATCTTCCCTTTGTCCAAGCATAATTTTTGGCTTTCATTCACACTGCTACACATATAAACCTGTACACCCAGAACCTAATCTGGGCCACCCTGGTGAGAAAAGACAGTGAATGCAGGGAATTTGTTTTCCTGTGTCCAAATCAATACCCAAATCCCTAGGTTGGTTTAGGGAGTCATCCCATTTTAGACTTAAGTTGATTTGTATTACAAGTACTGGGCATGTGTATATTTACCTTTCCACTTACTATTTTATTTCCATAAGAATGGTGCTTCAAAGGTGTTTTAATCCATGTGTATTGGTTGCCCTGGGCGCTGGACTGAAATAGCCTACAATTAAACTTCCCCATGAATGCTGCTGTTGAAGCATCTCCCATCTGGAGGCTGTGGGTTGATGGGGCACTGGGTGATCTCATGCAGTCTTCCCCCTTCCCTCCCTTGTGTGTTCCTTGTTTGTCCAACTGAGAGGTCAAACTCATGAGTCTGCTCTCAGTTCAAGGGTCTTTTTCTAGAGAGAACCGAGAGAAACACATCGTGAAAGTACTTTCCTCTCATGACTTTCACTACATCCTGCAGATTGGAGAGGTCGCAGGACTGAGGTATACTAGATTTATTTGACTGACATGCTTGCTCTTCCTTAGGTATCTGTTGTATCAGTGAAGGAACGCATTGGGATTGTCAACTGGTAGATTCAATAATTAATGGTGTGACCACCGATATTACCAAACACTCTTGCTTTAGGTGTAGTCTACATCTGATGCTGATTCACTTTGTTTTATGGGAATTACTGGGGATATTGATTTTTTCTTCTTAATTTTTTTTTCCAACTTTAAACCCAAGTGCTTTGTTTTAAATAATAATGGAAAATGCAATGAATGGAACAATCATTAGAAATCCTGAAAATTCTATCATTCAAAGATAAGCACTGAAAAAAAAGCATTTTTTCCAGAAATTTTACTATGCCAGTGTACCGAGAGTTGAGTGTCTGACTCCTGGTCAGTTCAAGTCATGATCCCAGGGTTGTTGGATGGAGGCCCATGTCAGGCTCCATGAGAGTGTGAAGCCTGATTAAGATTCGCTCTCTCCCTCCCTCTGCCCCTCTCCCCCACTCTCTCCCTCTAAGACTAAAAAAAAAAAAAAGAAATTTTACTATGCATATGCCACCATATTTAAGAAGTGGTGAGATGGTGACACCCTTGAGCTGCACATCCCAGACACGGCAGCAGAGGGAAGCGAACGCCTACTGGTGGCCAGTTCTGGGTCCTGTGCCAGGGCCAGGAAAATGGAACCAGAATGTGCTACTGCTACTCATACCATAAAATACAACTGTACTGTGAACCACAGAAAAGCAGCAAATCTGAGAAGGAAAGTAACAAACCAAAGATACTGTCTTAGTTTTAATGGGCTGCCGTAATAAAGTATACAAACCTAGTGGCTTAAAACAACAAAAATTGAGTCTCTCACAGTTTAGGATGCTCCAAGTCTGAAATCAAGGAGTTAGTAGAGCCTTGTACATTGAGATACTAGACAGAATCCTTCCTTCTTTTTTCTTCCTCGCCTCTAGCAGTGACCATCAATTCTTCATGTTCCTTGCCGGCAGCAACATCACTCCTGTTTCTGCCTCTGTCATCACAGGTTCTCTCCACCTGTCCCACTCTTCAGTGGTATTTTCACCTTCTTAAAATGCCATCAGTCATATAGGATTAGGGCTGGCCCTAATAATCTCATCTTATCCTGATTGCAATTACAAAAACCATATTTCCAAATAAGATTCCATTCATAGATACCTGGGGTTGGAACCTCAATGTAATTTGGAGGGGACAATAGAACGAAATGACAGGTATAATTATTTTTTGTCGTCTAACTAGAAATAGAATATTACTTACATAATCCAGAGGATGGATTTCAAAAAGTAACAGGAAAACAATGCCTACACCTCTGAATCATCCCACTATCCTCACAGACAAGATGAAAGGCAATGTAACAAATTCTTCCCTATGATTGTTATTTGGGAATTGATCAAAATGATATTTTCAGTTGTTGTCATCAGCAATGTCCCCTTTCCACTGTTGCACCCTTTTAACCCTATGCTACAGGAAGGAATCAGACTACTCACATTAGATGCATCCTGGGTGAGTTTGGCATCCTGATGTTTCCCCACTGTCTTTGAACTTCGGAGCGTTTACTCTCATTCTGGGCCACAGTAATGCTTCTGGTCAATCATGAATGATGCAGAAGCACATAACTAGACCACTATGGCCATGCCTGCAGATATCAAGATAGCTTTTAAGACATAGTGGGAAGCTTTGAAGCTGCTAAATCAACATTGGGCAATAGATGAAGTTGAAGAGGAGCTCATAGCCAAAGATCTCCATTTCACTAGTATGTTCAGAAAGGAAATACAGACCTTTAATTTTTAAGACCAAAGAGACATTAGCTCTGTCACAAACTCATATTAGTACTTAACCTTGCAATTTCCATGTGATCTGTAGCCTTTCACAGTAAAAAGGAAGATGCGTGAGTTGGTGGGTGTGCAGCAAGGATGGTTCTTTTTGGAGCTGGAATCACTTTTTATGACTGAAACTAGAGGTAATATGAGGAATGTGTGCTGGGTGACTTACCTGGAAATAGATATTTTTGACACATTTTAAATTTAGCTTATAGTGACATTAGTAATGAAGATCAATGTAAGGGGGAAAACTGAAACTAGTGATAACATACAAAACTTAGCCAAACTTCAGTCTGTGGAAAAAGCATTACCAAGTATAACGAATTATTATGTGCAGTCAACTTGACCTCTAATCACGGTAAACCCTTTTCTTAGGATCCAAAAATCCTATATATTACCTTTAATATTTTGTTAGTGTGTTTATAACTTTCTTTACACAAATAATACATCTTCATTACCAAAAATGTAGGAACTATAGATGGGCAAAGTGAAGCCCCCTGTATTGTTCATTTTGAGGCTACAGAATGACATTCAGGGAAACTGTGTCAAAACTGTATTCAAATAAGCTGTTTTCAGAGTCAGTACTCAGAGAAAGAAGACCCTTAGCAAACCTTCTATATCTCTTAATACTACCCAGAAAATATCAGTCACCTGAGATCCTACTGGATTCTCAAGTGCCTTTGTGACAATCAAAGACCAGTGAAATAATGTGAAATCTTGATCTGGATCTCAGAATATTTCAAATTAATTGGCAAATCTGTGTATATAGCCACTAGGTTTAATAAAAGACCTAATTTATGGAGAAGAGAGAGTTTACATATCTATGTAAGAAGGCGGAGAGGGCAATTGCTGGCAGACACATACATAAAGATTGATTAGGACTAATTTCATCTGGAGTAACTGTCCCAGGGTGTGATTTCTGTACCAAAAACTGAATGTAAATTTATCTGTTGAATGCTGTAAGAACAAACAACTCTTGACGCTAAAAACTGAACCACACTGGTTTTTATTAATTTAAATTTCGAGGCACCTGGATGGCTTAGTTGGTTGAGTGCCCAACTTTTGATTTCGGCTCAGGTCATTATCTCAGGGTCGTGGATGAAGCCCTGTATGAGGCTCCTCACTGAGCTTGGAGCCTGCTTAAGATTCTAACTCTAAGGGGCGCCTGGGTGGCGCAGTCGGTTAAGCGTCCGACTTCAGCCAGGTCACGATCTCGCGGTCCGTGAGTTCGAGCCCCGCGTCAGGCTGTGGGCTGATGGCTCAGAGCCTGGAGCCTGTTTCCGATTCTGTGTCTCCCTCTCTCTCTGCCCCTCCCCCGTTCATGCTCTGTCTCTCTCTGTCCTAAAAATAAATAAACGTTGAAAAAAAATTAAAAAAAAAAGATTCTAACTCTAAAATAAAAAATAAATAAATAAAATTGACTCTGTGTGTGTGTGTGTGTGTGTGTGTGTCACAGTCCACTGGTCACAGTCCACTATACCAAGCCCAATACATGCTTAAAAATGCAGTTATATCCCAGGACAAACTGGCATGGGCACCCCAATCTCAGGTTTATATATCTCCGAGAATGTTTTCTTTTCATATCCTAGAAAAGTGATAGATAAAGAGGGATTGCTTCAGTTAAGTAAAAATCCAGAAAACTGGCTGATCTCATGAAGTCAAGCTCCCAACCTCCATCTTCCTTTACCCTTGAGGAACTCCCTGGTCTGACTCTCAGAGCTGCCATCCTGGATCTGACCACCAAGTAGCATCATATTCACCTCTGTTTTGCTTGTTACTTTTTAATGGCAAGGAGTATATTTTACAAAAAGTAAAAAAAATGTCATGAAACAGCTTGTTTACTACTTTACTAATTCTGATTAGATGATTTATTAGTATTACAGCAGATCCATTTGCTATATAGTGTTTGATTTCTATTCCCTCATCACTGTCAGCTGATGTACAATGTGGATTGTGCAGAGGATCACTACCATGTGGACTGTGCAGGGGATCACTACCAGAGAACAAGACGCTGACCCTTCATTACTCCCGACCTTATACAGGCTTCCCAGACCTTCTCCCACTCCCTGTCATTCCCTGTCCGTGACAAAAGACACAGGTGTATGGATCCCACTCTGTGCCTCATTCAGTCATCTACCCCTGTAGATGCAAGGATGGCGCATCTACCCCTGGTGCAAGGTGCCTTGCACCATCCTTGGAATACCTGCCACCAACTACCAATGTGCATCACTGCCACAAGCTGCTTCATCACCTTCAGGTCCCATTGTATATATTTTCACAATCCTCTTTTACACCTATGGACTTTTGCAGACAGAATTAGAATCTTTCTGTATAGGTTGAAAACCTGGGTTTGGGGCAGATTCTTGTTATATTTTTCCTCCTTGTAGACAGGTCTTAGGAGAGAAGTTCAATACTTTGGTGCCATCTTTCGATCAAAGCCTGAACTGTTGCTTACACATCACAGGAAGACAAATGGGATTGGAGGGACAAGGACCCAATGCACCAAACAGAGCCTTCTGGACGTCAGGATGGAAAGGATGGGATTTCATAGGTACAGCATATTAATGACTTCTCTACGTATATTTCATAAAAATGGAATTATACAATAAGTGATCTTTTGCATATTTGGATTCTTTTTCTAGACAACGTTTCTAGACAAAGTTCATCCTTGTTGTACCACGTATCAGTTCTTCATTCCTTTTTATCACCAAATAGTATACCATATTTTATTTATCCAGTCATTAATTGGGACACACTGGTTTTTTTTCCCAGTTTTTTCCATTACAAATAATGATGCTACACACACTTATAGCCAAGTTTTAATGTTGTATTTTGTCCTGGCTGTGCACCTAGAAGTGGAATTACTGGGTATTGTGGTAACTCTTTGTTGAACCATTTCAGGTACCTGTTTTTATGACAGTGCTGAGAAGTGCAGGCATAGTCTGTTTTTTTCTTCTCTCCTGATTAGACTGTTGTTGTGGGATTTGAGAAATAAAGCCACAGAGTTAAAGTGCTTTTCTCATCACATCATGTTTATGAGGACATGACATACACGTAACATCACTGGGTCAGTGGACATGTTGACCCTCGCTCAGCATTAAACTAGTGTTTGTCTAGTCTCTCCAGTACATAGTAACTCTCTTCCATTCACCTACTCTATTCTTTACAACTGCATCACTAAGTCTGCCCTGCCCTCAAGGGTGAGATTCAGAATTAAGGTTCATCTCCTATCATTAGCACAGGGTGATGTATGGAAGTGTTGAATTACTATATTGTATACCTGAAACTAATATAACACTGTCTGTTAACTAAATGGAATTAAAATTAAAATAAAAAAATCATCTCCTGGAGGTGGGTATCTACAGATAGTGTTTGAAATTATTTAAAAGCAATTTATCCCTTGTAACCATTATTTATTAATTCAAATATTTATATCAGTATGGATTAAGATATCCTTATTTTGTAGGCTTGTTATTAATGGCTACATCCCAAAATCAAGTCTAACATCATGATATCTACTGTACAGAAAAATAATTTTGACTGAACACATAAAGGGCAAAAGATTTCCCTAACTCCACCATTATATATCACCACCATTATATTGCCTAAAGCTGGTATATTAGACAATGATTTTAGATATTATGTTTCACCATAGTAGAGTTTGGAAAAATATTATAATTTCATACAATTTTTTTCAATACTTGGTGTCCTTGAGGAGGGTATAAATGCAGGTCAGACAGAGGTTATTGAAGTGACTATGAGAATTCTTGCTAACATGCACAAAACATATTCACAAAATTATTTTCAATGAAGCAATAGTATATGTGATAGAAAATGTGTGTTTCATTTGAAAACCCATTGTGAAAAGCACAGTCCTTCAGTTACCTGACTCAGACTCCATGGGAAGTATTGTACAACTCTAGCTTTTATGTAACTTAGTGCATTGCAATACAATCCTTTCCTATACTCAAGTGACTGAATTCTACTCTGGGTTAAGGAAATAGTTTACTCTTGTGGAAACACTTGTTTTTGGGCTCTATTTGAACAAGCATTTCAACATTCCTGATCTGTACGTGGGACAAAGGGTTGATTGTTGACTTGGCAAGTGTACTTTCCATGGAAGCATGTGGGTAACATGGCCTCCTTAGATGAGGGATGAAGACTGAGTTGGAGGGGAGGAGCAGGGGGATATGAATTGATTTTTGAGTATTCTCATTAGAACTTTGCTGAAAAGTGACCAATATATTTAAATAGGACAGTAAGTGGAGATGTTGGGAGAGGCCCAGGGAAATAAACCATATTTTATTTTCAAATAATAAAATATGAGAGACTTGAGCAAGTTGAAATCTTAATGAAAATGGGCCCTCTCTTCTTAGATTTAATATCTGAATTTACCACACCACCCTATCCACATGTTATGCCTTTATTTCTATTGTGGAGAAGCCTGACACTTAACCAAAGGGATGGTGGAGAGTTTGTCCTTAATGTCTGTTAACTGGATGGATTAATGAATGGATACATGGATGGGTGGCAGATGGATGGATGCAGGAGGTGTCAAAAACTTGCTGAGAAGTCATGGAGTTTTACATCCCAGGGCTGAGCTCTTCATGCAGCTGACAGACGCTGTGGTGTTGGGTGACTGAGAGGGTGCAGTTTTTCAGGACTTGCACACTGATGGCTACAAGACGGGAAGCATTTCAAGTTTGGAGTATCTGCATGAGCTTCATGGTTGCCATACACACATGACATCATTGTGGTAACCCTGACAATTATTTTTAATGTTCATTTATTTTTGAGAGAGATAGCGTGAGTGGGGGAGGTAGAGAGAGGTTGGGGGGGACAGAAACAGAAGATCCTAAGCAGGCTCCACACTGACAGCAGAGAGCCCAATGCACAGCTCAAACTCATGAACAGTGAGATCATGACATGAGCCTAAATTGAGATGCCCAACTGGCTGAGCCACCCAGCCACCCCAATCCTGACAATATTTAAAAGAGACAGATTGCCTTGCCCATCAGAGCACATCCCATCTTCTGGCGTGTGGAACTCAGTTGACAGAGTGGGTACTGAACCAGAGGGGGCTGAACAAAACTGGGGTATGAGGAGACATAAGGATCCCAGGTCCAACTTGTCTCTTTCCCACCTTGAGGCTTGGTGCCCCCTAGTTGTCTCATAGGTAAAGCCATTGGGGTCTCACCCAGTCCCAGTGAGTATGGGAATGTAGGAAATCTGGAGGCACTCCATGTCAGAAACACTACATCTCTGCTGTTTTTCTGGTAGGCCCTATTTACTCATGTTCCATATTTTGCCTGCAAATAAACCAAAGAAGATATGTTCCCACTTCAATTGGGGAAACAAGAAAGTTAATCATTCTCTGAGTTTTGTCCTAGACCCCAAACACATGAAACACCTTACAACACCTTAGAAAGAGCTAGATCCCAAACATGTTCCAGGACATTAGTTTCAAACAATCCTTGGCTGACCCTGGCATTAATACCCCTACCATTGGTAATTTATGGAATAACACCTATTGTTCACATGGCACTCAATTTTGATTGGAACCTACCATGATTCCTGAAGAAACATGTACCCTAGACCTTTCCAATGTAAACCCCTAGCCCCAAGCAATGACAAGACTCATTCTCCTTTCCTTTCTGAGTCTCCCAGACAGTCTGCTAGTCTTTGTCACTCACACTATTCACTAAACTCTGCTTTCAGTTTCTACAACTTGCACTTGATGTCTATACTGCATGAAGCCATGGACCCTCTTGTCTGGTCCTGTGGCACCCTCTCCTGTGTTCTCAGACTCAGCCTGCCTTCATCACTGTGAGATTCATGAGCAAACCTAAATATAGAAAAGCTGCTTTGCTCTCATCATGGGAGAAGAGGTTTAGCAGTTGGACTGTCATTCTTTCAGCATTTACATGCTCTATGGTAGCCTTTGAGGCCCATCCTAAAGAAGTCCTCTTTGTTTGCAAGTAAGGAATGGATCAGCTTGACAAAGACCTGATCTTTAACATGGCTTGAAAAGAAAAAATACGTATATTTATCTAACGTACACATAATAATTAATGAATTCTATATTCTCTCAGAAGAATGTGAAAATATGCAGTTCGTTGAAGTGTTCCTAAGAATTTGATATTGTAAAGTGGATGTTTGTCTCAGACTATGAGTCTGGAGTTCTTGTTCCAGCAAGAGAGCAGACACAGAATTGAATATGAGAGAGGCTAATGTCCAGGAAGAGAAAAGAGCCCCAAACAGGGGTTTCATCTCCGTGTTTATTTGGCTCACAAGATATTATCCATGTGATGAACATGAAGAAAACAAGATCCTACACACTTGAACGTGGAGGAAACAGAGAGTAATCATTAATTTGTTTAAGAACCAAAGGGTCTGGGGGGGTAAGTGGAGTTTGTGATCAAGGTACAATAGTATATTTGCATCAGATGGAACATACTTGTGATCCCATTACAACACCTGGCTAGCTAACCTCAGGCGTTTGGGCCCTGTGGTGGCGGCCTTCTGCCCTAAGCTTTTTTCTAACCTGTTTATGTAAGTAGAACCTATTTCCCCACAGATGCTTTCCTATAAACCATGGTTCATCCATTCTATAATGAAAATTTCAGAAGCCTAAAATTTTCTATGTGTTAGTTAAAAAAAAGTCAGTCATAGGTCTAGATATTTATGACATAATACCTATGTGTTTGCCCTTATAAGGATACATAGCAATGTCCCTTAAAATCACCAGATATTCTTGCACAGTACAAATATAGTCACAGGACATTACTGTTTTTTTTATTTTTATTGTATTTATTTTTACTTTTTTAAATTTCCATCCAAGTTAGTTAGCATAGTGTGCAACAATGATTTCAGGAGTAGTTTCCTTAATGTCCCTTACCCATTTAGCCCATCCCCCCTCCCACAACCCCTCCAGTAACCCCCTGTTTGTTCTCCCTATTTAACAGTCTCTTATGTTTTGTCCCCCTCCCTGTTTTTATATTCTTTTTGCTTCCCTTCCCTTGTGTTCATCAGTTCTGTGTCTTAAAGCACAGGACATTACATTTTACGTGTCTACTCACAAACGACTTGCTCCCTCACCCTGCCCTGTCACCAAGCAACCTCAGATCTTTTGTCAATAGATTAGTTTTGATTTCTTATCATTTTATGTAAAAGGAATCATAAAGAGGGCATTTTTTTAATGTTTATTTATTTTTGAGACAGAGAGAGACAGAGCATGAACGGGGGAGGGTCAGAGAGAGAGGGAAACACAGGATCTGAAGCAGGCTCCAGGCTCTGAGCTGTCAGCACAGAGCCCGACACGGGGCTCGATCTCACGGACCGTGAGATCATGAGCTGAGCCGAAGTCGGACACTTAACTAACTGAGCCACCCAAGTGACCTGTGAGGACATTTTATTTTCATCTGACTTGTTATATTCAGCTATTTATTTAGTTACTCATTTATGTATTGTTCTAAATTATCTTTTGATATGAATATAGGAATAATTATTTATGAGCAATTGGGAAACACTTTCCTGAATATTTAAAACTAAATATTTACTGGAAGAAGACTTGTGTTTGGGAATCATGTAGGTTGCCAATTCTTTTATGAATCACCAAATTATCCATTTCGCATACACTAAGGTAAAAGAATGTACAGAATTCAGATTTAGGACTATAGTAAATATTTAATAAGTCAATATAACAAGTTGGAATTAATAAATTCTCCCAAAATATTCAAAAAAACATTACTATTTTTCCTTGTAAAGAAAATATTTGTGCTTTGATGATATTAAACCCCAAAGTACAAAAATATTTTTTTTTCTGGTTTTCCTTTTACATAGTTAATTGCAAGAATAGAAAGGTTATTTTGAAAATAAAAATCACATGAGTATTTTTAATTTCGGACATTTATATTGTAAAAAAAAACAAAGTCATTTATATTACAAATATTTCATGTAAAAAATAATTTTGGATATAATTTCTTGCATGTGTATGGGCTGATAAACATGTAAATTTTTACATACATAATGAAAAAATTAATGCATAGTTTGTTTTCTGGCTATAAATATTCCTGGCTGTAGTTTTGTTTCTTTTCTTTTTTCTTTTTTTTTTTTTTCATGTAGCACAGCGAATATAACATGTCACTCCCTTCTGACATGCCAAATTTCTGTGGAGAGATCTGTTGCTAAGGTAATTTGTCTTCCTTTGTACATTAGAGACTTCTTTGTCTTCTGCTTTTAGAATTTTTTCTGTATCTTGATGTTTTGTAAATTTCACTACAATAAATCTCAATATTGGCCTACGTTTGTTGATTTTTTGGGGGAGTCCTCTGTGCCTCCTGGATTTGGATGTCTGTTTCCTTACCCATATTAGGAAAGTTTCCAGCCATTATTTCTTCAAATCAATCTTCTGCCTCCTTTTCCCTGTCTTCTTCTGGGACTTCTAGGATAAAAATGTTATTACACTTTATGGAGTCACTGAGTTCCCTAAGTTTATATTTGTGATCCAATATTTTTCTTTCCCTTTTCGTTTCAGTCTCATTATTTTCCATACTTTATCTTCTATATCATTTATTTGCCCTTTTGCTTCTTCCATCCTCACAGTCATTATACGTAGTTGGTTTCAAATCTCAGTAATTGCAATTTCATTATGGCATGACTAATTTCTAAGTCTTTTATCTCTTCAGTGAAGGAATCCCTGACGTCTTCTATGCTTTTCTGAGCCAAGCTAGTATCCTGATGATTGTTGCTTTAAATTCTGGATCAGGATTTTTATATCAGTTTCAAGTAGATCTCTGGCTGTGACCTTTCCTTGTTCTTTCTTTTGGGATGAATTCCTCCATGCTGGCATTTTGTCTAGGTCTCGGCCTTCCTCTGTGTGTTAGAAAAACCTCTTGTGTTTCCTGATTTTGAGAGTAATGGCTTTATTATGAAGAGGTCATGTACTGTCCAGGGCCTCAGTCTTCAGGAAGTGTCTCGTGTATGCTGTGGGCACTCTGCTGCTGTATTTTGGTTGCTCTTTCCCTCAAGTAATTTTCCTGCAGAATTTATTCTTCCCTGCCTTGGGGAGTGTTTTGACCTTGTCCAGAATGTGGTTTTAAATAGGTGTGCACTGGCCTGCTTGTTAAAAGAGTCCTGGTGCTATTTCCATTAGAGCTGAAGATTAACAGCACTATGGTCAGTAGACGTGATGCATGTGGGGGTGGGGGGTTTGTTCTGCTCCTCTGGAGGAGGGGCACACTTCCCTGGTTGTCAGGCACACTTGTCCAATAAAAGAAACACCAGCAGAGTGCAGGGGGTGGGACTGGGTTTAAACAGTTTAGGCCACCAGTGTTGGCATTGTGCTGCGTCCTGAAATTAGTTTATGCTACCGGGTGGAGGAGGAAAATCGGGCCAAGAAACTTCCTAGTCCATGGAGAGGGGATTTCGCGCCCACTGCTATCCAGGAAGACCTCCTTGAAGAGCAAATAACCTCCCTTTGGTCGTCCCAGGTGTCCTTCAGATCGTTGCCTTCACCCTGTCTGTGTCCAGGCCACCTGCCAGCCCAGCAGCTCAATGCACCTTGGGCTCTATCCTAGGCACGCCAGCTGAGTTTTAAAACCGCAAACGTTAGGGACCTGGCATGGTGGAGACCCACACTGGTCCTTTGATGGAAGGTCTTGCCATGCTGGGCTGATAAAGGTTTGTCCCAGAAAGGAAGTCACACTACAGTGCAGGTTTGTGGATTTTGGAATAAAGCACAGCAAAGAGCCAATGACCAGATTAGCTACCCTCAGCACGTGTTTCTGCACCTATGCTGAGGGTCAGGGGAGGGAAATGGTGCCTGCCAAGTCTTTTGTCCCCAGAGACGCAATGCCACCTCTTTCAAATGCACTCTAAGGGGAAACTGTTTCTCCAGTGAGTCTCAGGTGATCCACAGATCATGCCCTCTGCCCCTGGGATTGCCTGCTTGCCTTCTCTACAGGAACACTGCAGTTCCCTCAGGGCTTTGTCCCAGCTGCATCCTGGATCTCTAACTCAAGTTTTTGAGCCCTGCTAGTGGGAAGCACTCACAAAAGTTAGTCTCTCTCATTTTCCAAGTCAATGGGTTTGGGGAAGTGTTTTCCTTGTGCGGTTCCCTGTGTGCTCCCCTCTCTCTCTCTCTCTCTCTCTCTCTCTGTCTCCTCTCTCCTCAACCAGGAATCCCTCCCTTCCACAGTACCTGGCATCTGTTTCTCCCCCAAACCATGTCTCTGAACCTCCTACCTTTCATGATGTGGTCTCTTCTTTCCCTCTAGTTGTGTGTGTGTGTGTGTGTGTGTGTTTTCTGTCAGTCCTCAGACCAATGTCTTGGGTATTTGGAATGATTTGATATTTATCTAGCTTTATTCAAGGAACAAGGCAAGCTTTGGGTGCTTCTACTACTCTGCCATCTTGACCCTTCTGTTGAATGTTATTTAATTATAAAAAAGAGTGAAACCTTGCTTTTTGTGACAACATGGGTGGACTTCAAGGATGATAAATGAAGTAAGTCAGACAGAGAAAAACAAATACCATATAATCTCACTCAGATGTGGGATCCAAAAAGGAAAAACAACTAAAAAAAGAAAAGAAAAAAAAAAACCCCAAGGGTACTGGTATAGAGAAGACATTGCTCCTAGCCTGAGGAAATGGCTAAGGGGTGAGAAAAATTGGTGAAAGGTGTTGAAAGGTACGGACTTTATGCATTAAACAATTTATGGGGATGCCATATACAGCGTGGTGACTGCAGCAAAGAATACTGTATTACATATTTAAAAGTTGTTAAGACGGGCACCTGGGTGGCTCAGTCAGTTAAGCGTCTGCCTTCTGCTCGCGTCATGATCTCACGGTTTGTGAGTTCGAGCCCCACATATGTCTCTGTGCTGACAGCTCAGAGCCTGGAGCCTATTCGGATTCTGTGTCTCCATCTGTCTCTGCCCCTCCCCCACTCCTCATGTGTGTGCTCTCTCTCTCTCTCAAAAGTAAATAAACATTTAAAAAATTTTTTAAAAAGTTGTTAAGAGAGTGAGTCTTAAATGACCTCTTCACACACACACACACACACACACACACACACACACACTTTATAACTGTGTAATGTGATGATGATCATTTCATGATATAGGTATAAATATTTTATTTTAAATTATTATTTTGCACACACACACACACACACACACACACTCAAAGTAATGAGAGAATGACCTGTCTCTTCTTCCTCACCATAATCTGGTAACTTGTCAGATGCAGGAGAGAAGCATCAAAGGGAAAGACTTCAAAAGGGAAGGGCTGGAGAAGGTGCAAGGCCTTAGGACATGTTTACACAGCTGAACATGGCTGCTGCTCATAAGGAATGCCTAGAGCCATTAACATTGTCCAGGGATGGATCCTCCCTCACACCTGAGCCTTCCTAGTCTTATAGAAACCAATTAACTCAAAATTCAACCTTGAAAAGCTAAACCATTAGATTGATTAACACACTTGCTTAGTTGACTTTATGCACGTAGTCTTTAGCAATTATCCTAATAAAAAGAAGCTTCATTCTGGAGTCGGGGCCTCATTCCGACTCGAGTGTGAGGACCTTCACTTAACTGCACTTTGCGGACTCATTTTTTTGCGACTCCGGCCATACTCCCTGCAACAATTGGCACAGCGAGCAGGGTATGATGCGGCAAACAGTCTTCGAGACTACTTCAGTTTAGAGTAGCAGTGGACCAAAGCAGAGCAGTAGGACAGGTAAGTTCCGGCTTTGGGATAGTGAAGGGTGGGAAATTCCCAGTCTCATGATCATAAAGCTTACTCTAAATTACTTCATACTTTATTGTGAAGTTCAGGAGTAAAAGTGAAAGGAGGAACTTTTGATGAGCTTTAGTACTTGGTTAAAAAAACATTGCTATTGGTTTAATACTTCTGGAAAAAATCTTTTAAACCTTGAACAATGGACATTAATTATGAAAACGCTTAGACGTGCTCATCAAAATGGACATATCATTTCTTTAAAAATTTGCTCTATATGCCCTTTAATTGAGATGGCTTTATAGCCTTTACAGTCTGACTCAGAACAAAATATAAGTTCACCTAAATTAAAAACTCATCAAGAAGAAGGAGATGAGTTGAATTTTACATCTGATAGTTTTGAGGATGAATCTTCATCTAAAGGAATCAAAGCTATAGCGCCTGAGGAAAATACTTTACCAGAATGGCCTCTGCCACCACCCACAAATGATGATTGGAGCCAATTGTCTCTGGCTAGTCTACCTCGGGATATTGATTTTAGGGAATATTGCCAAGCAGCTGCCGAAATTCCTTTTGTTTCGGGCAACTTCCCTTTCTTCTCTGGCCCAACATAGACTGTCTAATTCCACTAATGGAAAACAAAAACCAAGCAAAAAAAAAAATAGTAATACAAAACAAAACAAAATAAAAATCGTTATCTACTCATCTATCTGAGCTGACAGAGTTTAGAACCATGTGAACGCTTTTCTTTGCCCTCTGCGCCTCTGTCGGCCTTCAAGAAGATGTACGCTGTCAAAAGGCAAAAAAAACAAAAAACAAAAAAACACTTCCCTTAAACTTTAAATTTCCTCACTGGTCCCACGGGGGAAAATTAACAATGATAAACTTAAGAAAACACAGATAAAATATTATTAAGATAGACATGTCTTTTAAATTATAAGACTTTATTCTACTAAGGTGGAGATAAATGGAATTTTAAAAATATGCTGGTATAAGGTTAAAATTCTGCTTTTCTCTCTGTTCAAAAAACAGAGCTTTCTTGGACTGTTCTCCTCTTGATAAGAGAATGTAGACAAAGGTTTTTTTCTTTTCTTCTTGCCAAAAAAACACAAAGCTTGAGGTTACATCTTTATCAAGTCTTTGATTGCTTAGCTAAAACTCAATATTATCGGAACTCAGTTTTGCTAACAACTATATAATGCTATACTTTCACCTTTAGGATCTTTTATTGACACGTTAACTAAATAAATAAAATTTTAAGATTTATAATAATTTATAATCCTATTTAGGATATACTTTATGATAACTTCCTAAGGTTATAACAGACTTCCGAGGATTTAAATGGTAAATAAAATGTATTTAATATTTAAATTAATTTATATTTGTGGGATTTGTGTTTCAAGTTATCAACATTAAATATAAAACTTTATTCTACCAAGGTTTATTAAAGGTCAAATAAACTCACGTCATCTCTGTTCCAATCTGTTAACAAAAGAATGACTTAAAGTAATGGTTAACTTTGTTTTCCTCATAGTTTTCATGGGTAATTGTTAAGATAGCTTTCGAAGTCTTTGGTAACCTAAAACATTTAAGTTTTATTTGCATGATAATTTGAGATAAATTCATCGGAAAAAAATAAACTAAATATTTATATTTACTTTAGTTATATTTATATAAAAAACTAACACACTAATTCTGAAATATGGGCCTTTGGAAAAAGGCACAATAGGCCTTAGTTTTGGACGGAATAGTTTTACACTTAAAGGTATTCATGTACATCCTGGTGTTATTGACTGTGATTATGAAAATGAAATTCAAGTTATGATATCGGCCGATAACCCTTATACTATTCAACCAGAAGATAAAATTGCTCAATTACTTATTCTTCCTTATATAGAGGGCCAAAGCAATCTTGTTATCAGAACTGGAGGTTTTGGCAGTACTGGAAAACAACTATATTGGCAAACTTTTTGAAAGGTCCTCGCGCAGAAATACATCTTAAAGATAATAATAAATCTTTTATAGAATTAGTAGACACTGGAGCTGACTTTAGCATCATATCTGAAAAGTTTTGCCTTCATCTTGGCCTGTTGAGAACTATGAGTATTTTCAATTTCGGACATTTATATTATAAAAAAAAACAAAGACATTCATACTACAAGTATTTCATGTAACAAATAACTTTAGATATAATTTCTTGCATGTGTATGGGCTGATAAACGTGTAAACTTTTACATACATAATGAAAAAATTAATGCATAGTCTGTTTTTTGTAGGTGAGCCTTTTGCTAATTATTGTAGACTTGACTTTTTCAGGTTTGTACTGGACCAAATTCAATAAAATGTATTTTACATGTTGAGTTAGTTAGTACAAACATACATATAGTTATAGCAGAAACCAATATGTAGTACTCATGACCCAGTATAAATTTTATTCCATTCACTTTTAGTATACTGCATTATGTAACTGTATTGCATTCCAATTTGGGACGATGGCTCCTTAGGGGGAATAAAAAGAAGTCAACAGTGCTAATTAGTCTGCCATGTGGGACCTCTCCATTCCCACCCCCTCCCCAACCATTCCAAAGGCCTCATCTCCAAATAACATCACACTGAGGATTAGTTTCAACTTGTGAATTTTGGGAGTACATCAACATTCAATCTGTAGCTTAGTGTTTCATCTATTTCTCCTCATAATTCTATCATTTGTTGTCTCAAGCAATTTGATGTTCTTGTGACAGCCATATACATACCAGAGATTGCTATGTCTTCTTGAGGAATTGACCATTTATCATTATGGAATGCTTATTTTTCACCCTGATAATTTTCCTTACTCTGAAGTCTGCTGGGTGTGAAATTAATATTCTTACTGCTGCTTTTTTTTATTACTGTTAGCATAGTATATATTTCTCAATAACTTTATTTTACTGTGTGTGTATTCTTATATTAAAGTGGGTTTCTTGTAGGCAGCATATAATGAGGTCTTGGTTTTTGAAATATTCTGATATCTTTGTTTTTTTTTTTTCTTTTAAAGAGTGTATTTAGACCATTGATATAAAAGTCATTGATATAATGGGATTCATTTATAACCATGTTTGCTACTGTTTTCTCTTTATCACCCTTGTTCTCTATTTTTGTTTTTTCTTCCCCTCTTTTCCTGTGATTGTGATTTTAGATCAACATTTTGTATTTTTCCATTTTGTCTTTTCTGTTAGCATATAATTATACCTTTTTTTTCCTTTTAAGTGGCTGCCATGGAGCTGGCAATATACATTTACTAATCCATGTCTATTTTCTCTTTTTTTTTAATTTCTTTTTTAACATTCATTTATTTTGGAGAGAGATATAGAGTTGAGCAGGGGAGGGTCAGAGAGATGAGACACAGAATCCGAAGCAGGCTCTGAGCTGTCAGCACAGAGCCTGATGTGGGGCTCGAATCCACGAACCATGAGATCATGACCTGAGCCAAAGTTGGACACTTAACTGACTGAGCCACCCAGGCACCCCCATTTTCAAATAATACTATATTGCTTCACAGATGGAGCAACTACTTTGAGTGGAAAATTATCCAAATTCCTTCCTCCCATCACTGCTATCAGTGTAGTTATTCATCTCTGTTCACTTATACATAAACATATTTCAGCACATATATTCATATAAGAGCATATATAATCAAACACATTCTTGGTGTTCAAATTTTGAACAAACTGTTTTCTGTTAAACCAATTAAAAAAAAGGAAAAAGATTCCACACAAATTTTAGGATTGTTTGTCTTAGCTCCGTGAAAAATGCTGTAGGTATTTTGATAGGGATTGCATTAAATATGTAGATTGCTCTGGGTAGTGCAGACATTTTAACAACATTTACTCTTCCAATCCATGAGCTTGGAACGTCTTTCCAATTCTTTGTGTCATCTTCAATTTCTTTCATCTGTGTTTTATGGTTTTCAGAGTACAGGTATTTCACTCCTTTGGTTAGGTTTATTCTTAGGTATCTTATTATTTTTGGTGCATTTGTAAGTAGGATTGATTCCTTAATTTCTCCTTCCACCGCTTTATTATTGGCGTGTTGAAATGCAACAGACTTCTGCACATTAATTCTGCATCCTACAACTTTACTGAATTCATTTATCACTTCTAACATTTTATTGGAATCTTTTGAGTTTCCTTTTTTAAGTTTATTTTATTTATTTTAAGAAAGAGAGAGAGCGAGCATGTGCAGGTGAGGGGGAAGAGTGGGAGAGAGGGAATCCCAAGCAGGCTCTGCCCTGTCAGCGCAAAGCCTGACACCGGGCTGGAACTCATGAACCATATGATCATGACGTGTGCCAAAATCAAGAGTCTGAAGCTTAACCAACTGAGTCACCCAGGCGTCCCCTTGAGGTTTCTATATAGAGTATCATGTCATCTGCAAATAGTGAAAGTTTTACTTATTCCTCACTGATTTTGCTGTCTTTCACGTTTCTTTTTGTTGTCTGATTGCTGTGACTAGGACTTCCAGTACTATATTAAATGACAGTGATGAGAGTGGGCATCCTGTTGTGTTCCTGTCCATAGAGGAAAAGCTCTCAGGCTTTCCACACTGATGATGATATCAGCTGTGGGTTTTTCATAATTGGCCTCTATTATGCTGAGGTATGTTCCCTCTAAACCTACCTTGTTGAGGGTTTTATTTTATTTTATTTTTTCATGAATAGGTGTTGTGCTTTGTCAGTGCCTTTTCTGTGCCTTTTGAAATGGTAGTATGCGTCCTATCCTTTCTGTTATTGGTGTGATGTATCACATTGATTGATTTGCAAATATTGAACCGCCCTGGCAACCCAGGAATAAATCCCACTTGATCGTGGTGAATGATTCTTTTTAATGTACTGTTGGATTTGGTTTGTCCATGTTTTGTTGAGGATTTTTGTATCTATGTTCATCAGAGATCTCGGCCTGTAGTTCTTTTTTCTTGTGGACTCTTCATCTGGTTTTGGTATCAAGATAATGCTGGACTCATAGAAGGCATTCTATTTTTTGGAATAGTTTGAGAAGAATAGGTATTAACTCTCTTTTAAATGTTGGGTAGAATTTGCCTGTGAAGGCATCTGGCCCTGGACTTAATGTTTGTGGGCAATTTTTTTAAATACATGTATTTTTTAAGTTTATTTCTTTATTTTGACAGAGAGAGAGACAGCACATGAGCATGGGAGGAACAGAGAGACAGGGAGACAGTGAATCCCAAGTAGGCTCCACACTGTAATTTCACAGCCAGGCACGGGCTCGATCTCATGAACCATGCATGAGATCATGACCTGAGTCGAAATCAAGAGTTGGACATTTAACCGACTGAGCCACCCAGGGACCCCTGTTTTTCGGGAGCTTTTTGATTACGGATACAACTTCTCTGCTGTTTATTGATCTGCTTCCCTTTCCTATTACTTCTGTTTCAGTTTTGGTAGTATATATGTTTCTAGGAATTTATCCCTTTCTTCCAGGTTGTCCAATTTGTTGGCATATAGTTTTTTTCACAATATTCTATTATAATTGCTGGTATTTCTGTCATATTGGTTGTGATTTCTCTTCTTACACTAGTGATTTTATTTACTTGAGTCCTTTTTCTTTTCTTTTTGATAAGAATGGTTGTAGGTTTATCGATTATATTAATGCTTTCAAAGAACCATTTCCTGGTTTCATTGATCTGTTCTTTTTTTCATTTTCTACATTATTTATTTTGCCATTTTTAATGTTCATTTATTTGTTTTTGAGAGAGAATGTGAGCGAGAGAGGAGCAGAGAGACAGAGAGAGGTAGAATCTCAAACAGTCTTCATGCTCAGTGCAGAGCTCCACACGGGTCTCGATCTCAACTGAGAGAGATCATGACCTGAGCCAAAATAGAGATTCAGATGATTAACAGACTGAACCATCCAGGCGCCCCTTTTTATTTGACATTAATCTTAATTATATCCTTCCTTCTACTGGTTTTAGGCTTTTTTTTTGTTGTTGTTGTTGTCTTCTACCTCCTTTATGTATAAGGTTAGGTTATTTATTTGGGATTTTTCTGGCTTCTTGAGGTAGCCCTCTATTGCTATATACTTTCCTCTTAGGATCACTTCTGCTGAATCCCAAATGTTTTGGATGATTGCGTTTCCATTTTGATTTGTTTCCACGTATTTATTTTTTTTTTTTACTTTACATTTTAGTTAGTTAACATGCAGTGCAATATTTGTTTCAGGAGTAGAATTCAGTGGTTCATCACTTACATACAACAGCCATTGGTCATCAAAACAATTGCCCTCTTTAATACCCATCACCCATCTAGACCATCCCCCAACCACCTCCTCTGCAGCAACCTTCAGTATGTTTTCTATCATTAAGAGTCTCTTGTGGCTTGTTTCCCTCTCTTCACGTCCCCCACCTTCCCATATGCTAATCTGTTAGGTTTCTTAAATTCACATGTTAGTGAAATCAAATGGTATTTGTCTTTCTCTGATTGACTTATTTCGCTTAGCATAATACATTCTAGCTCCATCCATGTCGTTGCAAATGGCAAGATTTCATTGTTTTTGATGTCTGAGCAATATTCCATTGTACATGTGATATATCCACTTATCATACACTAGACATTTGGACTCTCTCCATAGTTTGGCTATTGTTTATAATGATGCTATAAACATTGGGGTGCGCGTATCTCTTCAAATCTGTATTTTTTTGTATCCTTTGGGTAAATACATACCAGTGTAATTGCTGTATCATAGGGTAGTTCCATTTTTAGTTATTTTGAGGAAACTCCATACTCCTCCTCACAGTGGTTGCACCAGTTGGCATTCCCACCAGCAGTGCAAGAGGGTTCCCCTTTCTCTGAATCCTCACTAACACATGTTGTTTCCTGTGTTGTTAATTGTAGCCATTCTGACAGGCGTGAGGTGATATCTCACCACGGTTTTGATTTGTATTTTCCTGATGATGTGTGATGTTGAGCATCTTTACATGTGTCTGTTAGCCACCTGGATGTCTTCTTTGGTAAAGTGTCTGTTCACGTATTCTGCCCATTTCTTAATGGATTTTTGTTTTTGGTGTGTTGAGTTTGATAATTTCTTTATAGATTTTGGATACTAACCCTTTATCTGATATGTCATTTGCAAATATTTTCTATGATTCCATTGGCTCTCTTTTGGTTTTTTTTAATTGTTTCTTTCACTATGCAGAAGGTTTTTTTTTTTTTTTTTATCTTGATGATATCCTAATAGTTATCTTGATGAAGTCCCATACTTCATGTTTGCTTTTGTTTCCCTTGCCTCCGGAGACGTGTCTAGTAAGAAGTTGCTAGAGCCAGGGTCAAAAAGTTTGCTGCCTAGGTTCTCCTCTAGGATTGTGATGGTTTCCTGTCTCACATTTATTGAACGGATGCCAAAAGAAAGCCTGAGTAGTGATACTGATATTGGACGAACTAGACTTTAAAACAAAACAAAGCAAAACAAAAAGAAGGACACTAGATTATAACAAAAGAGAAAACCCAAGAAGATATAAGAATTGTAAATATTTATGCACTCAATACAGAAGCCTCCATATACATAAAACTGTTAGTAAAAAACATAAAGGAACTAATAGAAAATAATATAACTATCTAGGGGACATTACCCCCCCCCCGCCCCGAACACACACACTTACACCAATAAACAGATTATCTATACAGAAAATCAAGAAAGAAACAATGGCATTGGATGACACACTGGAACAGATGGATTTTACATCCGTATTCAGAACATTCCATCCTAAAAGAGCAGAATACACATTCTTTTCAAGTGCACAAAAAACATTCTCTCTCCAGAATAGATCACATATTAGCCCGAAAACCAGCCTCAACAAATGCAATATCTTCACCATCATACCATGCAGCTTTTCTGACCACAATGCTATGAAGCTAGAATTCAACCACAATAAAAAAAAAAAAATCTGAGAAGGAAATAATTTGGTTGAGGTGGGGAGATAGTGCTTTGGGGAACTGAGGCAACTTGCAACCCACACCCCCATTCTGTTGAATAACACTCAGAGCCTACTACCTTTTCCAGAGGAGACCTCACTTCCAGACAGAGAGTGGAAAATGAAGTAACACTTGTATGCTTTCAGTCTTGTTTTTCCCATGGGTGCCAATTAGGGGTTCTACTTTGTCTTTGGTCTGTGGTCAGGTTGCTTGGTAGATTTTGGAATTTATTTTGTGTTTGTCTTCTCCCTAGGATGGTAGCCTCACCCATTTAGTCCTCTGAAGGGTCCATTTAGTCCTCGGAGGGGTCCATCAGATGTGGAGGCCCGGACCTACATCCACAGGAGATAGAGGACAGAGGGAGTTCTCAAAGACAAGCACAAGACTGGAACCTAATCTCCACATCTAATTATTTTTCATACATTTTTTTTTCACAGGATGGTCACCTCCCCACCTGTTTCTCTTATACCTGATACACCAGTATGACCCATCTCTATCCTCTCTCTTCAGTCCACAGAAATACACCCAGTGAAGTTCCTCCTAAACCAGTGGTGGAAGAAACTTCTCCAACTATGACTAAACATTCAGAAGCGATTAAGGAGGGAAACAACAAAACCTCAACTGAGAAAATCGTAAACGTCTAGTTAGCTGTATTAAACAATTAATGAATAAGGCACCATTTCACCAAGCCAACAGAGGGTTGCTCCTAGGAGATGTACAAAATGGAAGGTTTTTATAGAAGGAAGGTGGGACAGGAAAGTGATTAGTAAGAGAAAAATATTGTTACTGCAATGTGGCTTCTCTTTACAGAAAAGAGATTGCCTCACCTTTTGCAGGGAGGAAGGAGAAGGCCCACATGGCAGTCTAATTATGACTGATTGGAAAATTCCACATTGACTGGTTGAGATTAGTTTTCTGGAAGCAGTTGAAACTGAAATTACAATATGTATTAAGCTCCAGTTTGGGGCCATGGTCTAAGAAGAAACCATTTTGGGCCTGCAGTTTTCTTTTGAACAAAAGCAAGGGTGATGTATTTAATTGCACTAAAAAATTACATGCCAAAACAAACAAACAAACAAACAAACAAAAAACATAAGCAACGTACAATCATATTTTAACCTTGCTTCCCTGATGTAATCCTGAACAATCTTAAATGACACAGCGTGTGTGTGTGTGTGTGTGTGCACGCGCGCACGCGCGCATGCACGCGTGTTTCTAGAAGATGCAGTCACATGATTAGACACAATCTTTCAGTTTTTTTCACAGATGGATATCTGTTTAACATGGCATTGATTTTACATGTTCACACTCCCAGGTCTAGCTCATCTCCAAGAACTGCAAACTACTTCTCTGGGGTGTGTGCACTGTTAGTACTCCCCTAGAGTCTCTTTTAATCAAACCAAATTCCTGCTGACAGGGTCACTCTATGTTCTATCAACCTGGGCAGAGTTCCAGCAATTGACTGGGTCCCCCCTTAATCACAGTTTTCTCACATGGTGGCCTGAAGAGTAAAAGTGTTTTGCTTTTGGCAAAAGGCCAAGGGCTGGATAACTAAGGGGACACACACCTCTAGTGTGCAGGGACCAGCCTGTGCTTCCCGGTTGCCATAGAAATCTGACGTCATTACAGCGACTGTGATGTCTTTTCAGCAGAGACAGACGTGCCCTGGCAATAAGAGCAAGTCACACCTCAGGTGTCTGGTGCTAACCTGAGGGTGTGGGTCCTTGCGGTGGAAGCTGAACCGCCTGGAGTGTGGGGACACAAAGGAATCTAGGTCCAAGTCGCCTCTTTCCCACTTTGGAGCTTGGTGTCCGGCTTGCCTGTCTGATAGGTAAAGTTATTGGGGTCCCGTCTGGCTTCACATACTGTGGGTCTTGCTCCAGAGGTATCCTGAAGCTGCTTTCCTCTAAAGGCAAGGGTATGGGAAGGACAACAGCCAGGGACGCTGAGTCCCAGCTTCACCCTCTGTGAAATGGGCATGAGAATGTTTCATCCAAAGGATCGCTGAGAACATTCAGTGATAGACACGAGCCAGTCCCTGGCCCTGTGGTTACTGCGGGACACGAATGCCTATATGAATTTTGGCCATTTCTAATTCCTTCTTAACTCTGTTGTTAAGGGATAGACTAGGAAAGGGGAGGAACAAGGCCCCAAGAGAAGTCCATTATAACATAGTTGTTGTGGTCACGACCCAGTTGTATTAGGGTCGTTGTCACTAATCTAGTGACTAGCATGGTGCTGGGCACATAGTTACATCAGTAAATCATAGTGATTAATGGATCAGTCTCTGGGCCACTCTGTGAGGTGGCAGGGGCGCAAGGGGTGGTGGTGGCTCATCAAATACCAGGCACTGAATGAGGCAGGATTTGAGCATCTGTATCTTGATGGCTGCTAAACCTTTTACGCTAGATTCAAGGACAAAAACTTTTTCTCTAGATTCAAGGGCAGCAGTCATCAATAGACCTCATAACTTCACATCCCTAATGGGATATATCTGCCACAAGAGGTTATATAAACCTAAACAAAAGCATGCTGTGGAATAACTCCTGTATGGTTCACAAACTAGCCTAAAAGTAGAGAAGCTACTTTCATCTCATCTTGGGAGAAGTGGTTTAGCAGGTGGAATTTAATTCCAAAAACAGCTACAGGCTGTGTGGTAGCCTTTGGGGCCCGTAATAGGGATGACTTTCTTCCTTTTTGAAAAAGAATACAATTTTCAGTTGTAGAAGGAAGGTAGACTTTATGTTTCTTTAATATGAAATTGTCAAATTGGTTTCCATACAACACTGAGTACACATCCCAACAGGTGCCCTCCTCAATACCCATCACCCACCCTCCACTCTCTCCCACCCCCCATCAACATTCAGGTTTTTCTCAGTTTTTAAGAGTCTTTTTTGTTTTGGCTCCCTCCCTCTCTAACCTTTTTTTTTCCTTCCCGTCCCCCATGGTCTTCTGTTAAGTTTCTCAGGATCCACATAAGAGTGAAAACATATGGTATCTGTCTTTCTCTATATGGCTTATTTCACTTAGCATAACACTCTCCAGTTCCATCCATGTTGCTACAAAAGGCCATATTTCGTTTTTCTCATTGCCATGCAGTATTACAGTGTGTATATAAACCACAATTTCTTTATCCATTCATCAGTTGATGGACATTTAAGCTCTTTCCATAATTTGGCTATTGTTGAGAGTGCTGCTATAAACATTGGGGTACAAGTGCCCCTATGCATCAGCACTCCTGTATCTCTTGGGTCAATTCCTAGCAGTGCTATTGGTGGATCATAGGGTAGATATATTTCTAATTTTTTGAGGAACCTCCATACTGTTTTCCAGGGTGGCTGCACCAGTTTGCATTCCGACCAACAGTGGAAGAGGGTTCCTGTTTCTCCACATCCTTGCTATCATATAGTCTCTGGATTTGTTCATTTTGGCCACTCTGACTGGCGTGAGGTGATATCTGAGTGTGGATTTGATTTGTATTTTCCTGATGAGGAGCGACATTGAGCATCTTTTCATGTGCCTGTTGGCCACCCAGATGTCTTCTTTAGAGAAGTGTCTATTCATGTTTTCTGCCCATTTCTTCATTGGGTTATTTGTTTTTCTGGTGTGGAGTTTGGTGAGCTCTTTATAGATTTTGGATACTAGCCCTTTGTCCGATATGTCATTTGCAAATATCTTTTCCCATTCTGTTGGTTGCCTTTTAGGTTGGTTGATTGTTTCCTTTGCTGTGCAGAAGCTTTTTATCTTCACGAGGTCCCAATAGTTCATTTTTGCTTTTAATTCTCTTGCCTTTGGGGATGTGTCAAGTTAGAAATTGCTGCGGCTGAGGTCAGAGAGGTTTATTCATGCTTTCTCCTCTAGGGTTTTGATGGTTTCCTGTCTTAAATTCAGTTCCTTTATCAATTTTGAGTTTAGTTTTGTGTATGGTGCAAGAAAGTGGTCTAGTTTCATCCGTCTGCATGTTGCTGTCCAGTTCTCCCAGCACCATGTGTTAAAGAACCTGTCTTTTTTCCATTGGATATTCTTTCCTGCTTTGTCAAAGATTAGTTGGCCATACGTTTGTGGGTCTAACTCTGGGGTTTCTATTCTCTTCCATTGGTCTATGTGTTTGTTTTTGTGCCAATACCATGCTGTCTTGATGAATTCAGCTTTGTAGTACAGACTAAGGCTGGAATTGTGATGCCTCCCGCTTTGGTCTTCTTCCAAATTACTTTGGCTATTCAGGGTCTTTTCTGGTTCCATACAAATTTTAGGATTGCTTGTTCTAGCTTCGGGAAGAATGCTGGTGCAATTTTGATTGGGATTGCATTGAATGTGTAGATAGCTTTGGGTAGTATTGACATTTTAACAATATTTATTCTTCCAATCCATGAGCACAGAATGTTTTTCCATTTCTTTGTGTCTTCTTCAATTCCCGTCATAAGCTTTCTATATTTTTTAGCATACGGATCTTTTACCTTTTTGTTAGGTTTATTCCTAGGTATTTTATGCTTCTTGGTGCAATTGTGAATGGGATCAGTTTCTTTATTTGCCTTTCTGCTGCTTCATTATTAGTGTATAAGAATGCAACTGAGAAAACAGGAAGATGGTGGCATAGGAGGACGCTTGGCTCAACGCATGTCCTGCTGATCACTTTGATTCCACCTACACCTGCCTAACTAACGCAGAAAACCACCAGAAGACTAGCAGAATGGAGTCTCCGGAGCCAAGCACAGAAGACAGGCCCACGGAAGAGGGTAGTAAAGGAGGAGAGGCGGTGCGCCCTCCACGGACTGGCGGGAGGGAGCCAGGGTGGAGTGTCAGCCTGCCGGGCAAGGAGAGCCCCCGAGTCTGGCTTGCAAAAGCAGAGGGGCTGGACGGAGTGTGTTCCAAGAGCAAGCGCGACTTAGCATCTGGGAGGTCATAAGTTAACAGCTCTGCTCAGAGAGCGGGAAGGCTGGAGGACAAAGGGAGGGAGAATTGCTGAGCCTCCGGACGACAGAGTTGTTTGGCGGGGAACAAAGGCACTCGCCAGCGCCATCTCCCTCGCCCATCCCCCAGCCAAAATCCCAAAGAGAACCAGTCCCTTCCAGGGAGCTTGCTTGCTCCGCACAAACACCCAACTCTGTGCTTCTGTGGGGCCAACCCTCCGGCAGCGGATCTGACTCCCTCCCGCTGCCACAGGGCCCCTCATGAAGTAGATCACCTAAGGAGAAGCGAGCTAAGCCTGCCCCTCCTGCCCCCGTGCACCTTGCCTACACACCCCAGCTAATACACCAGATCCCCAGCAACACAAGCCTGGCAGTGTGCAAGTAGCCCAGACCGGCCACCCCACCCCACAGTGAATCCCGCCCCTAGGAGAGGGGAAGAGAAGGCACACACCAGTCTGACTGTGGCCCCAGCGGTGGGCTGGGGGCAGACATCAGGTCGGACTGTGGCCCCACCCAGCAACTCCAGTTATACACCACAGCACAGAGGAAATGCCCTGCAGGTCCGCACCACCCCAGGGACTATCCAAAATGACCAAACGGAAGAATTCCCCTCAGAAGAATCTCCAGGAAATAACAACAGCTAATGAGCTGATCAAAAAGGATTTAAATAATATAACAGAAAGTGAATTTAGAATAATAGTCATAAAATTAATCGCTGGGCTTGAAAACAGTATAGAGGACAGCAGAGAATCTCTTGCTACAGAGATCAAGGGACTAAGGAACAGTCACGAGGAGCTGAAAAACGCTTTAAACGAAATGCAAAACAAAACGGAAACGACGACGGCTCGGATTGAAGAGGCAGAGGAGAAAATAGGTGAACTAGAAGATAAAGTTATGGAAAAAGAGGGAGCTGAGAAAAAGAGAGATGAAAAATGCAGGAGTATGAGGGAAAAATTAGAGAACTAAGTGATACACTAAAAAGAAATAATATACGCATAATTGGTATCCCAGAGGAGGAAGAGAGAGGGAAAGGTGCTGAAGGGGTACTTGAAGAAATAATAGCTGAGAACTTCCCTGAACTGGGGAAGGAAAAAGGCATTGAAATCCAAGAGGCACAGAGAACTCCCTTCAGACGTAACTTGAATCGATCTTGCGCACGACATATCATAGTGAAACTGGCAAAATACAAGGATAACGAGAAAATTCTGAAAGCAGCAAGGGGTAAACGTGCCCTCACATATAAAGGGAGACCTATAAGACTCGTGACTGATCTCTCTTTTGAAACTTGGCAGGCCAGAAAGAATTGGCACGATATCTTCAGTGTGCTAAACAGAAAAAATATGCAGCCGAGAATCCTTTATCCAGCAAGTCTGTCATTTAGAATAGAAGGAGAGATAAAGGTCTTCCCAAACAAAAACTGAAGGAATTTGTCACCACTAAACCAGCCCTACAAGAGATCCTAAGGGGGATCCTGTGAGACAAAGTACCAGAGACATCACTACAAGCATACATCATACAGACATCACAAAGACTCTAAACCCGTATCTTTCTATAATAACACTGAATGTAAATGGATTAAATGCGCCAACCAAAAGACATAGGGTATCAGAATGGATAAAAAAACAAGACCCATCTATTTGCTGTCTACAAGAGACTCATTTTAGACCTGAGGACACCTTTAGATTGAGAGTGAGGGGATGGAGAACTATTTATCATGCTACTGGAAGCCAAAAGAAAGCTGGAGTAGCCATACTTATATCAGACAAACTAGACTTTAACTTAAAGGCTGTAACAAGAGATGAAGAAGGACATTATATAATAGTTACAGGGTCTATTCATCAGGAAGAGCTAACAATGATAAATGTCTATGCGCCGAATACCGGAGCCCCCAAATATATAAAACAACTACTCACAAACATAAGCAACCTTATTGATAAGAATGTGGTAATTGCAGGGGACTTTAACACCCCACTTACAGAAATGGATAGATCATCTAGACACACGGTCAGTAAAGAAACAAGGGCCCTGAATGAGACATTGGATCAGATGGACTTGACAGATATATTTAGAACTCTGCATCCCAAAGCAACAGAATATACGTTCTTCTCGAGTGCACATGGAACATTCTCCAAGATACATCATATACTGGGTCACAAAACAGCCCTTCATAAGTTTACCAGAATTGAAATTATACCATGCATACTTTCAGACCACAATGCTATGAAGCTTGAAATCAACCACAGAAAAAAGTCTGGAAAACCTCCAAAAGCATGGAGGTTAAAGAACACCCTACTAACGAATGAGTGGGTCAACCAGGCAATTAGAGAAGAAATTTAAAAATATATGGAAACAAACGAAAATGAAAATACAACAATCCAAACGCTTTGGGACGCAGCAAAGGCAGTCCTGAGAGGAAACTACATTGCAATCCAGGCCTATCTCAAGAAACAAGAAAAATCCCAAATACAAAATCTAACAGCACACCTAAAGGAAATAGAAGCAGAACAGCAAAGACACCCCAAACCCAGCAGAAGAAGAGAAATAATAAAGATCAGAGCAGAAATAAACAATATAGAGTCTAAAAAAAACTGTAGAGCAGATCAACGAAACCAAGAGTTGGTGTTTTGAAAAAATAAACAAAATTGACAAACCTCTAGCCAGGCTTCTCAAAAAGAAAAGGGAGATGACCCAAATAGATAAAATCATGAATGAAAATGGAATGATTACAACCAATCCCTCAGAGATACAAACAATTATCAGGGAATACTATGAAAAATTATATGCCAACAAATTGGACAACCTGGAAGAAATGGACAAGTTCCTGAACACCCACACTCTTCCAAAACTCAATCAGGAGGAAATAGAAAGCTTGAACAGACCCATAACCAGCGAAGAAATTGAATCGGTTATCAAAAATCTCCCAACAAATAAGAGTCCAGGACCAGATGGCTTCCCAGGGGAGTTCTACCAGACGTTTAAAGCAGAGATAATACCTATCCTTCTCAAGCTATTCCAAGAAATAGAAAGGGAAGGAAAACTTCCAGACTCATTCTATGAAGCCAGTATTCCTTTGATTCCTAAACCAGACAGAGACCCAGTAAAAAAAGAGAACTACCGGCCAATATCCCTGATGAATATGGATACAAAAATTCTCAATAAGATACTAGCAAATCGAATTCAACGGCATATAAAAAGAATTATTCACCATGCTCAAGTGGGATTCATTCCTGGGATGCAGGGCTGGTTCAACATTCGCAAATCAATCAACGTGATACATCACATTAACAAAAAAAAAAAAAAAGAGAAGAACCATATGATCCTGTCAATCGATGCAGAAAAGGCCTTTGACAAAATCCAGCACCCTTTCTTAATAAAAACCCTTGAGAAAGTCGGGATAGAAGGAACATACTTAAAGATCATAAAAGCCATTTATGAAAAGCCCACAGCTAACATCATCCTCAACGGGGAAAAACTGAGAGCTTTTTCCCTGAGATCAGGAACACGACAGGGATGCCCACTCTCACCGCTGTTGTTTAACATAGTGCTGGAAGTTCTAGCATCAGCAATCAGACAACAAAAGGAAATCAAAGGCATCCAAATTGGCAAAGATGAAACCAAGCTTTCGCTTTTTGCAGATGACATGATATTATACATGGAAAATCCGATAGACTCCACCAAAAGTCTGCTAGAACTGATACATGAATTCAGCAAAGTTGCAGGATACAAAATCAATGTACAGAAATCAGTTGCATTCTTATACACTAACAATGAAGCAACAGAAAGACAAATAAAGAAACTGATCCCATTCACAATTGCACCGAGAAGCATAAAATACCTAGGAATCAATCTAACCAAAGATGTCAAAGATCTGTATGCTGAAAACTATAGAAAGCTTATGAAGGTAATTGAAGAAGATTTAAAGAAATGGAAAGACATTCCCTGCTCATGGATTAGAAGAGTAAATATTGTCAAAATGTCAATACTACCCAAAGCTATCTACACATTCAATGCAATCCCAATCAAAATTGCAGCAGCATTCTTCTCGAAACGAGAACAAGCAATCCTAAAATTCATATGGAACCACAAAAGGCCCCGAATAGCCAAAGTAATTTTGAATGAGAAGACCAAAGCAGGAGGCATCACCATCCCAGACTTTAGCCTCTACTACAAAGCTGTCATCATCAACACAGCATGGTATTGGCACAAAAACAGACACATAGACCAATGGAATAGAATAGAAACCCCAGAACTAGACCCACAAACGTATGGCCAACTCATCTTTGACAAAGCAGGAAACAACATCCAATGGAAAAAAGACAGTCTCTTTAACAAATGGTGCTGGGAGAACTGGACAGCAACATGCAGAAGGTTGAAACTAGACCACTTTCTGACACCATTCACAAAAATAAACTCAAAATGGATAAAGGACCTGAATGTGAGACAGGAAACCATCAAAACCTTAGAGGAGAAAGCAGGAAAAGACCTCTCTGACCTCAGCCGTAGTAATCTCTTACTCAACACATCCCCAACGGCAAGGGAATTAAAAGCAAAAGTGAATTACTGGGACCTTATGAAGATAAAAAGCTTCTGCACAGCAAAGGAAACAACCAACAAAACTAAAAGGCAACCAACGGAATGGGAAAAGATATTTGCAAATGACATATCGGACAAAGGGCTAGTATCCAAAATCTATAAAGAGCTCACCAAACTCCACACCCGAAAAACAAATAACCCAGTGAAGAAATGGGCAGAAAACATGAATAGACACTTCTCTAAAGAAGACATCCGGATGACCAACAGGCACATGAAAAGATGTTCAACGTCGCTCCTTATCAGGGAAATACAAATCAAGACCACACTCAGATATCACCTCACGCCAGTCAGAGTGGCCAAAATGAAGAAATCAGGAGACTATAGATGCTGGAGAGGATGTGGAGAAACGGGAACCCTCTTGCACTGTTGGTGGGAATGCAAATTGGTGCAGCCACTCTGGAAAGCAGTGTGGAGGTTCCTCAGAAAATTAAAAATAGACCTACCCTATGACCCAGCAATAGCACTGCTAGGAATTTATCCAAGGGATACAGGAGTACTGATGCATAGGGGCACTTGTTCCCCAATGTTTATAGCAGCACTCTCAACAATAGCCAAATTATGGAAAGAGCCTAAATGTCCATCAACCGATGAATGGATAAAGAAATTGTGGTTTATATACACAATGGAATACTACGTGGCAATGAGAAAAAATGAAATATGGCCTTTTGTAGCAACGTGGATGGAACTGGAGAGTGTGATGCTAAGTGAAATAAGCCATACAGAGAAAGACAGATACCATATGGTTTCACTCTTATGTGGATCCTGAGAAACTTTACAGAAACCCATGGGGGAGGGGAAGGGAAAAAAAAAGAGGTTAGAGTGGGAGAGAGCCAAAGCATAAGAGACTGTTAAAAACTGAGGACAAACTGAGGGTTGATGGGGGGTGGGAGGGTGGGGAGGTTGGTGATGGGTATTGAGGAGGGCACCTTTTGGGATGAGCACTGGGTGTTGTATGGAAACCAATTTGACAATAAATTTCATATATTAAAAAAAATTAAACTAGATCCTGCATACAAGAACAAAAAAAAAAAGAGTACATTGACAATTCTGGGTTTCATAATAATAGGGCAAACACATAGGAAGATATTACTGAATAAAATTCTAAATTCTTGAAATTGACATTTTTAACACTTAGATGATGTCAGGCTTTCCTAATATTTTTCTTTATACAATGGATAAAACCATGTTTACCAGTAAAGAATCCATTTCATGATCTCAAATTGCTAGCAATCCTTTTAATTAACTACATATTTCACATCCTTCTGAGAGAACATAGGATTCATTATTTATGGTCAGAAAAATATATGCGTATTAATTGCAAGTGCATGTTAAAGATCAAGTTGTTGTCAAGCTGAACAACTGTTGCTTTCAGACAAAGAAGGACTTCTTCAATATGGGCCTCATGGGCTACATAGAGCATGTAGCTTCTGAAAAAATAAAATTTCATGTCCTAAAACCTCTTCTTGCATGATTAAACCAAAACAACTTCTCTACTTTTAGGTTAGTTTTGAACCTCAAGGACCTATTTCACAACAGGCTTTTGTTAGATCTCTGACCTCACTTGAGCCAGACATCATATCTCACAGGGACGTGAACTGTCAGGAACTCCTGAGGACTGCTGCCTTTGAATCTGGAGTAGAAGCTTCAGCGGCCCTCAAGACACAGGTCCTCAGAATCTGACTCCTTCCAACACCTGAGAGGAGGTTGGCCACATGCATGAAGACCTGCACAGGGAGAGAGACCTAGATATCAGTATGATTTATGGAGTAATGATGTGCTTGGCACCATGCAAAGTACTAGGTTACAGATAATGACATTCATATAAGTGATTGGTGGTCATAAAAAACAATATATTTTAATGGGCTTCACAAAAGCGCCTTTTTCCTCTTTCCTCATCTCTCCCCTAAGAACAAAGTTGAAAAAATAAGAAGTGGCCTGAATTCATAAGGCATTCATGACCCCACAGTAACCACAAGTCCATAAGCTTGCTCATGTGTATCAGTGAACTTCCTCAGAGGTCCTATGGGTGAAGCATTCTCATCTCCATTTTACAGAGGGAAAATCTGGGGCTCAGAAAGAGTCGTTACCTATCTTTCTGCGACTTTGTCTTTAGAGGAAAGCATGTCCAGGACACCCCTGGGGCAAGACCCACACTCACTGAGGCAGGACAAAACCCCAATGGCTTTACCTAGGTGAAAGCTTGAGTGCCACATCCCCAAACAAGAAAGAGGCGACTTTGATCTGAGATCCCTTTTTATCTTCACACTCCAGGGTTGTTCAGCGCCTGAAGTATGGGGGCTCACTCTGCCAACTGAGCCCCAAACACCTGAAAATGGGACCTGCTCTCCTCTCCAGGCCACTTTGGTCTCTATTAAAATGTCCTCAGAGGGGCGCCTGGGTGGCGCAGTCGGTTAAGCGTCCGACTTCAGCCAGGTCACGATCTCGCGGTCCGTGAGTTCGAGCCCCGCATCAGGCTCTGGGCTGATGGCTCAGAGCCTGGAGCCTGTTTCCGATTCTGTGTCTCCCTCTCTCTCTGCCCCTCCCCCGTTCATGCTCTGTCTCTCTCTGTCCCAAAAATAAATAAACGTTGAAAAAAAAATAAAATAAAATGTCCTCAGAGTTCACAATGAAGTTCACAATGAAGACTTCACGATGAAGTCACCTTTTTTCTGACAACAGACACTCTCAAGCCTCTCCTTCACAATGGAACTGCCTCTGATCTTTCAGCCATCAGTTGCAGCATCCTGGGAAACTAAATCCTTTTGGCTACCCAAAACTATGGTTTCAGTCAGCTGGGTCAAGACCTCTGCCCTGGGACGTGATAATGTATGACTTTAAAGCACATGTTTGACACCTCATGTATCCATCGATCCATCCACTCATCTGTTTAACAGGCATTAAGATCAAACTCTACATTGTCCCTTTGTTTTAAGGCTTTAAGCTTTTGCATAATGGCAACAAAGTAATGTGTGAAAAGGGTGGTGTGGTAAATTCAGATGTTAAATCTAATAAGATTCCAGCCTGCTCATTCAAGTCTCTTATAATTGATAAATTATAATTATAGTTTAATGCCCTGGGCCCCTCTCCACATCTCTAGTTACTCTCTTTTACATATACTTGCAACAGTATTCTTTGATGAATTTTCGACCCTTAATTCACATTGCCTGCACTTACCACCTAACTTAGTCTCCATCCCTCATCTAAAGGTTGCTATTCCCCCATGCTTCCACAAAAATTACACTTGCCCATTCTACATCCCAGTCTTTGTCACATGTATAGATCAGGAAGATTTAAATGACAGTTCAAATGAAGACAAACATGTATTTCACCCAGAGGATAAGATTTCTCTCCCCCAAAACAGAATAAATTGCCTGGATATAGTGAAGCATTTTATTGCAGTGAGATCAGTTATGTACAGGCTAGAGTTGTAGTTACTTTCCATAGACACAGAGTCAGATAACTGAAAGGCTATGATTCAGAAAATGGCCTTTTAAATGAAACACATTTTCTCCAACATAGCTCTACTTTTCTTTCATTAAAAAGGATTTTGCAAATGTGTTTTGTGCATGTTAGCAATAATATTTTCTGTTCACTTCAATAACCTCTTTCAGAACTGATTTTCATTTCTTTCTAGAGAAAACTAGGTATGGAATAAAATTGTGTGAAATAACGTTGTTCCACACTCTCTACCCTTGTTAAACATATTTTCTAAAAGCATTGTCTGTGTCATGTTTAGATCATACAGTGGTGATGATATAGGTAGAGTTAGGGAACTCTTGCTGTTACTGAGTGTTAAATTGTTTTCTGTACCATAGAAATCATGCTAGACTTTCTTTTTGAATCTTTCTATTAAAAACCCAACAAAATAAGTATACCTGAATCTATACTGATATAAATAAATGCATCAGTTAATAAAAAAAAATCGATCACAGAAGACAAATAGTCTTTATCAAATAGGTCCAAATAATATATGTAGATACCTCTTCTCCATGTGCTGAATCTTAATCCTGCTTCTCACTCCTGAGGACCCGATAGACTTAGTGACTCATTTCTTGAGTAGGTGAAAGGAGAATAGTCACTGTATTTACAGTGGGAAAACTAGGCAAAAACAGCTTTAGTCCTAAAATGAAGGCCAACATCTCTAGTGACCCACTGATGTCAAGTGGGTGTCATGTCTTCCTAAATGTGAGGTGATGAGAAGGGCATTTCAATTCTGTGGTTTTCTTTCTTGAAACCCATAACCAAAATGTAACCAAGAGAAAAAACACACAATGTCTGCACTCCTCAACACTCTCAGGGTCATAATAACAGTCTGGCAGTTCCCCAAGCAATTCAACACAGAGTTACCTTAAGACCCTGCAATTTCACTACTAGATTCACAGGCAGGATAGATGACCACATATGTCTACATAAAAACTTGGACATTAATATATGTAGCATCATTACTTGTAATAGCCAAAAGTGGAATCAAACCAAATGTCAACCAATTAATGCATAAATTAAGAAATGAGGTGTTTTATTTGACAAAAAAGATCCTACATCATCAATGAACCTGGAAAACATCACCAAGTGAAAAAGGCCAAATATGCAAAAGAACACATATTGTATTATTGCATTTATACAAAATATGCAGTGAGAGACCATAACTATAGGTGTACCTAAGGAATTCCCCACTTTCCATCCTGAATTCCAGAAATTCTGTCTTGTGGGTTTAAGTCATAGCCTCTCACTCTCAATTTCCTGCTTCACCATGTCCAAGCTGCAGTTCACATTTTTCTCAGAAGGTGACAACAATATACCACCATCATCAAAGTTGGGTATGATGTTCATACCATCATTATTTGTATTAGTAAAACAGGAAAGAACCAAAATATTCACCATCCAAATGTTTAATGAATCAAAAAAATAATGGCATATTATATGGCAATTAAAAAGGAATGAAGTACCGATACATGCTATAACATGGATGAACCCTGAAAACGTTAAGCCAAGTGAAAGAAACCGAATATTCTCAAAGCCACATATTATAGGATTCCATTTAAATAAAGCGTCCAGAGACAGCCCATAAATATGCTGTACCTAAAGAATTTCCCTGCTCCATCCTGACTTCCATAAATCTCAGTCTGGGGGATTTGGGTAACACCTGCTCCCTCCCACTTTTCTGCCTTGTGATATTCAAGCTGCAATTCAGGCTTTGGTCACAAGGTGGCACCAACGCACCACCATCATCAACCTTTGTTCCCAAGAAGTGTCTGCAAGGAGTAAAGACTAATCAATAATCAATAATTTCTCCCCAAATCCAGAATTTGAACCTATGAAGAATGATTCTAATACTGTTAGGTGTCAATGAAAACTGTGATATCACATACACCGCGGCCTGCAGATGAAAAATACCAGGTGGCAAAAGCACTCTTTGGCAGTCAATGGGAGATATGCAAAAGGACAATGTAGAGCAGAACAGAACAGGGGGTAGCTGACAGGATGGGGCTTCACAGCGGGGTCTGAGCAGCTGTGCTCTGTGTCATGGACAAGAGATGACAGACGAACTGGGAGTAGGTCAGGGCAGCCTGTAGAAGTGTGGGATAATGGAAATGAACATCCTGTTGTCTACTAAGGGAAGAACGTACAGTGCACACTGCACATGAGCTGACAGTGATGTGGGAAGAAATAAGTTAACACAGAGAATGTAGCTTGGAGTCAACAAAACACGGACATGCTTTAATATTCTTAGGGATGTTCCAAGCAGAATTGTCAAAATAGTAAATTGTTTCATATTATTTTACTTGTTGCAAAATATATTATTTTTCATTTAAAAAACAAGAAAAATGTAAAGAAATGTGATGTTGCTAGGTGGCGAGATCCAGAATGGCAGCTCTGAGAGTCTCAGACTAGGGGGGACAGGTTGCATAAAAAAAACTTCTACACAGTGAGGAAACTAAAAGGCAACTGACAGAATGGGAGAAGATATTTGGAAATGACATACTGGATAAGGGCTAGTATCCAAAAATTAAAGACCTTATCAAACTCAAAACCAAAAAAAAAAAAAAAAAAAAAAAAACCAAAACCAAAACCAAAACAAATAATCCATTGAAGAAATAGGCAGAAGACATGAATAGACACTTTTCCAAAGAAGACATTAAAATGGCTAAAAGACACATGAAAAGATTCTCAACATCACTCATCATCAGGGAAATACAAATCCAAACTATAGTGAGATACCACCTCACACCTCTCAGAATGGTTAAAATAACTCAGGAAACAACAGATATTGAGGATGCAAAAAAAAAGGGAACACTTTTCCACTGCTGGAGAGTATGCAAACTGGCATAGCCACTCTGGAGAACAGTATGGAGGTTTCTCAAAAAGTTAAAAATAGAACTATCCTATGACCCAGCAAATGCAATATTAGGTATTTATCCAAAGGATACAAAAATGTTGATTCGAAGGAGCACAAGCACTCCAATGTTTATAGCAGTGCTATCAACAATAACCATCTTATGGAAAGAGCCCAAATGTGCATCGATTGATGAATGAATAAAGAAAATGTGGTGTTATATACAATGGAATATTAGTTAGTGATCAAAAAGAATGAAATCTTGCCATCTGCAATAATGTATGGAACTAAAGTGTATTATGCTATGCTAAATAGGTCAGTCAGAAAAAGACAAATATCATATGACTTCACTCCTATGTGGAATTTAAGAAACACAGTAAATAAACATAGGGGAAGGGAAGGGAAAATAAGATAAAAGCAGAGAGGGATGCAAGCCATAAGAGACTCTTAAATACAGAGACCAAACTGAGGGTTGCTGGAGGGGAGGTAGGTGGGGTGATGGGCTAAATGGGTGATGCACATTACGGAGGGCACTTGTTGGGGTGAGCATTGCATGTTATATGTAAGTGATGAATCACTGGGTTCTACTCCTGAATCCAGTACTACACTATATGTTAACTTACTTGAATTTAAATAAATAAGTTTTAAAAATTGAAAAAAGACTATTAGAAGTAATAAATTCAGTAAAGTTGCAGAATACAAAATTTATGCACAGCAATTCACTATGTTTCTATACACAAGTAATGAAGCAGATGGAGAAATTAAGAGAAAAGTGCCATTTACAATTGAACCAAAAAAAAAAAGAAAAAAACCTAGGAATAAACTTAACCAAGAAGATGAAAGACCTGTACTGTGAAAGCAATTAAACATTGATGAAAGAAATTGAAGATGACACAAAGAAATGGTAAGATATTTCATATTCATGGATTGGAAAAACCAATATTGTTAAAATGTCCATACTATCCAAAGCAATCTACAAGTTAAATTCAATCTTTATCAAAATACCACCAGCATTTTTCACAGAAAAAGAACCCATAATACTAAATTTGAATGAAACCAAAGACCCTGAATAGCCAAATCAATCTTGAGAAAGAACAAAGCTGGAGGCATCACGATTCAAGGTTTTAGTATATACTACAAAATTGTAGCAATAAAAACAGTATGGTTCCGGGACAAAAATAGACACATAGACCAATGGAACAGAATAGAGAGTGCAGAAATAAACCCATGATTATATGGTCAATAAATCTGTGACAAAGGAGGCAAGAATATACAACAGGGAAAAGACAATCTCTTCAAAAAATGGTGCTGGGAAAACTGCACAACTACATGCAGAAGAATGAAACTGGACCGCTTTCTTACACCATCCACCAAAATAAACTGAAAACGGATTAAAGACTTAAATGAGAGACCTGAAACCATAAACATCCTAGAAGAGAACATAGGCAGTAATTTCTCTGACACCAGATGTAGCAAAATTTCTCTAGACGTCTCCTAAGGCAAGGGAAAAAAGCAAAAATAATCTATTGGGTTTGCATCAAAATAAAAAGCTTTTTCACAGCAAAAGAAAACATCAACAAAACAAAAATATAACCACCGCATGGGAGAAGACATTTACAAATGATATATCTAATAAGTCGTTATTATCCAAAATATAAAAGAACTTATACAGTTCAACACCAAAATACTCCAAACAATCTAATTGAAAAAATGGGCAGAGGACCTAAATAGACAGTTTAAAAAAATATTTATTTATTTATTTTGAGAGAGACTGGGGAGAGGGGCAGAGAGGGGAAAGAGAGGATACCAAGCAGACTCCACACTGTCAGTCCAGAGCCTGACAGGGGGTTTGATCCCACAAAACCATGAGATTATGACCTGAGCCAAAATCAAGATTTGATGCTTAAATGACCAAGCCACCCAGGTGAGACACCCGTAGTAGACATTTTTCTAAAAAGACAATGCATATAAAAAGAATTATTCACGATCATCAAGTGGGATTCATTCCTGGGCTTCAGAGCTGGTTCAATATTTGGAAATCAATCAATGTGATACATCACGTTAATAAAAGAAAGGATAAGAACCATATGATCTTGTCAATAGATGAAGGAAAAGCATGTGACAAAATACAGCATCCTTTATTAATAAAAACCCTCAAGAAAGTCGGGAAAGAAGGAACATACTTAAACATCATAAAAGCAATTTATGAAAAGTCCACAGCTAATATCATCCTCAGTGGGGAAAAACTGAGAGCTTTCCCCCTGAGATCAGGAATACGATAGGTATGTCCACTCTCACCACTGTTTTTCAACATAGTGTTGGAAGTCGTGGCATCAGTAATCAAACAACAAAATAAAATAAAAGGCAACAACATTGGCAAAGAAGAAGTCAAACTTTCACTTTTTGCAGATGACATGATACTCTACATGGAAAACCTGAAAGACTCCACCAAAAGTCTGCTAGAACTGATACATGAATTCAGCAAAGTTGCAGGATACAAAATCAATGTACAGAAATCAATTGCATTCGTATACACTAATAATGAAGCAACAGAAAGACAAAGACACTGATCCCATTTACAATTGAACCAACAGCCATAAAATACCTAGGAATAAACCTAACCAAAGATGTAAAAAATCTGTAAGCTGAAAACTATAGAAAGCCTATGAAGGGAATTGAAGAAGACACAAAGAAATGGAAAAACATTCCATGCTCATGGATTGGAAGAATAAATACTGTTAAAATGTCAATAATACCCCCAGAAACCTACACATTCAATGCAATCCCAATCAAAATTTTACCAGCATTCTTCTCAAAGCTAGAACAAGCAATCCTAAAATTTGTATGGAATCACAAGACCCCGAATAGCCAAAGTAATATTGAAGAAGGAAACCAAAGTGGGAGGCTTCACAATATCAGACATTAGCCTCTACTACAAAGCTGTAATCATCAAGAAAGTATGGTATTGGCACAAAAACAGACACATAGACCAATGGAATAGAATAGAGACCCCAGAATCAGACCCACAAATGTATGGCCAACTAATTTTTGAGAAAACAGGAAAGAATATCCAATGGAAACAAGACAGTCTCTTCAGCAAATGGTACTGGGAGAACTGGACAGCAACATGTAGAAGAATGAAACTAGACCACTTTCTTACACCATTCACAAAAGTAAACTCAAAATGGATGAAAGACCAGAATGTGAGACAGGAATCCATCAAAACCTTAGAGGAGAAAGCAGAAAACAACCCCTTTGATCTCAGCCGCAGCAATTTCTTACTTGACACATCTCCAAAGGCAAGGAAATTAAAAGCAAAAATGAACTATTGGGACCTCATGAAGATAAAAAGCTTCTGCACTGCAAAGGAAACAATCAACAAAACTAAAATGACCCCGACAGAATAGGAAAAGATATTTGCAAATGACATACCAAATAAAGGGATAGTATCCAAAAACTATAAAGAATTCACCAAACTCCACACCTGAAAAACAAATAACCCAGTGAAGAAATGGGCAAAAGACATGAATAGACACTTTTGTAAAGAGGACATCCAGATGGCCAACAGGCACATGGAAAGATGCTCAACGTCACTCATCAGGGAAGTACAAATCAAAGTCACACTGAGATTCCACCTCACACCGGTCGGAGTGGCTAAAATGAACAAATCAGGAGATTATAGATGCTGGCAAGGATGTGGAGGAATGGGAACCCTCTTGGACTGTTGGTGGGAATGCAAACTGGTGCAGCCGCTCTGGAAAACAGTGTGGAGTTTCCTCAAAAACTTAAAAATAGAACTACCCTATGACCCAGAAATAGAAGTGCTAGGAATTTACCCAAGGGATACAGGAGTGCTGATACATAGGGGCACATGCACCCTAATGTTGATAGCAGTGCTTTTCAGTAATAGCCAAGTTATGGAAAGATCCTAAATGTCCATCAACTGATGAATGGATAAAGAAATGTGGTTTTTATATACAATGGAATACCACCTGGCAATGAGAAAGAATGAAATCCTGCCATTTGCAACAACGTGGATGGAACTGGAGGGTATTAGGCTAAGTGAAATAAGCCAGGCAGAGAAAGACAGATACCATATGTTTTCACTCATATGTGGATCTTGAGAAACTTAACAGAAGACCATCGGGGAAGGAAAGGGGGAAAAAATTAAAAACAGAGAGGGAGGCAAACGATAATAGACTCTTAAATACAGAGAACAAACTCAGGGTTGATAGGGGGTGTGGGAGAGGGGAAAGTGGGTGATGGGCATTGAGGAGGGCACTTGTTGGGATGAGCACTGGCTGTTGTATGGAAGCCATTTTGACAATAAATTATATTAAAAAATAAAAATAAAATAAAATAATATAAAGGCAATGCAGATGGCTATCAGACACATGAAAAGCTGCTCAACATCACTAATCATCAGGTAAATGCCAATCAAACCCACAATGACATAACACCTTACATCTGTGAGAATGGCTATAATAAGAAAATACAACAAATAACATGTGTTGACGAGGATGTGGAGAAAAAGGAAACCATTACATTGTTGGTTGATATGTAAATTGGTACATCCCCTGTGGAAAACAGTATGGACGTTCCCCCAAAACAAAATTATGAATACCACAAGTTGCAATAATTCCACTCTTGGGTATTTATTCAAAGAATACAAAAACACTAATTCAAAAATATATATGCACTCTTATGTTACTGTAGCATTATTTGTAATAGCTAAGATATGGAAATGGAAGAAACCTATGTATCCATCAATAACAAATGATAATGAATATATGTATACGTATATATAATGGAATATTATGCATCCACAAAAATGATGAGATTGTGCCATTTGAGACAAGACAAAGGGACTTAGAGGGTATTAAGCTAAATGAAATAAGTCTGACTAAGAAAGACAAACACCGTATGATTTCACTCGTAAGTGGAATCTAAACAAAACAAAACAAAAAACAACCAGAGAGTAATGAATTAAAAAAAAAAAAAGGAGAAGTGGACCTATAAATACAAACAACCAATGGTTGCCAGGATGAAGGCGGGTAGGGAGTTGAGCAAAATGGGAGAGAGAGTGGGAGATACAGAATACTAGTTATGGAATGAATAAGACATTGAAATAAAAGACACAACACAAGGAATATAGTCAATGATATTTTAATAGTGACATACTGGGGCAGATGGTAGCTACACTTGTGGTGAACATGGTATAGTGCATAAACTTATCAAATCACTATTTTGTACACGTGAAACGAATGTAACATGTGCCAATTATACTCAAGAATAAAAATTAAAAAATCAATACCCAGGAATCTCGTCATCACTGAAATTAATATTGTGCACTTTCATTCTATTCTTTTGTTAGTGGATATATGCACGTGTACTACATATGCATTACATGCACAATTCATAGTACTATTATGAGACTATATGTGCAGATTATATCCTGTGGTTTTGTTATATTTGATTTTGCTTTTATCTTACCTTTATCTAAAGTACTAACAAGGGGATGAAGACTTCTGATTAAGTGACAAGGATAATACATGATTTAAATTTGCCTTTTAATAAACTCCTTACCAGCCAACCAAATACAATTCTTGATCAATGCATCTGGTTGGAAATGCCATACCTGTACCATATGAAATAATGTTACGTGTATGGGTCTGCTTGTGAGCATTCTATAGAACTTCTTTTATGCATATGTCACTCACTCTACTGAAATTTATAAAATTATATGCTTCATGGAATACTGTAATGCCTGGCAATATAATCCTCACTCCTAAATTATACACTTTATAGGAGCGTTAGAAATATTATTATAATTAACAAATGATAATAAAAGACAACAATCATTACAGGGCACATAGCAAGTAAATCTCTTGCTCTAGATCATTCAACTGACAAATAATACTACCCAGTGTCATATCCTCATCCTTCTGACCCTAAAGCCCACACTCCTAACAACTGTTTCTATAGTGAATGTTCTTCCATGTTACACTGGAGGGAAAGAGAAAAGAGAAGGGACATACCTAATGTTCTCTGGTCAGCTGAAAGTTCTGGTAACTGAAATACAGATTGGATAAGTTTCATCTTCTATCTAGCTGACCCATTCTTATTCTTTGCTCTTCTGAACTCTTTCCTCTTCCTGCAATTCCGTAAGAAAACCGTTTCACCCATTGAACTAGGAAGAAAATAAGAGACCAGAAAGTATGTGGAATGAAAGCAATGATGACGTTGGATCAAAGTTCACTTCTTGATGCCACATTTGCAGATGCGTTCAGTGTCAAAACTTTTATTTTATGGGACAGAAGAATTTTCTCTTAGAACCCAGAATCTGTCTTGTAAGAATCTATCCAAAAGATACCATATAAAAAGGAAAAAAAGGCAAAAGCATAAAGCCAATCCTGACCAAAAAAAAATCAGACATGAGACATGAGACAAGACAAGACTAGACATGAGACAAATGCCCAGCAATAAGGAGATGATTGAATAATATAAGGACATCTACATCCTAGAGTACTGCTCAGCTATAAGAAGCAATGAGTACTCCCTCCTTATGTTTTCATGAAGTGATCTCCAGGATACATTGTTCAGTGAAGAAACAAGGGGTGGAAAAGTGTGTAGAGTTGCTACTGTCCAATACAGTAGGCAACAGCCACATGTAGCTATTTAAATGTAAGGTAATTAAACTTAGAAGAAATTAAAAGTTTAGTTCCTCAGTACCTACGTACCACATTTCAGGTGTTCGACAGCCACAGGTAACTAGTGGCTACTGTGTTGGACAATGAAGACTGACAGAACAAGAGCAGAATCTCTAAGCACTATGGGGCAACTGCAAAAGTAGTAACATACATATCATGGGAACACAAGAAAGAGGAATAAGAAAGTAACAGAGGCATATTTTACATGACTATGAATTTTCCTAACTTAATGTCATAAAACAAACCACAGATGCAAGAAAAGCAGAGAAATACAAACTGGATATACATGAAAACATTAGACATTGGCACACCATTTTCAAAGTGCAGAAAAACAAAGATAAAGACAACATCCTGAAAGAAGCCAGTGGGAGGGGAAAACACGTTATTCATAGAGAAGCAAAATTAAGACTTATATCTGACTTCTCAGAAGCCATGCAAATAACAAGAGAATAGAATGAAATGTTTAAATTGTTGAGAGAAAAGCCACCAACCTAGACATCTGTAACCTGCCAAACTGTCTTTCACAACAAAGAAATAAAATTCTTTAAAAAAGCAGACAAAACTGAAAATTGAGGAAATGTGTTTCAAAAAGTGGTAAGAGAAGTTGTTTAGAGAGAACAACAATGGTATAGGTCAAAATCAAATCCACAAAACAAATGAAAATCCTTAAAGAAGTTATAAATGAAGGTAAAATAAAAAATTATTTTTCATATTTTTAAATGATCTAGATATGTTTGTTAAAAATTAAAACAGCAACACTATATTCAATTTCATATGCTTATATATAAATATATATGCTGATATATTCTTATGTATAGATGAAATGAATAACAGCAGTGACACAAAGGCTGGAGGAAAGAATTAGGCTTATTTTGTTATTATAAGACACTTGCTCTCCTTGTGAAGCAGTAGAGTATTAGTTGAAAGTGCACTTGGATTAGTAAATGTATACTGCAAACTCTAGGGCAGCCACTAAAAAGAAAACATAAAGAAGTATAATTGCTATCCTAAGAAAGTGGATAAAATAGAACCATATAAAATGTGAAATAATGAGGTCTCAGGAGGACTGCTGCCCTTGAATCTGGAGTAGAAGCTTCAGCAGCCATCAGAGCCCAGACCCTCAGAACTTGCCTCCTTCAGGCACCTGATAAGAGCTTGGCCACCAGCATGTACAGGGAAACACAGATCCAGCAATCACTGATACTAGTGTAACTATGTCCCACCACCATGTCTGGCATGGTATAAGAGTGAAAAATTAATTTGTGGTAACAACCATATGTAATAATTGACTACTCACAGGGCCTTTTCTCCTTTTTTCCTTGGCTATCTCATAACAAAATTGGAAAGGAATAAGAAGAGGACTGAATCTCTATACATATTTATGATCCCACAGTAACCACAAGGCCATAGGCTTGCTCATGTGTATCACTGAGTGTTCTCAGTGATCCGGTGGGTGAAGTATTCTCATCCACATTTGACACAGAGGGAAGATGGGGCTCAGAGTTGTTCCATCTCTTTCATCCTACAGCCCTGATTTAGAGAAATTCAGCTCCAGAACACCCCTAAAGCAGGACGTACACTCACTGGGGTAAATAGGGACCCCAATAGCTTTACCTACAAGACCCTGGGCATCAAGTATCAAAGTGAGAAATAGGTGACTTGGTTCTGGACCCTCTGTCTCCCAACACCCCAGAGTGGTTCAGCTGCCACCGTGAGGACCCACACACTCAGCTGAGTCCCAAACACCTAAAGGTGGGACTTTGTAGTTCCCACCAAGGTATGCGTGTCTCTATAAAAAAGTCTTTACAATCACCACGTTTACACCAGGTTTCTATGGCAAATGGGATGCATCAATTGGACCTCCACACTGGAGATGTCTCTACACATTCATACAGTCCCACTCATTTACTTGAAAGCAAAACTCCTTAACTCATCAGGCCAACATGTTAGAAAGCATACTTATTAGAAGTACTGGCCTGGGACCTAGGCAAATGGAAGAACTCTGCTCAGGTTCATGGAACAAAGAATATACCTGTCAGCGATTTTGTTTGCCTAAAGGAGACAGTAGGCCAGTTATTATCAATACATAGTGACCCATGGTGAGATCCTAGAGTTCTTGAAAATGAACTAACCCTTGAAAATGAACTAATCCATTGATTGATGAATGGATAAATTGTGGTATATATGAACAATTAATATTATTCAGCCACAAAAAAGAGTGAAGTCTTGCTATTTGCAGGGACATGGATGGAGCTAGAAAGTATAATGCTAAGCAAAATAAGTCAGTCAAAATAAAATGCCATATGATCTCATTCCTGGATTGAATTAAAAAAAAAAAAAAACAAAGCAAGCAAAGGGAAAAATAAGAGAAGGATAGAGAGACAAATTAAGAAACACTCTTAAGGGGCGCCTGGGTGGCGCAGTCGGTTAAGCGTCCGACTTCAGCCAGGTCACGATCTCGCGGTCCGTGAGTTCGAGCCCCGCGTCGGGCTCTGGGCTGATGGCTCAGAGCCTGGAGCCTGTTTCCGATTCTGTGTCTCCCTCTCTCTCTGCCCCTCCCCCGTTCATGCTCTGTCTCTCTCTGTCCCAAAAATAAATAAACGTTGAAAAAAAAATTAAAAAAAAAAAAAAGAAACACTCTTAATTATGGAGAACAAATTGATGTTTACCAGAGGGTAGGGAGTGGGGGATGCGTGAAAGACATGATGGGGATTAAGGAGTATCCTTGTCGTGATGAGAACTGGATATTGTATGGAAATGTTGAATCACTATATTGTACACCTGAAACTAATATAACACTGTATGTTAACTAACTGAAATTAAAATAAAAATTTTAAAAAACAAGGCCATGCTCATGACAGTTAACCATCGGTGGCAGAAAACTAAGAGACTGTCTGTAATTCTGTGACTGAATCATCTAGGCATATATACAGAACATGTCATTTAAGAAGTCCCAGAGTTATTTCAGTGAGGCAGCCCTAAATGATTACTCAGTTAAGTCAGAAACCTAGTTAATTAAACTACATATTGGTTCTTCCTGGGGAATTCTTATCCTCCACTCCCAATATTTTCTTCCAAGGGTAGGCATATCCACAACTAAACACATCTAACCTCTCAACACACTCACTTCCCTATGTAATCACTTCACTGATTAGTGAGTTTGGAAGGACAAATTGATTGCACAGCCCATGCTTCTTCCTGCAAAACCCTTATAGCAAGCTGCCCCTTTGAAGCACATATTTTCCTCTGCCCTGAGGTGTGGGTCTAAAAATACATCCACAGCTCTTCACTTTTCTGTCTGGCTCCCAAACTATTGCTATGGTCTTACTCCAAAAAGTCTTTGTCCTTAAGAGCTCCGCAAATATACCCTGTCTCCACATCTGGGATCTGAACCAACTACCAAATAAGACAAAAGAAAAAAGAAGGAAAATGCATCAACTTTTTAATAAAATTGATGCTGGAGAATGTGGCCTAGATTTGTTCCAAAAAAGGTGGGCTTCTTATTAATGAATTCCAGACTTAGACAAATATTTCCACCTAGCAGTGCTGGAGTTTCAGTCACAAAAGTCAAGGACTACAATGTATATGCTGTCTAATGAAGCAGTCCTGTCTAGGTGCCAAGGAAAGTGACTTCCTTGCAAAGCTATTTCTGTAGCAAAAGAATGTAATTCATGATACCTTTTTTGAGAAAATTTCTGAAAGTGAAAAAAAAATTATTTGCTCTAATTGCATACTCACAAAGCTGAGGAAATAGCTATCTTTGTATATCAGGGAGCAGTTTGAAGGAATACCCTCTCATTCCCTTAAGCACCATGAGTACAATGGAGGCTCATCTTGCGAAGAGGGATTGGAACAGATTTCTAAACTCCAGAAGTAGGATAAAAAAGATATATCATTAAAATTTCTCCCAAAATCTCTTCATAAAACACTTAAGGAAATGTTCAAAATGTATACCCACACATAAACCCACCTGCAGACTATAGCCAGGCAACTGTGAATAAATCATGCAAGAGAATAACGGCATGTTTCATGTAGGGATATATACTATAATGAAATATATTAGAAATTTAAAGATCCAAATTTTTGTGTGTCTGCACCCTGGATAAGCAGGAAGCTAATGCAGTCAGAAAAGTACTTCAAATGAGATACAACTACCTGTAATATTTTATTATTTAATAGAGTGATACAGAAGTGTGTTCTATGTTTTATAATTTCTGCTAAAATTATTTTATAACAAGAAATGTTTCTGTAAACTTTAATTTTGTTTTTTAAATGATTCATATTAATTTCAAATTGTGAAAACCATGGTAGGGCCAGAGTGAAGTATATAATTGATCAGCAATCCTACCATTCATTAGTTTTATAAAAAAATATCATGTTTGTGCATTTCTTCCCATCACACTCTCTATGTGTGCATCTGTAATGTATATTCATTACATGTGGGTTTCACATATGACTCAACAATTACTAAGAAAATTAAAGAAGTTATTAAATTATTTAATTTTCCCAAGTTTACAAGCAAGTTTGAGTCCAAAGGCCCATCCCTAACCATTGGGTTTACAATCTTTGTTCTGTGTTAGGGCTAAGGCCAGCACAGGGGAAGTGACTACCCATAGCACTATAGGCAAAGACAGACTTGGGACTCACGTCTCCTGATTTCAATCTGTTGTAAGGCAGACCCATATTTATACTCTGTTATTCTGTATTCTCTTTGCCCCTGAAAAGAAAGTTACTATCCTATTGTCAAAATGGAAGGTAAAAAGAACAGAAAATGTAAAAATTAGTTAATCAACTAAAGAGATGATGATATGATTCATTTTCACCATTTTCAGGTAATTCATCCAATTAATAAATATCAGCAAAGCTTATCTGTTATATATATAAATAGATATTCATTATATTTTGCACTGCTCAGTCTGAAGGATCGCTAGATGTTCATTTTTAAGATAGGTCTTTTGTGGGTGGAAGAACACAGAAAACAACAGACACTTTTTGCTGAAACATTATGTATCAGATGATATGTAAGGGTTTGCTCATTTCTCATAACAGTTCTCTGAGGTAAATATCAATGTTCCCATTTTAGATGGCTAAGTTCAAGCTCACAAAGACTAACTCACTACTCCAGTGTCAGACACATTTTAAAGGCAGGAATGCGGGTCTACAAAATATGTTCATTTACACATATTCTTTTCCCCAACTATTAAATTTACATATTTTTAAGCAACATGTCTTTTTCACTCAGCATGATATGTCAGGATACTAGTTTGCATTCTTTATGTATTGTAACTTGGGATACTTTTAAAAGTTTAATGAGTATGTACATTGCTTATTATGTGAATTACATGTTCATACCATTGACTATTACTTATTTCTTGACTATTACTATAACTTACTTCCTTGGTAAGACTTTCTTCCATATCAAGCATATTAAGTACTGTAATATAAAAATATCACTAGAACAAAACAACAACCATTTTAAATATTCAATAAAAGGAAACAGGGGAGGGGGCTTTTGGCTGGCTCAGTCAATACAGTGTGCAAATCTTTTTTTTTAATTTTTTAATGTTTATTCATTTTTGAGAGACAGAGAGAGACAGAGCATGAGTGGGGGAGAGGCAGAGAGAGAGGGGGAGACAAAGCATCCAGAGCAGGCTCCAGGCTCCGAGCTGTCAGCACAGAGCTCAATATGGGGCTGGAACCCACAAACTGTGAGATCATGACCTGAGCTGAAGTCAGGTGCTTAATCTACTGAGCAACCCAGGTGCCCCATATAGAGTGTGCAACTCTTGATCTTGGGGTCATGAGTCTGAGCCCCACACTGGGTGTAGGGGTTACTTAAAAAAATGCAAAGGGGTGCCTGGGTGGCTCAGTCGGTTTAAGTGTCAGACTCTTGATTTTGGTCCAGGTCATGATATCACAGTTTGAGATCAAGTTCCACATTGGGCTCTGCTGGCAGAATGGAACCTGCTTGAGATTCTCTCTCTCCCTCTCTCTCTGTCCCTCCCCCAATCACTTTCTCTCTCAAAAGCAAATAAATAAATAAACATTTTTTTTAAAAATAAAAATAATAAAAAAATATTTCAGGAGTTTATAAACAATGTGGCATAACTGAACTCAAATGATTGATGTCATTGATCTTATAAGTAAATGTAAATGTGTTTAACTCACCTAGTAAAAGCATTTTAAAATTGCCTGTTGTAGGAAGATATAAAACTATACTTTTTTTCCAGAGATAAACCTAAGACAAAGGAATTCAGATTGGTTAAAATTTTTTCCAACAAGAAAATATGTATCAGAATTGCCAATAACAGTAAATAAGGGATCTTAATCTTGTTATTAGAGATAGAAGAATTAGAATCAAAATGGATTTAAAAAGGGAAGGAAATCATAGTTTCCAATGGTAAAGGGTAAAAGTCACAAGGAAGATGTGAGATATTAATATATATATATATCTAATTACAAAGCAAAATTATTCATAGAACAAAAACTACGGTAGGTACAAGGGGGGAAAAGAATCACACTAATAATAGGTGATTCTAACAGACTTCACTTAATCTAAAAATGATTATGTCGAGAAATATTTAGTCATTGTAGAGAAGATATAACATATCAGTATGTAACTAAAGCAACTGTCAGGGTACATTTTGAAGGATTAAATATTTATATGAGGGATTGGAGAGTGAACAAAATGGCTGACAGGGATCAAAAGGTACAGATGTCTACTTATAAAATAAATAAGTCATAAGGTTTTAATGTTTAGCACGGTGACTACCATTAATAATATTGTATTGCATATTTGAAAGTTACTAAGAGAGTGTATCTTACAATTCTCATCGCAAAATAGATTTTGTACCTATGGATGGTGACATGTTAACTAGAATTATTTTGGTGATCATTTTGCAAAATATACAAATATAGAATCATTATGGTGTACACTGGAAACTTATATAAGGTTATATGTCAATTACACCTCAATAAAGAAAAAAAGAAATGGGTACAGGTGCTCAAAATGTACAAACCTTCAGCTAAAAGGTAAATTGGTTTCATGGATGTAATAATGTATAGCATGGTGATAACAGTTAACCATAGTGTATTAGATACTTGAAAGTTGCAGTAGATATTAAAGGAACAAAAATAATAACTATGTGGGGAGCAGGAGTGGCTTAGTCCATTGAGCATCTGACTCTTGATTTCAGCTCAGGTTATGATTTCATGATTCATGAAATCAAGCCTCACCCACATCGGGGCTCTGTGCTGACACTGTGGAGCCAGTTTGGGATTCTCTCTCTCCCTCTCTCTCTGGCCCTCCTCTGTTGGCCCACTCTCTCTCAAAATAAAATAATAATAGTGATAATAATAATAATGACTGTATAAGCCAACAATATTAATTAGTTATGGTATGCGGTGCCTGGTGGCTCAGTCAGTTGAGTGTTGGACTTCAGCTTAAGTAATGATCTTAAGGTTCATGAGTTTGAGCCCTCCATCGGGCTTGCTGCTGTAAGCACAGAGTCCACTTCAGATATTCTAATCTCCCTTCCTCTATGCCCCACGCCAACTCACACTCTCTCTTTCAAAAATAAATAAACATTTAAAAAATTATGGTAGTAATCATTTTGCAATAAATACATATATCACATCTTTATGTTGTACTTTTAAACTTACACAATGTTATATCTCAATTATATCTAAATAAAACTGGAGAAAAAGATTTAAAAACCTATATAAAATATAAATAAAAATAAATGAATTAAACATTCCATTAAAAAACATGACAATGAATCACAACCTAAAAACTATAGTAATAAGATGGAAAGAATAAAGCAAAAGCATCAATGAATGAATGAAATAAACAATACGCTTGTTAAAGCTCAGGGCTTTTGGCATGAAAGGCAGCAAACTTTGCCATTGTTGGTGATGCAGCAAGTACTGTGCTAGGATCTAGAGGGAAGTTTCCCCTTGAACTCCTCACAGTCCTCCCTTGAGGGTAAGGATTAAGTTTTCCTGTATATGTGTGTGCACATACATGCTATACATATACATATTATACATATGCACTATATATATATTGTACATACACATATACTATTTATATGAATAGATGCATGCATATACAATGTTAAATTAGAAACTTGGAGGATGAGCACACCACTGTGTTTATGTGTATGTGTGTGTCTATGTGTACTGAAAACATAAAAAACAATCCTATATTGTGTTTAGGGAAACTCACATTTGAAGTAAAAGAAATGTGTAGGAATGATCATAATGTCATCCTAGATAGTGAATATCTTGAGGGGAGAAAGGAGGAAGTGTAAAGATTTTTCTTACCCCAGATTAATTTGATAGCTCACCATGCTTTTGAAATTATTTCATAAGTAGTAGAGTTTTTAGGGGATACAATTTCTACCATAAACAAAATTCACACTCATTTTAGTAAAAATGTTTAATTAGCATTGAGCCAAGTGCGAATGTTTAATATCAATACTCAACCACCCCATAATCACTGACATTCACATTGCGCACACTTAGTGTTTCACTTCTAGAGAATAGAGTAGGTGAAAGGAAAGTAGAAACTATACACTGTAGAAACTAGACAAACATCACCTTAACCCTAAATGAAGATCAACATCTCCTGTGACCCACTGATGTCACATAGATATCATGCCCTCCCAGATATGACCTGACGAGAAGGGCACTCCAACTCTGTGGTTTTCTTTCTCAAAATCCATAGTCACAGTCTAATCAGGAGAAAAATAACAGTCCATGTCTGCACTCCTCAACACTTTCAGAGTTATAATTCTCTGATGCAGTTTTATCAGGTGAAAAATCTCCATGATTATGTTCTTCTAGTGTTAACAGACCCACACTATGTCTTATCAAATAACAAAAATACAAATAATCTTTTGCAATGAAATGTATCTGAATATTTAGAAAAAATTGGTGCCTATTTTCTCATGCAGTACAGAAATAAAAATACCATATATTAGGAAATGATCATAATGATATTTAGGACTAACTGCTTATGTTATGGAAACTAGCATGATAATTTTTTTTTTCTGACCATGTTTACTTGTTTCAATGTCCTTTGGTGGTACAATTATAATTCTAATACATGAGTTGTTGGTACATATAGTTAGATGTAATTTCCAAAGCTAATTTATTGATCATAAACAGAAAGCAATATAAAATATAAAATTTAAATTCATTTGTTACCAGAATGCCTTAGACTATAATGTAAAAAGTTAAAAATCCATTGAAATAACTATTCAATTTTATGTATGTGTGCTCTTAAAGATTCTTCTAAGAGAGATAAGCAAGGAAAAATGTTACTATAATACAGTGATCAAGAAATTATATGCTTATTAGGTATATTTTGTATTATATAAGTTATGATATTTGCTAAAACAAATAGAAAACATGATGGGGGGGTAAAAATCCTCAGAAAATGACTTTAAAATGTTTTTCCAAAATGTTAGGTTTGATAGGCAGTGGTTCAAGAAAACATCTTTAAAAGCAATTCTGAAGGAAAATGGAGCTGGGTTAGTAAACATTTTCATTATCTCAGTAGATTTCAAGGATCCAAAGTGGCCAACAATACTCTGTACTTTCCCTCACTTTTCTTCCCTCTCATTTAGAATGAAGTTAGCTTTTAGCAGACGTAGAAAATGTGGAAATTAATTAATCCCACATCCTTCTAAATCAGGTATTGTGATTAGTCTCCAAATGTCCTTACATTTATTTCAACTATTTTTTAATTTACATTGAAGTTAGTTAGCATATAGTGCAACAATGATTTCAGAAGTAGATTCCTTAATGCCCCTTACTCATTTAGCCCATCCACCCTTTCACAACCACTCCAGTAACTATCTGTTTATTCTGCATATTTAAGAGTCTATGTTTTGTCCCCCTCCCTGATTTTATATTGTTTTTGCTTCCCTTCCCTTACGTTCATCTGTTCTGTGTCTCAAAGCCCTCATATGAGTGAAGTCATATGATATTTGTCTTTCTCTGACTAATTTCGCTTAGCATAATACCCTCTAGTTCCATCCATGTAGTTGCAAATGGCAAGATTACATTCTTTTTGATTGCTGAATTATACTCTCTATATATACATATACATATATACCACATCTTCCTTATCCATTCATCCATCAATGAACATTCCATACTTTGGCTATTGTTGATAGTGCTGCTAAAAACATTGGGGTGCATGTGTCCCTTTGAAACAGCATACCTGTATCCCTTGGATAAATACCTAATAGTGCAATTGGGTCGTAGGTTAGTTCTATTTTTAATTTTTTGAGGAACTTCCATGCCATTTTCCAGATTGGCTGCACCAGCTTGCATTCCCACCTGCAATGCAAAAGACATCCTCTTTCTCTACATCCTTGCCAACAACTGTTGTTGCCTGAGTTGTTAATGTTAGCTATTCTGACAGGTATCTCATTGTGGTTTTGATTTGTATTTCCCTGATGATGAGTGATGTTGAGCATTTTTCATGTGTCGGTTGGCCATCTGGATGTCTTCTTTGGAGAAGTGTCTATTCATGTCTTTTGCCCATTTCTTCACATATTATTTTTTGGGTGTTCACTTTGATCAGTTCTCTATAGATTCTGGATGCTAACCCTTTAGCTGATATGTCATTTGCAAATATCTCTTCCCATTTCATGGGTTGCCTTTTAGTCTTGCTCATTGCTTCCTTCACTGTGCAAAAGCTTTTTATCTTGATTATGTCCCAATAGTTCATTTCTGCTTTTTGTTTCCCTTGTCTCCAGAGATGTGTTGAGTAAGAAGTTGCTGTGGCCAAGATCAAACAGGATTTTGCCTGCTTTCTCCTCAAGGATTTTGATGGCTTCCTGTCTTACATTTAGGTCTTTCATCCAATTTGAGTTTATTTTTGTATATGGTGTAGGAAAGTAGTCCAGATTCATTTTTCTGCATGTCACTGTCCAGTTTTCCCAGCACCACTTGCTGAAGAGACTGTCTTTATTCCATTGGCTATTCTTTCCTGCTTTATCAAAGATTAGTTTGCCATATGTTTGTGGGTCCATTTCTGGGTTCTATATTCTGTTCCATTGATCTGAGTGTTTTTGTGCCAAACATGATAAATATTTTTAATGTTTATTTATTTTTAAGAGATGGGAGGGGCAGAGACAGAGGGAGACACAGAATCTGAAGCAGGCTCCAGGCTCTGATCTGTCAGCACAGAGCCGGACATGGGCCTTGAACCCACAAGCAGTGAAATGATGACTTGAGCCAGAGTCAGATGCTTAACTGTCTGAGCCACCCAGGTGCCACTAGCATGATAAATATTTTTTTTTATATTAACTTCTAGGCACTGAAATCCTTTTTTTTTCAATATATGAAATTTATTGTCAAATTGGTTTCCATACAACACCCAGTGCTCATTCCAAAAGGTGCCCTCCTCAATACCCATCACCCACCCTCCCTTCCCTCCCACCCCCCATTGACCCTCAGGTTTTCTCAGTTTTTTTTCAATATATGAAGTTTATTGTCAAATTGGTTTCCATACAACACCAAGTGCTCATCCCAAAAGGTGCCCTCCTCAATCCCCATTACCCACCCTCCCCTCTCTCTCACCCCCCATTGACCCTCAGTTTGTTCTCAGTTTTTAAGAGTCTCTTATGGTTTGGCTCTCTTCCACTCTAACCTCTTTTTTTTTTTTCCTTCCCCTCCTCCATGGGTTTCTGTTAAGTTTCTCAGGATCCACATAAGAGTGAAAACATATGGTATCTGTCTTTCTCTATATGGCTTACTTCACTTAGCATCACACTCTCCAGTTCCATCCACGTTGCTACAAAGGGCCATACTTCATTCTTTCTCATTGCCACATAGTACTGCATTTTGTATATAAATCACAATTTCTTTATCCATTCATCAGTTGATGGACATTTAGGCTCTTTCCATAATTTGGCTATTGTTGAGAGTGCTGCTATAAACATTGGGGTACAAGTGCCCCTATGCATCACTACTCCTGTATCCCTTGGATAAATTCCTAGCAGTGCTATTGCTGGGTCATAGGGTAGGTCTATTTTTAATTTTTTGAGGAACCTCCACACTGCTTTCCAGAGTGGCTGCACCAATTTGCATTCCCACCAACAGTGCAAGAGGGTTCCCGTTTCTCCACATCCTCTCCAGCATCTATAGTCTCCTGATTTGTTCATTTTGGCCACTCTGACTGGCGTGAGGTGATATCTGAGTGTGGTTTTGATTTGTATTTCCCTGATGAGGAGCGATGTTGAGCATCTTTTCATGTGCCTGTTGGCCATCCAGATGTCTTCTTTAGAGAAGTGTCTATTCATGTTTTCTGCCCATTTCTTCACTGGGTTATTTGTTTTTCAGGTGTGGAGTTTGGTGAGCTCTTTATAGATTTTGGATACTCGCCCTTTGTCTGATACGTCATTTGCAAATATCTTTTCCCATTCTGTTGGTTGCCTTTTAGTTTTGTTGGTTGTTTCCTTTGCAGTGCAGAAGTTTTTTATCTTCATGAGGTCCCAATAGTTCATTTTTGCTTTTAATTTCCTTGCTTTTGGAGATGTGTCAAGTAAGAAATTGCTACGGCTGAGGTCAGAGAGGTCTTTTCCTGCTTGCTCCTCTAGGGTTTTGATGGTTTCCTGTCTCATGTTCAGGTATTTCATCCATTTTGAGTTTATTTTTTGTGAAAGGTGTGAGAAAGTGGTCTAGTTCCATCCTTCTGCATGTTGCTGTCCACTTCTCCCAGCACCATTTGTTAAAGAGGGTTTTTTCCATTGGATGTTCTTTCCTCCTTTGTCAAAGATTAGCTGGCCACACATTTGTGGGTCCAATTCTGGAGTCTCTATTCTCTTCCAGTGGTCTATGTGTCTGTTTTTGTGCCAATACCATGCTGTCTTGATGATGACAGCTTTGTAGTAGAGGCTAAAGTCTGGGATTGTGGTGCCTCCTGCTTTGGTCTTCTTCTTCAAAATTACTTTGGCTATTCGGGGCCTTTTGTGGTTCCATACAAATTTTAGGATTGCTTGTTCTAGCTTTGAGAAGAATGCTAGTGCAATTTTGATTGGGATTGCATTGAATGTGTAGGCTCTTATGGGTATTATTGATATTTTAACAATATTTATTCTTCTAATCCATGAGCACAGAATGTTTTTCCATTTCTTTGTATCTTCTTCAATTTCCTTCATAAGCTTTCCATAGTTTTCAGCATACTGATCTTTTACATCTTTGGTTAGGTTTATTCCTGAGTATTTTATGATCCTTGGTGCAATTGTGAATGGGATCAGTTTATTTGTCCTTCTTGAGGGTTTTTATTAAGAAAGGATGCTGGATTTTGTCAAATAATTTTTGTGTACCTATTGACAGAATCATATGGTTCTTATCTTTTCTTTTATTAATGTGATGTATCACATTGATTGATTTGAGAATGTTGAGCCAGTCTTGCACCACAGGAATCAATCCCACTTGATTATGGTGAATAATTCTTTTTATATGCTGTTGAATTCTATTTGATAGTATCTTGTTGAGAATTTTTGCATCCATATTCATCAGGGATATTGGCCGGTAGTTCTCTTTTTTTGCTGGGTCTCTGGCTGGTTTGGGAATCAAACGAATGCTGGCTTCATAGAACGAGTCTGGGAGTTTTCCTTTCCTTTCTGTTCTTTGGAACAGCTTGAGAAGGATAGGTATTATCTCTGCTTTAAATGTCTGGTAGAATTCTCCAGGGAAGCCATCTGGTCCTGGACTCTTATTTGTTGGGAGATTTTTGATAACCGATTCAATTTCTTCGCTGGTTATGGGTCTGTTCAAGTTTTGTATTTCTTCCTATTTGAGTTTTGGAAGTGTGTGGGTGCTTAGGAATTTGTCCATTTCTTCCAGGTTGTCCAGTTTGTTGGCATATAATTTTTCATAGTATTCCCTGAAAATTGCTTGTATTCCTGAGAGATTGGTTGTAATAATTCCATTTTCATTCAGGATTTTATCTATTTGGGTCACCTCACTTTTCTTTTTGAGAAGCGTGGCTAGAGGTTTATCAATTTTGTTTATTTTTTCAAAAAAACAACTCTTGGTTTCATTGATCTGCTCTACAGTTTTTTTTAGATTCTATATTGTTTATTTCTGCTCTGATCTTTATTATTTCCCTTCTTCTGCTGGGTTTGGGGTGTCTTTGCTATTCTGCTTGTATTTCCTTTATGTGTGCTGTTAGATTTTGTATTTGGGATTTTTCTTGTTCCTTGAGATAGGCCTGGATTGCAATGTATTTTCTTTTCAGGACTGCTTTCGCTGCATTGCAAAGTGTTTGGATTGTTGTCTTTTCATTTTCATTTGTTTCCATATACATTTTTTAAATTTCTTCTCTAATTGCCTGGTTGACCCATTCATTCTTTAGTAGGGTATTCTTTAACCTCCAGACTTTTGGAGGTTTTCCTGAATTTTTCCTGTGGTTGATTTAAAGTTTCATAGCATTGTGGTCTGAAAATGTGCATGGTATGATCTCAATTTTTTTATACTTATGAAGGGCTTTTTTGTGACCCAGTATGTGATCTATCTTGGGGAACATTCCATGTGCACTGGAGAAGAAAGTATATTCTGTTCTTTGGGATGCAGAGTTCTAAATATATGTCAAGACCATCTAATCCAATATATCATTCAGGGCCCTTGTTTCTTTATATGTTCTCTGTCTAGATGTTCTATCCATTGGTGTAAGTGGGGTATTAAAGTCACCTGAAATTACCATTTTTATAAATAAGGTTGCTTATGTTTGTGACCGCTTGTTTTATATATTTGGGGGCTCCTGTATTTGGTGCATAGACATTTATAATTGTTAGCTCTTCCTGATGGATATACCCTGTAATTATTATATAATGCCCTTCTTCATCTCTTGTTATAGCCTTTAGTTTAAAGTCTAGTTTGTCTGATATAAGTATGGCTACTCCAGCTTTCTTTTGACTTCCAGTGGCATGATAAATAGTTCTCCATCCCCTCACTCTCAATCTGAAGGTGTCCTCAGGTCTAAAATGAGTCTCTTGTAGACAGCAAATAGATGGGTCTTGTTTTTTATCCATCCTGGTACCCTATGTCTTTTGGTTGGAGCATTTAGTTCATTTACATTCTGTGTTATTATGGAAAGATATGTGTTTAATGTCATTGTGATATCTATAGGTTTCATGCTTGTAGTGGTGTCTCTGGTACTTTGTGGTCCTTGCAACATTTCACTCACAGAATCCCCCTTAGGATCTCTTGTATGGCTGGTTTAGTGATGAATTCCTTGATTTTTTGTTTGGAAAAACTTTATCTGTCCTTCTATTCTGAATGAAAGACTTGCTGGTTAAAGGATTCTTGGCTGCATATTTTTTCTGTTCATCACATTGAAGATTCCCTGCCATTCCTTTCTGGCCTGCCAAGTTTCAGTAGATAGGTTTGCTACTACCCTTATATGTCTACCTTGTGAGTTAGGGCCTGTTTATCCCTAGCTGCTTTCTGAATTCTCTCTTTATCCTTGTATTTTATCAGTTTCACTATGATATGTCATGCAGAAGATCGATTTAAGTTATGTCTGAAGGGAGTTCTCTGTACCTCTTGGATTTCAATGCCTGTTTCCTTCCCCAGGTCAGGGAAGTACTCAGGTATGATTTGTTCAAGTACACCTTCAGCTCCTTCCTCTCTCTCTTCTGCTTCTGGAATTCCTATCATACGGATATTGTTCCGTTTGATTGCTTCACTGAGTTCTCTAATTCTCCCCGCCTACTCCTGAATTTTTTTATCTTTCTTTTTTTCAGCTTCCTCTTTTTCCATAATTTTATCTTCTAATTCACCTATTCTTTCCTATGTCTCTTTAATCCATGCTATGGCTGCCTCCATTTTATTTTGTACCTCATTTATAGCATTTTTAATTCATCATGACTATTCTTTTGTCCCTTGATCTCTGTAACAATAGATTCTCTGATGTCCTCTATGGTTTTTCAAGCCCAGCGATTAATTTTATGAGTATTGCTTAAATCGGTTTTGATCAATTCATTAGCTGTTGCTAATCCTGGAGTTTCTTTTGAGGTGAATTCTTCAGCTTAGTCATTTTGGCTAATTTTCTGTCCCTTATGCATTTTAAAAGCTTGTGTGCTCTGCACCTGTGAGCACTGCTATTTTAAAGGAGGTCATACATCTTCCAGGGCCTGGCCCTTCAAGAGGTATTTTTTTGGGTTGTTCCTTGCTCCCTCTTGTTGTGACTTTGGTTATTTTATTACCCTACTCGTAGTAATATTTTGTATGCTCCACCTGGTGTGCTTTGATTTGTTCCTTGGAGTAGCCCTGTAAAGGAAAACAGATGGGCAAACAGGAGACAAAAACGCACACACAAATAACACAAAGAAATAAACAAAAACAAAAACCTAAAGACTAAAAACAAAAAACTCAAAAACACCGACTACAAGTAAAGAAGAGGTTGGAGGTAGTGCTGATGGAAGAGCACATACAGAGAAATGACAGAAGGTGGGGGCGGGGGGGGGAATAAACATTGATTAGGAAGAGAGTCTAAAAGCCTTAATCCAGAGAGAGAGAAAGGAAAATAAATATGAAAATGAAACGGGGAAATGAAAAATCAAATGAAGATAAAATTGCCCAGACAGAGAAACTATATGGCTTAATTATTTCAAGAGAGAGAATGGAGTGTAAAGAAGGAGGCGTAGAACATGTATCAAGACAATGGATTAAATATGCCTGTTCAGACAGTCCAATAACCAGAGTAGCCAGCCTAGGGGAGGGAAGAGATAAGGAGGAGAAATGGGGGTGGTGTGGGGTGGGAGAATATATCTATATGTCAGAATTGACCCAAAGTGAATCCAGGCAATGCTGCATCACTTGTAGGTAGTAGCTGTCCTCAGGGTCTATGCCTCTCTGGTAGATATGCAGTTACCCAGGGTAAGGGGGCGTGGTTTGGCGTTTTCTGGACCCACCTCCACTATGGCCCTTGGGAATGATCCCTAAGGCCCTGCCTTGGTGATGGTCATGGTGTGGCAGGGGAATGGTGATCTCCCTGTCTCTTTTCCACGGAGCCAGATCCGGTGGACTCTGTTTGAGTCGTCCTCACTGTGCCACAGCCGCAGACAGGGGTGGTCCTTCTCACTCCACCAATAGTCTTCCCCTTGGCTAGGATTCAAAGTCCCACTCCATGCACTCTGGTGCTGGGGAAGCACCTCCCCGTGCAGCGATATGTGCTCCTGGCTGGCTTTGTGCTGTCACACTAAAGGGAGGACCAGCTTCTCCTCTTGCGGACTGAGAGCCACTGCCCTCACTGAGAGTCCCTGGGGTGGCAGACGCAGGCAGGCTTTGTCTTTTCCCGCAGCACTCCAGGGAAACATCGGCCTTATCCTCCTGCAGACTGTGCCCTCTGCCCAGACACTGCACCTGGGGGTGGCCGACACAGGCAGGTTCTGTGCTATCACTCACCCCTCCAGGGAGGGAACCACTTTCTCCAGCTGCAGACTGAGTCTCTGACCTATAACCGCACCCAAGGCCTGGCTCCCTCCTCCCCAGGTGCTCAAACAAGGAGCCAACCCCAGTCAAAAGAAAGCCCCACTGTTAGAGATCGGATCCCTCTCAGTCTCAGTCCGAGGTCTTCCTCCTGTCTGGCTATGGTCCTGCACTTCCCTAACCACTCTTTCTCTTCCCTTTGTCTCTCTGAAGAAGGGGGTCCCTCCCTTCTGTGCCCATGGAGCCTTTTTTATCTCCCCCAGTTTGCAGTTACCCACCTATCTTTCTTCCAGCTTTCCCATTTCCTTCCTAGTAGATTCAGTTTCTTTTCCTCCCAGGATCTGGTGTTTAAACTCCTTTGGCTTCTACACTTCTTTGAGAGACTTGGGACATATGAATCCCCCTGTCTCTCCACCATGTTGGCCCTGGTTTAGCTTTTCAAGGTTGAATTTTGAGTTAATTGCTTTCTATATCACTGGAAGGATCAGGTGTGAAAGAGGATCCAGCCCTGGAAATGTTAATGGCTCTAGGCATTCCTTACTAGAAGCAGCTTTCAGCTGTGTAAACATGTCCTAAGGCCTTGTACCTGCTTCATCCCTTCCCTTTTGAAGTCTTTTCCTTTGATACTTCTCTCCTGCATTTCCCACATCTCTCCCTTTTTCTTTCATTTGGCAAAGTTGGAGGGCAAAGACAGAGGCTTGTGAGGCATAATCTCAGCTTCATTGCTGTCCTCTTCCCCAGACTAGGTATATGCAAAGTAATAAGACAAAGATTAATATAAAAATACCAAACTCAGGGGCGCCTGGGTGGCGCAGTCGGTTAAGCGTCCGACTTCAGCCAGGTCACGATCTCGCGGTCCGTGAGTTCGAGCCCCGCGTCGGGCTCTGGGCTGATGGCTCAGGGCCTGGAGCCTGTTTCCGATTCTGTGTCTCCCTCTCTCTCTGCTCCTCCCCCGTTCATGCTCTGTCTCTCTCTGTCCCAAAAATAAATAAACGTTGAAAAAAAAAATTTAAAAAAAAAAAAAATACCAAACTCAGATAAGCTTGTGTTTTATATAATTCATTTGATTCAATTCCGAGATTTGATTAGTTATGTCAGATAGAGAAGGAGCACCAGAAATCATCTCAGGTTTATTTTTGAATGTTTCATAGATTCCTTTTGCAATTGAGCTATATCAGCAGAGGTGTTACCTTGATTAAGAAGGTGCTGGGGCGCCTGGGTGGCGCAGTCGGTTAAGCGTCCGACTTCAGCCAGGTCACGATCTCACGGTCTGTGTGTTCGAGCCCCGCGTCAGGCTCTGGGCTGATGGCTCAGAGCCTGGAGCCTGTTTCCGATTCTGTGTCTCCCTCTCTCTCTGCCCCTCCCCCGTTCATGCTCTGTCTCTCTCTGTCCCAAAAATAAACTTTGAAAAAAAATTTAAGAAGGTGTTGACACACCAGGTCCCATGAGATCTTAGATTGATTATATACATAGGGAAGGGGGGTGACACAAAAGGTGGTTATGTTCCAATCACATTGAAGCTTTATCTGTTGTTGTAAACTAATCAATTGATCTCCTAGAAAAAGAACAGCTTGCTACAAGTCAGATAATTGGCTCTCTGTTCGGCTATCAATCAGCCGTTGGCTGTTCCGCAGCCTTTCTGAATCTTGATGCCAGTTTTGTACAAAGTGAGTGGTTTGTACAGTCTGATGCAGCACAAAACCAGCTATTGCTTCTGTAGCTGTAATAGCTATAATCCCAAGTACAGCAGTTACCAGTAAAGCTACAAACCATCGGATGCAATGTAAGACGTTTCAATAGTTCATCTATGAGATACATTTCAGGGGAGTGTTGCCAAGACCAATCCATGATTACAAGCATCGAAACCCCATTACATGCCTTAGGGATATATAAGCTTTGTTTTTCCTACTATTTAAAAGAAATAGTAGAATTAAGACAAGTATAAAAAGAACAATTATGGCAAGTAAGAAGATTGTTATCAAGGTCCCAATGAGGCATGCCTAACATAAACAGAAAAGGAAGTCTGACACATGCTTGAATTTTATGAGTCTCATTGATTCTAAAAGAGATGGAGAATTTATTTGAAATATTCATTAAGTGGCCTTTCCAAGTGGCCATGCCTAATAATCCAGTACCAATTTTCCAGAGTTCTGAATGAATTGGTCCATCAGGTAAACGTGGGTTGGGGGGAGTCATCGCTCCTTCATGCCATACAATGGGTTCAGATGTTACACCTGAAATGATGTCGTCTTGATATCGACACCATAGGAGCTCTCTTTTGGAGTATTTGGTCTGAGCAGAGCCTACAGAGGCTCAATTAAGGATGCTTCCTTTGGAAGTATTAAGAAGAACTCTACCAACCTCTCCTCTACAGAGCTCCCAATTAACCCATTCCTCAGGATTTATAACCTTTCTTAATTGACATCAAGGCAATTTAGGAGGGTGAGCATATGTAATTCTCTGACTTCTCATGGAGACTCCCTGTAGTAAATACAATATAGAGACATTAGTCCCATTGGTTATTTTTGCTATCCATGCCTGTGAACGAAATGTAACACAGTGTTCACCTATTCCAAAGCATATAAGTGGCCCATCTGCACCTACAGAATATTCAGGGATTATTTTTCCTTCTTCTTCTGGTTTAAATGGGCCTCTATTATCATAAGGTTCAGGCAACCGGACTGAAACACTTACATAAACTGGGAAAGAGGGATCATCCCATGTAATTAATCTATTAAGAGGTGGATTTGGAATATAAGCCCAATATGTGTGATTCTCTTTAGTACTCATGGTTAAAATAAGAACTGATACTGGGGCGCCTGGGTGGCGCAGTCGGTTAAGCGTCCGACTTCAGCCAGGTCACGATCTCGTGGTCCAGAGTTCGAGCCCCGCGTCGGGCTCTGGGCTGATGGCTCAGAGCCTGGAGCCTGTTTCCGATTCTGTGTCTCCCTCTCTCTCTGCCCCTCCCCCGTTCATGCTCTGTCTCTCTCTGTCCCAAAAAAATAAATAAACGTTGAAAAAAAAAATAAGAACTGATACCATGGCAATAAACAGAGTAGTAGAAGTCTTAGGTGTTCCTGTTTTTTTGGAGGATCTGTTCTTCTAGAGTCATCTTCTTCATCTGTCCCCATGTCGGAGGTTTGGCTTTCATTGTTTTTTCGGTTCTTCTTTTTATTTCTCGTTTGAGGCTTAATTCTTCCCTATCTTTCTCCAGTGGTTGAAAATTATCGACTCTTTTTCTCTTCGCCCATCTGTTCATATTGTGGTTTTAATTGCCGGACTGGGAGCTAGATACCTCCATTATCTGTGGCTACAAGAGAAAATCCCCAACCCCACGATTTAACATGCCCAGGGAACCATTGGTTATTATCATTTTCCAAAATATTGGTTGTGAAAGGGATCTGGTATTAGAGGCTGTGTGATGTTTTACAGCTGCGGTGAGCTCTTGTTCAACTCTTAAATCCAGAAAATTAAGCGTAAATAATGCTTTCATTAATTGATTCTTTGGATTCAAGGCCATATCCCCCTGTTTTTGTTTTTGTAACATGGTTTTTAATATATGATTAGCACGTTCAATAATACCTTGACCTTGTGGATTGTAAGGAATGCCTGTAGTATGGTGAATGCCCCATTTTTGGCAAAATATAAGAAAAGTGTGAGAAGTATGAGCGGGGCCATTGTCAGTTTTAAGATTCCAGGGGAGTCAGTCCCATTGTGGCAAATGCTTCTAAAAGGTGCTGAATAACATGGGCCGTTTTTTCTCCTGACAAAGGTGTAGCCCATATAAAACCAGTATATGTATCTATTGATACACGTACATATGCAAGGCGACCAAGTTGTGGAACATGAGTAACATCCATTTGCCATAAATCATTAGGTTGTTGACCTCTGGGATTAATGTCCTGAGAGTACAGAGGAATGACAATAGGCCCACAAGTGGGGCAGTGTGTGATAATTTCTCTAGCTTGTTTAAGGGAAATAGAAAAGCGTTTACTTAAGCCTTTAGCTTTAAGATGAGTCAGATTGCAGGGGCGCCTGGGTGGCTCAGTAGGTTGAGAGTCTGACTTTGGCTCAGGTAATGATCTCACAGTCCGTGAGTTCGAGCCCCACGTCGGGCTCTGTGGTGACAGCTCAGAGTCTGGAGCTTATTTCAGGTTCTGTGTCTCCCTCTCCCTCTCTCTCTCTGGCCATCCCCCATTCATGCTCTCTTTCTGTCTCAAAAAATAAAATAACCATTAAAAAATTAAAAAAATATATGAGTCAGATTGTGAAAATCTTGTGCTGTAATAACAGGAGTTGCCAATAAGGAATCCACTGTAGCGTTCCCTTCTGCTAAGGGGCCAGGGAGGCCAGAATGAGATCATATGTGAGTAATGTATATAGGATGGGATCGATGTTGGAGACAATGTTGGACTTGAAAAAATAAGTCAGACAATTCTGAGACATCTGAATAAATATTAACGGTTTCCAAGTTTTCAATCACTTTTTTAGAATAGGCTGAATCCATTAAGATATTGATGGAGGAGGAAACATCCTTAAGTAATAAAAATATGGCCAAGAGTTCATCCTTTTGTACTGAAGCATATGGGGATTTTACACATTTAGAAGTAGGACCATAATATGCAGAATAACGGGATTTGTTGGCATCTGTAAAATAATTAGGTCCATTTACAGGTACTGACTGTACAATTCGAGGCATGATAAAGGAGGTGGTTTTGATAAATTCAATTAATTTGGATTTAAGATAATGGTTCTCTATGTGACCTATATAATTTGCAACTCCAAGTTGCCATGAAATGCATTGCCGATATGCCATGGATATTTGTGCATGAGACAGAGGTACTATAATTGTCTCAGGGTCTTGGGTTGTTATTTCCTTAAGTCTCTCCCAACTCTTTAAAATTAACATTCCTGTTTTGTCTAAATATGTAGATAATTTTTTTAAGGCTTGCTGGAAAGAAATATCCGTTTTAAGATTCCATTAGCCTGCCAAAGTATTCCTGCAGGAGAATGAGGTAACAGTAAAATTAACAAGGAAACAGGTAGCAAGGAGTTAATTCAAGTAAGCTGATTGGAAGCAATTTTTTGTTCAATCCATTGTAATTTTTGGGGTGCTTCCGCAGTTAATTTCCTAGGGCTATTTAAATTGGAATTCCCTTTAAGTACATCAAAGAGATGAGTCAGTTGATAAGTAGGTATACCTAGAGTAGGACGCTACCAGTTAATGTCTCCTAGTAACTTCTGGAAATCATTCAAAGTATGCAAGGTATCTCTACGAATTTGAACATTTTGAGGCATTATTGAATTTTGTACTAATTTTTGACCTAAATAGAACAAGGGATCTTCGAATTGAATTTTGTCTTCTGCAATAAGGAGGCCATATTTTGAGAGGGTTGCCTGAGCTGCTAAAAAGAGTGCATGTAAATCATGTCGTTCGGGTAAAGCTAATAGGATTTCATCCATGTAATGGATGATCTTAGCATGAGGAAACTGAGATCATAAATATCAGAGAGGTTTTGCAACAAAAAGCTGACAAAGACTGGGACTATTTAATATTCCTTGGGGTAAAACTTTCCGCTGAAATTTGCTTATGGGCTCCTCATGATTAATTACAGGAACGGAGAACGCAAGTCTCCGAATCTTTAGGGCTTAAGGGAATGGAGAAAAAACAATCCTTAAGATCAACAATTAGGGAGGAGGGAAGATGGCGGCGTAGGAGGACGCTGGGCTCACCGCGCGTCCTGCTGATCACTTAGATTCCACCTACACCTGCCCAAATAACCCAGAAAACCGCCAGAGGATTAGCAGAACGGAGTCGCCGGAGCCAAGCGCAGACGAGAGGCCCACGGAAGAGGGTAGGAAGGGCGGCAAGGCGGTGCGCTATCCACGGACTGGCGGGAGGGAGCCGGGGCGGAGGGGCGGCTCACAGGCCAAGCAGAGCCCCCGAGTCTGGCGGGCAAAAGCGGAGGGGCCTGACGGACTGTGTTCCCACAGCAAGCGCGAATTAGCATCTGGGAGGTCATAAGTTAACAGCTCTGCTTGGAAAGCGGGAAGGCTGGAGGACAAAGGGAGGGAGAGCTTCTGAGCCCCCGGACGACAGAGCTCAGTTTGGTGGGGAACAAAGGCGCTCCCCAGCGCCATCTTCCCCGCCCATCCCCCAGCCAAAATCCCAAAGGGAACCAATTCCTGCCAGGGAACTTGCTTGCTCCGCGCAAACACCCAACTCTGTGCTTCTGCGGAGCCAAACCTCCGGCAGCGGATCTGACTCCCTCCTGCTGCCACAGGGCCCCTCCTGAAGTGGATCACCTAAGGAGAAGCGAGCTAAGCCTGCCCCTCCTGCCCCTGTGCACCTTGCCTACCCACCCCAGCCAATAAGCCAGATCTACAGCATCACAAGCCTGGCAGTGTGCAAGTAGCCCAGACGGGCCACGCCACCCCACAGTGAATCCTGCCCCTAGGAGAGGGGAAGAAAAGGCACACACCAGTCTGACCCTGGCCCCAGCGGTGGGCCGGGGGCAGACATCAGGTCTGACTGCGACTCCGCCCACCAACTCCAGTTATACACCACAGCACAGGAGAAGTGCCCTGCAGGTCCGCACCACTCCAGGGACTATCCAAACTGACCAAGCAGAAGAATTCCCCTCAGAAGAATCTCCAGGAAATAACAACAGCTAATGAGCTGATCAAAAAGGATTTAAATAATATAACAGAAAGTGAATTTAGAATAATAGTCATAAAATTAATCGCTGGGCTTGAAAACAGTATAGAGGACAGCAGAGAATCTCTTGCTACAGAGATCAAGGGACTAAGGAACAGTCACGAGGAGCTGAAAAACGCTTTAAATGAAATGCAAAACAAAATGGAAACCACCACAGCTCGGATTGAAGAGGCAGAGGAGAGAATAGGTGAACTAGAAGATAAAGTTATGGAAAAAGAGGAAGCTGAGAAAAAGAGAGATAAAAAAATCCAGGAGTATGAGGGGAAAATTAGAGAACTAAGTGATACGCTAAAAAGAAATAATATACGCATAATTGGTATCCCAGAGGAGGAAGAGAGAGGGAAAGGTGCTGAAGGGGTACTTAAAGAAATAATAGTTGAGAACTTCCCTGAACTGGGGAAGGAAAAAGGCATTGAAATCCAAGAGGCACAGAGAACTCCTTTCAGACGGAACTTGAATCGATCTTCTGCACGACATATCATAGTGAAACTGGCAAAATACAAGGATAAAGAGAAAATTCTGAAAGCAGCAAGGGGTAAACGTGCCCTCACATATAAAGGGAGACCTATAAGACTCGTGACTGATCTCTCTTTTGAAACTTGGCAGGCCAGAAAGAATTGGCACGAGATTTTCAGTGTGCTAGACAGAAAAAATATGCAGCCGAGAATCCTTTATCCAGCAAGTCTGTCATTTAGAATAGAAGGAGAGATAAAGGTCTTTCCAAACAAACAAAAACTGAAGGAATTTGTCACGACTAAACCAGCCCTACAAGAGATCCTAAGGGGGACCCTGTGAGACAGGTACCAGAGACAACACTACAAGCATAAAACATACAGACATCACAATGACTCTAAACCCAAATCTTTCTAAATAACACTGAATGTAAATGGATTAAATGCGCCAACCAAAAGACATAGGGTATCAGAATGGATAAAAAAACAAGACCCATCTATTTGCTGTCTACAAGAGACTCATTTTAGACCTGAGGACACCTTTAGATTGAGAGTGAGGGGATGGAGAACTATTTATCATGCTACTGGAAGCCAAAAGAAAGCTGGAGTAGCCATACTTATATCAGACAAACTAGACTTTAAATTAAAGGCTGTAACAAGAGATGAAGAAGGACATTATATAATAGTTACAGGGTCTATCCATCAGGAAGAGCTAACAATTATAAATGTCTATGGGCCGAATAGCGGAGCCCCCAAATATATAAAACAACTACTCATAAACATAAGCAACCTTATTGATAAGAATGTGGTAATTGCAGGGGACTTTAACACCCCACTTACAGAAATGGATAGATCATCTAGACACACGATCAATAAGAAACAAGGGCCCTGAATGAGACATTGGATCAGATGGACTTGACAGATATATTTAGAACTCTGCATCCCAAAGCAACAGAATATACTTTCTTCTCGAGTGCACATGGAACATTCTCCAAGATAGATCATATACTGGGTCACAAAACAGTCCTTCATAAGTTTACCAGAATTGAAATTATACCATGCATACTTTCAGACCACAATGCTATGAAGCTTGAAATCAACCACAGAAAAAAGTCTGGAAAACCTCCAAAACCATGGAGGTTAAAGAACACCCTACTAACGAATGAGTGGGTCAACCAGGCAATTAGAGAAGAAATTAAAAAATATACGGAAACAAATGAAAATGAAAATACAACAATCCAAACGCTTTGGGACGCAGCGAAGGCAGTCCTGAGAGGAAAATACATTGCAATCCAGGCCTATCTCAAGAAACAAGAAAAATCCCAAATACAAAATCTAACAGCACACCTAAAGGAAATAGAAGCAGAACAGCAAAGACACCCCAAACCCAGCAGAAGAAGAGAAATAATAAAGATCAGAGCAGAAATAAACAATATAGAGTCTAAAAAAACTGTAGAGCAGATCAACGAAACCAAGAGTTGGTTTTTTGAAAAAATAAACAAAATTGACAAACCTCTAGCCAGGCTTCTCAAAAAGAAAAGGGAGATGACCCAAATAGATAAAATCATGAATGAAAATGGAATGATTACAACCAATCCCTCAGAGATACAAACAATTATCAGGGAATACTATGAAAAATTATATGCCAACAAATTGGACAACCTGGAAGAAATGGACAAGTTCCTGAACACCCACACTCTTCCAAAACTCAATCAGGAGGAAATAGAAAGCTTGAACAGACCCATAACCAGCGAAGAAATTGAATCGGTTATCAAAAATCTCCCAACAAATAAGAGTCCAGGACCAGATGGCTTCCCAGGGGAGTTCTACCAGACGTTTAAAGCAGAGATAATACCTATCCTTCTCAAGCTATTCCAAGAAATAGAAAGGGAAGGAAAACTTCCAGACTCATTCTATGAAGCCAGTATTCCTTTGATTCCTAAACCAGACAGAGACCCAGTAAAAAAAGAGAACTACCGGCCAATATCCCTGATGAATATGGATACAAAAATTCTCAATAAGATACTAGCAAATCGAATTCAATGGCATATAAAAAGAATTATTCACCATGATCAAGTGGGATTCATTCCTGGGATGCAGGGCTGGTTCAACATTCGCAAATCAATCAACGTGATACATCACATTAACAAAAAAAAAGAGAAGAACCATATGATCCTGTCAATCGATGCAGAAAAGGCCTTTGACAAAATCCAGCACCCTTTCTTAATAAAAACCCTTGAGAAAGTCGGGATAGAAGGAACATACTTAAAGATCATAACAGCCATTTATGAAAAGCCCACAGCTAACATCATCCTCAACGGGGAAAAACTGAGAGCTTTTTCCCTGAGATCAGGAACACGACAGGGATGCCCACTCTCACCGCTGTTGTTTAACATAGTGCTGGAAGTTCTAGCATCAGCAATCAGACAACAAAAGGAAATCAAAGGCATCCAAATTGGCAAAGATGAAATCAAGCTTTCGCTTTTTGCAGATGACATGATATTATACATGGAAAATCCGATAGACTCCACCAAAAGTCTGCTAGAACTGATACATGAATTCAGCAAAGTTGCAGGATACAAAATCAATGTACAGAAATCAGTTGCATTCTTATACACTAACAATGAAGCAACAGAAAGACAAATAAAGAAACTGATCCCATTCACAATTGCACCAAGAAGCATAAAATACCTAGGAATAAATCTAACCAAAGATGTAAAGGATCTGTATGCTGAAAACTATAGAAAGCTTATGAAGGAAATGGAAGAAGATTTAAAGAAATGGAAAGACATTCCCTGCTCATGGATTGGAAAAATAAATATTGTCAAAATGTCAATACTACTCAAAGCTATCTACACATTCAATGCAATCCCAATCAAAATTGCACCAGCATTCTTCTCGAAACTAGAACAAGCAATCCTAAAATTCATATGGAACCACAAAAGGCCCCGAATAGCCAAAGGAATTTTGAAGAAGAACACCAAAGCAGGAGGCATCACAATCCCAGACTTTAGCCTCTACTACAAAGCTGTCATCATCAACACAGCATGGTATTGGCACAAAAACAGACACATAGACCAATGGAATAGAATAGAAACCCCAGAACTAGACCCACAAACGTATGGCCAACTCATCTTTGACAAAGCAGGAAAGAACATCCAATGGAAAAAAGACAGCCTCTTTAGCAAATGGTGCTGGGAGAACTGGACAGCAACATGCAGAAGGTTGAAACTAGACCACTTTCTCACACCATTCACAAAAATAAACTCAAAATGGATAAAGGACCTGAATGTGAGACAGGAAACCATCAAAACCTTAGAGGAGAAAGCAGGAAAAGACCTCTCTGACCTCAGCCGTAGCAATCTCTTACTCGACACATCCCCAAAGGCAAGGGAATTAAAAGCAAAAGTGAATTACTGGGACCTTATGAAGATAAAAAGCTTCTGCACAGCAAAGGAAACAACCCACAAAACTAAAAGGCAACCAACGGAATGGGAAAAGATATTTGCAAATGACATATCGGACAAAGGGCTAGTATCCAAAATCTATAAAGAGCTCACCAAACTCCACACCCGAAAAACAAATAACCCAGTGAAGAAATGGGCAGAAAACATGAATAGACACTTCTCTAAAGAAGACATCCGGATGGCCAACAGGCACATGAAAAGATGTTCAGCGTCGCTCCTTATGAGGGAAATACAAATCAAAACCACACTCAGGTATCACCTCACGCCAGTCAGAGTGGCCAAAATGAACAAATCAGGGGACTATAGATGCTGGAGAGGATGTGGAGAAACGGGAACCCTCTTGCACTGTTGGTGGGAATGCAAATTGGTGCAGCCGCTCTGGAAAGCAGTGTGGAGGTTCCTCAGAAAATTAAAAATAGACCTACCCTATGACCCAGCAATAGCACTGCTAGGAATTTATCCAAGGGATACAGGAGTACTGATGCATAGGGGCACTTGTACCCCAATGTTCATAGCAGCACTCTCAACAATAGCCAAATTATGGAAAGAGCCTAAATGTCCATCAACTGATGAATGGATAAAGAAATTGTGGTTTATATACACAATGGAATACTACGTGGCAATGAGAAAAAATGAAATATGGCCTTTTGTAGCAACGTGGATGGAACTGGAGAGTGTGATGCTAAGTGAAATAAGCCATACAGAGAAAGACAGATACCATATGGTTTCACTCTTAGGTGGATCCTGAGAAACCTAACAGGAACCCATGGGGGAGGGGGAGGAAAAAAGAAAAAAAAAAAAAAAGAGGTTAGAGTGGGAGAGAGCCAAAGCATAAGAGACTGTTAAAAACTGAGAACAAACTGAGGGTTGATGGGGGGTGGGAGGGAGGAGAGGGTGGGTGATGGGTATTGAGGAGGGCACCTTTTGGGATGAGCACTGGGTGTTGTATGGAAACCAATTTGACAATAATTTTCATACAATAAAATAAAATAAAATAAAATAAAATAAAATAAAATAAAAAAATATCAACAATTATAATTTTCCAATCTCAAGGGATAGCAGCAGGCGTCGGAAGGCCAGGCTGTAGAGCCCCCATAGGTTGTATGATTTTATTTATGGCTCGGAGATCAGTCAGCATTCTCCATTTTCCAGATTTCTTTTCTATGACAAAAACCGGAGAATTCCAGGGACTAGTTGAAGGTTCAATATGCCTCGCTTCTAATTGTTGAGAAGCTAAAGATTTTAAAGCTGCCAGTTTTTCTTGAGAAAGCGGCCGCTGCTCTATCCATATGGGCTCATCAATAAACCATTTGAAAGACAGCGCATATTTTTGTTCTCTGGCAGGGGCCGCTAGGATACATTTGGATATCCTAGCCTTGTGGCTTTGCGTTTGAGGAAAAATATCGAGGCGTGTTTTATTGCCTTGTTGAGTTTTATCTAATTCCTTCAGTGGGTCATATCCCATGGCACACATTATATTTTTATTTTGAGTAGATATAGATGGGATATTAATATATGCACCCCACTGTTGAAGTAAATCTCTACCCCACAGATTAATGGCAATGTTAGCCACATAGGGTTTAAGAGTTGTTATCTGATCCTCGGGTCCTTCACATCTCATAATCTGTTGACTTCTTTTTATTCCCCCTAAGGAGCCAAGTCCTGTAAAAATTACAGGTATGTTCTCAACAGGCCAAGATGAAGGCCAAAACTTTTCAGATATGATGGTAACGTCAGCTCCAGTGTCTAGTAATCCTATAAAAGATTTATTATTAATTTTAAGATGTATTTTGGGGCGAAGATCTTTCAAAAATGTTTGCCAATATAGTTGTTTTCCAGTACTGCCAAAACCTCCAGTTCTGATAACAGGATTGCTTTGGCCCTCTATATAAGGAAGAATAAGTAATTGAGCAATTTTATCTCCTGGTTGAATAGTATAAGGGTTACTGGCCGGTATCATAACTTGAATTTCATTTTCATAATCACAGTCAATAACACCAGGATGCACATGAATACCTTTAAGTGTAAGACTACTCCGTCCAAAAATAAGGCCTACTGTGCCTTTTCCCAAAGGTCCATAGATTCCTGTTCTAACTGTAACGACACCCAAGGAAGGCTGCAAAACAACTGGGTGTACAGCAGGGAGATCTAAGCAGCACTCCCAGTTGTTGCATGACGGAGGTCTGTGACCTGTCGATGTTGCGGTGTTGAGACCCATTGCTGGCTGGATAAAAGCTCATTTTGTTTGTTGGGCCATGTGATAGGCCCCGTGATAAGTTTCCCTGATTTTGATCAATATTAGGAGGTGGAAGAGGATGCCCATCTTTGTGATATTGGGAATGGCACTGATTGGCCCAATGATATCCTTTTTTATAACGAGGGCATAAAGCAGTTGGAGACATTAATTTAGATAGATTATCAGTACTGGTATTATTAACATTATGCTTATCTTTTTAAAAAATTTTTCCTTTATTTTTCGACAGTCTTTTTTTTCATGTGGCCACTTTTTCCACAACCAAAGCATTTGGTGTTAGATTTAATAGGGTCTGTCCCTCTTATAGCAGCAGCGAGGAGGTTCATATTGTAAAGTGGGGTACCGATATCAGCATATGCTTTCACATAGTCAGCCATGGACCCAACAGCCACTCTTATAGCAGGAAGAGCTCACTGACATTCTGAATTAACATTATCATAAGCCACAATAGGAAGCAACAAATCCCTTAGGCCTGCTTGAGGGATTGTTTTAGCCAAAACATCTCTTAATCTTGCTACAAAGTCAACATAAGGTTAACTATGTCCCTGTTTAACATTTGCAAATGAGGGGGTAACCTCCCCTGGGGTAGCTATACGTTGCCAAGACATCTTACAGCAATTGTTGTATTACTTGTTGTATTGCTTGATCACTCAAACCACATTGATCTCTTAGTTGAGAATATTGTCCTTGTCCACAAAGTTGTTCCTTGTCAATAGGAATATTATCATGAACGTTTCTTCCCCCATGAATCTTAGCTTGATCTTCCCACCAAGTCATAAATTGTAAATATTCAGCACGGGATAAAACAGTTCTAGCCAACATTTCCCAATCTTTAAGAATCAAGCGTTCGGTGTCGGCAAATGCTGAAAGTAAGCCCTGCGTATAAGGAGAGTTAATGCCATTTTAAGATCGTTCAAAAATTTTTACAGGGATCTGAGACTATTCAGCATTATAGCTTCCATTAGGATATTGTGCATTTGGTGAAAAAGCATTCAGAGTTACTGGAAATATCTCTGATACCTGTTGTATCAATTCTAAATCTCCTTCTTCTTTAGCCTTTATCAACTCTCCCATCAGAGGTGGAATGATAGGGCCCTCATGTTCCTTGGAAGGAGCTATTATGTGAGGCTTGTCATTAGAAAAAGGATTGGAAGTGACTGGATAGGCAGTCTTTCGTTCAACATAAGTAGTAATTTTTTGTATTTTCAGGTAAAGGGGGGTATACTTTATTATAAGGGAGGGCAGTAGCCTCCAAGTTATCATTTGTGGGTGGCGACAGAGGCCATTCTTGTAAAGTATCTTCCTCAGGTGCTATAGCCTTGATTTCTTCAGAAGAAGATTCATCCTCACAACTATCAGATGTAAAATCCAACTCATCTCCTTCTTCTTGATGAGTTTTTAATTTAGGTGAACTTACATTTTGTTCTTAGTCAGACTGTAAAGGCTGTAAAGCCATCTCAATTAAAGAGCATAAAGACCAAACTTTTTTTTTTTTTTAATTTTTTTTTTCAACGTTTATTTATTTTTTTGGGGACAGAGAGAGACAGAGCATGAATGGGGGAGGGGCAGAGAGAGAGGGAGACACAGACTCGGAAACAGGCTCCAGGCTCTGAGCCATCAGCCCAGAGCCCGACGCGGGGCTCGAACTCACGGACCGCGAGATCGTGACCTGGCTGAAGTCGGACGCTTAACCGACTGCGCCACCCAGGCGCCCCTAGACCAAACTTTTAAAGAAATGATATGTCCATTTTGATGAGCGCGTCTAAGCGTTTTTATAATTAATCTCCATTTTTTAAGGTTTAAAAGATTTTTTTCCAGAAGGGTTAAACTGATAGCAATGTGTTTTAACCAAGTACCAAAGCTCATCAAAAGTTCCCCTTTTCACTTTTACTCCTGAACTTTGCAATAAAGTACGAAGTAATTTAGAGTAAGCTTCATGATCATGAGACTGGGAGTTTCCCATCCTTCACTATCCCAAAGCCCGGACTTACCTGTCCTACCGTTCCGTTTTCGTCCTCTGCAACTGGAAACTGAAGCAGTCTCGAAGACTGCCTCGCCACACCCTGCTCTCTGTGCCAAATGTTGCAAGGAGTATGCAGGAAGTGCAAAAGATGAGTCAGCAAAGTGCAGTTAAGTGAAGGTCCTCATACTCCAGTCGGAATAAGGCCCCGATTCCAGAATGAAGCTTCTTTTTATTAGGATAATTGCTAAAGACTATGTGCATAAAATCAGCTAAGCAAGTGTGTCAATCAATCTAATGGTTTAGCTTTTCAAGTTTGAATTTTGAGTTAATTGGTTTCTGTATCACTAGAAAGGGTCAGATGTGAAGGATGATCCCACCGATGTTAATGGCTCTAGGCATTCCTTACAAGCAGCAGTGGCATTCAGCTATGTAAACATGTTCTAAGGTCTTGCACCTTCTTCCTGCCCTTCCCTTTTGAAGTCTTTTCCTTTGATGCTTCTCTCCTGCATCTCCCACAGATGTATTTTTAGACCCATCCCTGAGGGAGAAGAATAAAAATGCTCCACAAGGGCAGTTTGCTAGAAGTGTTTTGAAGGGACAGAGCCTGATGCTTCACCACACCCCAACAGACTCTAAGCCAAGGGTGGGTGATGGCTCAGTGAGACTTAAAAAATGACTCACAGATAGCAATTGAGACAGATCTGGGGGTGACTTTAGTACAAGGAATCCAGAAGTGGCCGACTGGATAAAGCATACATTGTTGTGATCTACATGCAGCAAACTTTTATAGTGTAGCAACTAGCCTATCAATGATCCGTAGCCTTTTCCCTCCTTGAACGATCAATATTACAAGATCAAGAGTGGCCACGTGGAAATTCTTCATTGCAAAGGAGATGTATGGTGCTGAACATGCCCAAAGACCCTGACCTTGAACACTGAACAACATGCTTCTCTACATATCCTGCTTGATGGGAATATACAGGTAGGTCAAGATTTGTACATTCTTAAAGTAGTGATTAACAGGGGCATTAAGGGTGTGTTTCCACAAACCAGCATCCAACACACACCTTGGTTGTGCAACCCATTTGTCCTTCCAACCTCATTAATCAAGCAAGTGGTCCTCTAGATAAAGAAGCAAGTGTGTAGAAGTTAGATATGTCTGGATGTGGAAGCACCTAGATCTGATGAAAATATCAGAAAAGGATAACGTTTTCTAAGGAAAAACCAAGGTGTGGTTTAATTGACCAGGTTTTGGCATACTAACTGATTGTAATAGTTTAGACCTGCCTACCTCAGGTGTCCTGAGACTTCTTAAATGATATATATCAATATATTGTTTATTTATCTAGATGATTCAGTGACATGACTCTAGACAATCTTTTAGTTTTCTGCCACAGATGGATAACTTCTCATCTTGACATTGATTTTCCATGTTCTCCTTCCAAGAGCTACCTCATCTCCCAGAACCTAGGATATTTCCTTAGAGGTCTGTGTACTGGAAATACTCCTCTACTGTCTTTTTAAGGCAAACAAAATTCCTGACATTGAGGGCTTTCTTTGTTCCAACTTCCCAAGTCATTGACTAGAGCCTCTAAATTACCATAATTTCTAATGCAGTGGCCTGAAGACTAAAGGTGTCCTGCTTTCAGAGAAAGGCCAAGGCAGGAATGATTGTGCGGAGGCATTTCCCAAGTGGAGAGGCACTGTGTGTTCCATGGTTGCCACAGAAACCTGACATCAACATGGCAATTGTGATGACTTTTTAGGATACAGGTTTGCGGGGCGCCTGGGTGGCGCAGTCGGTTAAGCGTCCGACTTCAGCCAGGTCACGATCTCGCGGTCCGTGAGTTCGAGCCCCGCATCAGGCTCTGGGCTGATGGCTCAGAGCCTGGAGCCTGTTTCCGATTCTGTGTCTCCCTCTTTCTGCCCCTCCCCCATTCATGCTCTGTCTCTCTCTGTCCCAAAAATAAATAAAAACATTGAGAAAAAAAAATTTTTTAGGATACAGGTTTGCCTGATGGAGCTTGCAGGGACCAGCCCTCAGGTGTTTGGTACTCAGCTAAAGGTGTGGGTTCCTGCCAAAGGGACTGATCCACCCTGGGGTATAAGGAGACAAAGGGTCTAGACCCTTGGTCCTCTTTCCTGTTTGGGGGCTTGATGCTTAAACTGTCTCATAGGTAAACCCATTGGGATCTCACCTGGCCCCAGTGAGTGTGGGTCCTACTCCAGTGGTGTCCTGGAGGTACTGTCCTCTAAAGGTAAGAGCATGGGAGGTAAGACAAGTAACCACTCTGAGGCCCAGATTCTCCCTCTGCAAAACAGTGATGAGAATGCTTTACCCACAGGATCTCTTGAGGATAGTCAGGATACACAGGAGCAAGCCCATGGCCCTGTGGTTACTGCAAGATCATGTATAAATTCAGGCCACTTCTTACTCATTTTCAACTTTGTTGTTAATGGATAGGTGAGGAAAAGAGAAGCAAAAGGACTGATCAGAAGTCCATTATAACATGTGGTCCTTAGGACCAATTGTAACTGTGTCACTGTCACTACCTAGAGCCTAGCATAGTTTTGGGAACATAGTTACACTAGTAAAGCATAGTGATATCTGGATATGTCTCTCCCTGTGAAGCTTTTCTTGATAATGGCTGAGCTCATCAGTGATGAAATTATGAAATTTTGGGTTCTTGAGAGAATGGCTAAAAAAAATTCTTGAGACATTTTTGGTGCAAAAAGGTGATTTTATTATAGCACAGGGACAAGACCCATGGACAGAAAGAGCTGCTTTGGGATTGTGAGAAATGACTTATTATATATATTTTTAGTTAGTCAGGGTAGGTCTCTAAGGTATTTGGAAGCAAGACTTTCAGGACCTTGAGGGACTAGCTGCTGTTAAGATGAGGTTACATTCAGTCTTAATAAAACATAAACATTAAGGCACTAATGTAGCCATGAATTCCTTGAGGAAGGTCATGCTGTTTTAGGTAACTATCAGTGAGCTGCAAGCGGTAAGTAGATTTAATTTAAGCAACATTTCTCTTGCCTTTATTTCCCTCATCAGTCAGGTGCCTGAATACGGCAAGTTCTGGGGATCTCTGCCCTGATGGCTGAAGCTTCTACTCCAGATTCAAGGGCAACAATCCTCAGGAGAGCCCAATACTTCATATTTCTTGTTGTATATGAACTCAGGCTCAAGTGAGTTCATAGATGTGAACAAAAACATGATGGTGAATAGCTCCTGTGACATTCAATACTAGTCTGAAATTAGAGTAGCAGCTTTGATCTCATCATGGGAGAAGAGGCTTAGCAGATGGAATTTCCTTCCATCAGAAGCTACATGCTGTTTAGTTGCCCTGAGGCCCATCTTAGAGATGTCTTTTATTGCTGAAAAGTAATAAAATGTCCTGTTGGACAAAGCATAGGTCTTTAATATGCATTTGAAATAAATAAAATTAAATTGTCCTTACCATATGCATAATAATTCTCAATTACCATATATCTCATAGATGGGTTTGGAAATGTGTAGTTGTTAAATATTCTTAGTAATTTAACATTGCAAGGTAGATTTTTCTCTGGTGCCCCAATTTTTCAACCACATAATAAAAAATTTAAAGGGCCAGAAACTCTCCATATGTTAGTTTGGAATGTCAGTGACTAGAATTTAATATATATTTTTATAGAAATATACTTGACACACAATGTTACATTAATTTCAGGTGTACAGGATAGAGATTTGGCAACTGTATAAATTATTCTATGCTCACCACATGTGTAGCTACAATCTTTCAACATACAACACTGTTACCATACCATATTGCCTATGCTGTACCTTTTATCCTCATGTCTTATTCATTCCTAAACTGGAAGCCTATTCCTCTTACTCCCCTTAAACTTTAATATATTTTTTTAAATTTTTCTTTTAAATGTTTATTTATTTTTGAGAGAGACAGAATGTGAGTGGGGCAGGGGCAGAGAGATAGGGAGACAGAAAATCCAAAGCAGGCTCCAGGCTCTGAGCTGTCAGCACAGAGCCCGATGCGGGGCTTGAACTCATGAACAGAGAGATAATGACCTGAGCCAAAGTCAGGCGCTTTAACTTTGACTGAGCCACCCAGACGCCCCTAAACTTTAATATTTAAAAAAATATATTTATTACCATAGAGTTTGGATAATTGCAATGCTACTCAGCCCCTTCCCATAAAATATCCAGTTCCCTTGAATATCATTATCATCTAAAACATAATATTTTTATTTCTGTACTTGAAAAGGAAAGGAACCTCAACTTTCTCTATACATTTGGATACATTTAATTGGAAATGATTGTTTCTACTTTGATTGTATGTACTGTGGACCAGTTTGATAAACGTGGTGTGAGTCTGGTAACACTATAAGAACATAGTCATGGGAATATTTAACCCAATTTATTTAAAAACATCAGAGAATTATAAATATATAAATATATGTCAAATACTTCATTGAGGTATGGTTGATATACATGTACTACATATATAAAATATATGCTCTCAGAAGTTTTGATATATCTATGTTGCTGTGAATCTAGTACTACAGTCAAGGTAGACCATATCCATCACTTCGAAAAGCTTCTTTGCCTATTGATAATGCCTTCATCTGCCTCTTTCCAGCCTCTGTCTCCATCTCACGCTACTCTATGCCCAGGTAAACACTGTTCTTCTGTCACTATGGATAAAGTTCCATTCTTATAAATTTATTTTAATGGAATTATATATGTCTTTTTGTCAGTCCTCTTTCCCTTCACCTAATTATCTATAGATTTATCATTTTGTGCATGTATAAATTTTCTTTTTTATTGTTGACTAATATTACATTATATAGGTACACCACTATTTCATCTTTCATTCACCTGATAATGGATACTTGGGTTGTTTCCAACTTGGAGGTCTTATAAATACAGCTGCTACAAACAATTAGATATAAGTTTTTGCTTGGACTTATGCTTTCTTTCTCTAAACTTAAGTATATTTACTTACAAGAGTTATAAATGTAATCTTGTTAGAAACTGACAAACTGTTTTCCTCAACAGTCACACCATTTTTCATTACCATAAACACTGTATGAGAGTTCCATATTCTACACCCTGCCATGTCTTGATATGGTCAGATGTGTAGTGAAACATCTTCTCAAATGTATTGCCCACTTATTTATTGGAGTGTTTGTTTTCTTTTGATTAACCTTTGTGAGATTTTTTTCATTCTGGTTACAAATCCTTTATCAGATGTATGATTTATAAATATATTCTCCAAATCAGTGGTTTGCATTTTAATTCTCTCAACAGTTATTTTTGGAAAAACAGTTTTTTGTTTTGTTTTGTTTTGTTTTTACTTTTTACAGCATCTATTTTTTCAATATGTTTTCACTCTTATGTGGATCCTGAGAAACTTAACAGAAACCCATGGAGGAGGGGAAGGAAAAAAAAAAGAGGTTAGAGTGTTTTTTTTATGGTTTGACTTTGACATTGATACCATATCTACAAAATATTCAGCTAACTCGAGGTCACAAGGGACTTTTTCCTGGATTTGCCTCTGGAAGTTTTATACTTTTAGCCTTATATTTAGGTCTGTGATTCATATTTACTTGACTTTTTTATATGATGCAATACATGGATCACAAATGGTATTTGTGCATTTGTGCATATGGAGAACCACTTGTCCCAGCACCATTTGTTGAAAAGACTATCATTTCTGCACTGCATTGTCTTTGTACCTTTGTCAAGACCCAGTTGTCCATATATGTGTAGGTCTGTGTCTGGACTCTTCATTTTGCTCCTTTGATATACATTTATAGTTTCATCCTAATACCACACTCTTTTGGTTGCTGTGAATTTATAATTAGTCTTGAAAAAGGTACTGCTTATCCTCCAACTTTATTCTTGTTTTTCAATTTTTTTTCATACTCTAGCCCTTTGCATTTTCACATGACTTTTATAATAAACCTGTCAAATTCTTTTTTTAAAATGTGTGGCAGGTTTCTTTTCTGGGTTGGTGTTGAATCTATAGATCAGTTTGGAGAGAGTTGACATCTTAACAAAATCATCTGACCCCTTGAAAATGGTATTTTTTAGGCTTCTTAAATTTCTCTCAGCAATGTTTTGCAGTGTTCAGAATGTAGGTGTTGCATATCTGTGGACACAGATGTGCTACATAGATTACCACTGTGTAGTATCCTATTGTTGATGACAATAACTTTTATTATAATTTCCAGGCATTATATTTTCACTGAACCATCAGTAGCCAAATGTTGGTAGGGAATCTTTTTGTTTGAAAACACAAGTACTCTAAGATGGCAAAGATAATTGCTACTTAACAGCTGCATTAATCAGTGTTCTCCAGAGACACAGAATCAATAGGATGTTGGCATGTAGATAGAGATTTATTTAATTAACTCTTGAGATTGTGGAGGGTTGGCAAAACCTGATAGTGGAGGCTGGCATATTGAAGATTCAGGAAAGGGGTGCCTGGGTGGCTCAGTTGGTTAAGTGGCCGACTTTGGCTCAGGTTATGATCTTGCAGTCTGTGAGTTCGAGCCCCACGTCGGGCTCTGTGCTGACAGCTCAGAGCCTGGAGCCTGTTTCAGATTCTGTGTCTCCCTCTCTCTGACCCTCCCCTGTTCATGCTCTGTCTCTCCCTGTCTCAAAAATAAATAAAACGTTAAAAATTTTTTTGAAGATTCAGGAAAGAGTTAGAGTTAGACTATGAAAGCTTTTGCTAGACAACCAAAGTGGCTGACATAGTGGAGTCAAAAGCAATCTACTTGAAAAATTCCATTTGGCACAGGGGAGATAATCCCTCCCTTCTAATGAGATCTTTACCTGATTGTATGAGGCCCAGCAATATTATAGAGAGCTAACTGCTTTACTCAATATATACATATTTGAGTGTAAGTCTCATTTACTCAATGTATACACATTTGAGTGTCTCATTCTCACAGAAACATCCAGAATAATGTTTGATCAAATATCTGGGCACTGTGGCCTCACCAAAAAGACACATATAATTTATCATCACCATATTCACTTACCTAGATTTTCATATTAGATTTTAGATATATTGGGCACTATACTAAGGGGAAAATGACCTACAGAAAATTCTATAGGTCATTTTCATAAAACCAATGACTAACACGTAAGAGTGTAGTAGCTTTCAATCTTATTTATGTGATTAGAATCCAACTACAGATTCTTCTTTATCCTTAAACAAATGCACGTCAGTGAATTCTTGGATTTTTTTGGTGGTAAGAAAGATTGAGAGAGCATTTATGAGTGTGTGTGTGTGTGTGTGTGTGAAGCTGGGAGGACTGTTTATTGTGAGGAATATGAGAGGTGAATTACTGTGAGTTATGTCAGTCCTACTCAGTTACTAGAACATATTAGGAGACAAGTCAGGATGTTTGCTGTTTGCTTCTCCCCAGCTTTCCTTGACCATGGTTACCATGTGACTCAGAGACAGCTGTGGAATTTGGTGCAGCCTGAAAATCCATTTACGATTTTTCCCTGAATCACCCATTACTCTGATAGTTGTTAAGCATTTCTTTTATAATGCTTCCATTCCTTCTAGATTTGTAAACTGACACTGAATTATTGGGTAGAGATTTTTCTTCTCCCCTATCATTTACTTATTTCTTCATGTATTTCTTTTATTATTTAAATTCCAGTTAGTTAACATACAGTGTAATATTAGTTTGAGGTGTACAATTTAGTGTTTCAATATGTCCATACAGCACCCAGTATTCATCACAACAAGTGCACTCCTTATTCCAAATCACCTATTTAACACATCCCCTCACCCACCACCCCTCTGGTAACCATCAGTTTCTTCTCTACAGTTAAGAGTCTAATTATTTGTTTCTCCCTTTTTTTTTTCCTTTGCTCATTTGTTTTTCTTTGTAAATTCTATGTATTTCTTTTAGTAGTATGATTCATGGATTCTTATTGTGCTCAAATAGTTATGCCATTATAATTATGGATTTTGATGCTCAAATTGTCACAGAATTGGCCACTGTTAGGCCCTTCAAATTGGCTTTTGTGTCCATGGTCAAGTCTCTAAAATTCTATGAGCATGTACTTTGCTCTGTGAGCCTGCATATCCCCCAAACTGTATAAAGAAAACAATGTTGTGAACTTCAGAGCAATGCTTTGAGGATTTAAAATTTAAAAGTCTGAAAATAGCAAAGTACACTGTGTGGCATCTGGAAAGCCCTCAAACTGTTAGCTGCCCATTTGTGCTTTTTCTCCTTCATTCTGTGAATATGATGCCTCTGACATGAATATCATAGCATGAATACCAGAGAGAATACTAAGACACGGAACAACAAGCTGAGATTAGCACCCATTTACATGATGTGAAAGCTTCGGTGTCACTGCTGTGTGCGGGAGGGGACTGGGGAAGGAGCTGGGGAAGAGGCACTGCGTCTTGCACAGTTTCCAGTGACCTGAATGGGGACAGGCAAGCACATGCTCACCCCTTTCCCTGTGTTTCATGTGTTTCCCTTCCTCTCACATTTCTCTCTATCCCATGTGGTGTCTGAACTTCTGACTCTCCCTTGTAATGGACCAGTAGGGAAGGTGTGCATCCTGAGCCCCAGAAATGAGTCAATAGAGAACCAAGTGTGATGTCCTCTGTGCTAAACAGTTTCATTGGGCAAGAATGAAGAGATCAGGGTCTCATCATTTAACTCTTTAGTTAAGTCACTGCCCTTTTTCCAGTGTATTCTATATAAAGGGATAACAATGCTGAATTATCGGGGCACCTGGGTGGCTCAGTCGGTTAATCGGCCGACTTCAGTCATGATCTCGCGGTCCGTGAGTTCGAGCCCCGCGTCAGGCTCTATGCTGACAGCTCAGAGCCTGGAGCCTGTTTCAGATTCTGTGTCTCCCTCTCTCTGACCCTCCCCCATTCATGCTCTGTCTCTGTCTCTCTCAAAAATAAATAAACGTTAAAAAAAATTAAAAAAACAATGCTGAATTCTCTAACAAAACAGGGATATTGTGGACTTTAAGTGTGAATCCACATAGGAAAGCAATCTTTGGTCATAGTGGGGAGGTTAGAGCATGTGACCTTTTGATTAATTATATTAACAGAGACATCTCATATATCACAGAACTCTGCATGGTAGACATTAAATTTATGGTGCACAAACTACAGATGTTTAAGGCAGGAGTTTTCCAATTGTGGTTCAAGGAACACCTTGTCAAAATCAGTAGGGAGTGCTTCTTAAAATTGCAGGTACATGGGCCCACACTAGGACTGCCATGCCCAAAACTGGGAGGTCCAGTGGGAGGTATTTACATTTTGAATAATTTCTCATATGTATGATGCTATTCATGCAAGTTTGAAAAGCACAGCTATGAATTTGCAATAAGCTCTTCTTACTGTTTTGAATCATTTAATGTCTTATTTTTGGTGTCAATTTGTCCTGCAACTTTGCTTTAAATATCTGTGTCTATTCCCCATAGATCAAAAAGGGAATAATTCTTTATCTTCAGTCAAACATATTGAGTGTTTGACGGGGAGGGAGCACAGTAATTTTCTAAGAATCCCATACAAAGTACCACAAACTAGTTGGCTTAAGGAATAGAAATTTATTTTCTCAGATTTCTGGAGGCTAGAAGCCTGAAATCAAGGTGTTTCCAGGAACATCTTCTCTCAGAACTCTTGGGATATCTAATCACACTTCTCCCTAGCTTCTGGTGGTTGGCCGGCAATGTTTGAATTTCTTGGCTTACAGATGTTTGATTCCAATGTATGCCTTCATCATCAGATAGTATTATCCCTCTTGATTTCACATGCTATCTTATAAGGACACCAGCCACATTTGTTTAGTGACACAAATACTTCAGTATGCCCTTATACTAATTATATCTGCAGTGACCACATGTTTCTGATGTACTTGGGGATAAGACTGCAAGGTATCTTCTTTGCAGTGATGCAAGTCAACCTATAACAGTGAACTAGTTCCTGGAGATGCAACACAGTGAACAAGACAAGGCAGCATCCATGGCACTTTGTTTCTAGCTTGGGAAAACTGGCAACAAACACATAAGCAAGTCAGTAGGCAGAACAACTATATATTAAAAAGTGCTATAGGGGCGCCTGGGTGGCGCAGTCGGTTAAGCGTCCGACTTCAGCCAGGTCACGATCTCGCGGTCCGGGAGTTCGAGCCCCGCGTCAGGCTCTGGGCTGATGGCTCAGAGCCTGGAGCCTGTTTCCAATTCTGTGTCTCCCTCTCTCTCTGCCCCTCCCCCGTTCATGCTCTGTCTCTCTCTGTCCCAAAAATAAATAAACGTTGAAAAAAAAATTTAAAAAAATAAAAAAAAAATAAAAAAAATAAAAAGTGCTATAAAAAATAAACAAATCCACTGAGTAGGAAATAATGGGGACAGGATTATTATAGGTGGGATTGTCAGTGAAGCTTCTTCTCAGGAAGTGACATTTCAGCTGAGTCCTGAAGATCAAGAGGAAATCGGGTCTGGTCTGGCCTTTGGTTTGTGATGTGCTTGGTACCATTTGTTCCAAGAGCAGATGATGGGCTCTGGTCTGCCTGGCAGACAAAGTGCAGGTGTTAGGAGATGAGGTCAAAAAGGCAGACAGGAACCACATCATTCTGTAGTAATTCTGAGGGTGGAGAGTTACAATATGAGAGAGACATGATCTTATTCATGTGCTCAGAAGGTGACTCTAGCCACTGTTCGGCGAATGGACTGGACAGGGACAAGATGGCTGTAGGGATAACTATTAGGAGAATCTGGCAGAAATCAAGGGAAGGATGGGGGTTGATTGTCCCAGTGCCGCAACAGTGTGCAGGGGACAGAAGCGGCCCTGGACTAAACACAATGCAGGAAGGATACTAAGAACAGCAGTGTTAGATGGTGGGGGTTTGTGATAATGGAGTGAATCCAGGATGAGCCCTTGACTCCTTGTTTAGTCAGGTGCAGAAACGGTGGTTCTGTTTCCTGATATCAGTTGTTCCAAGTGCTTTTGAGACATTCTGCTGAAAATTAGTTCAGATCCAAAGGTGATTATAGTGATATTGATGTAAAATGTCCCACAAATGGGGTGCCTGGGTGGCTCATTCAGTTAAGCATCCAACTCTTTGTGTAAGCTCAGGTCATGACCTCATGGTTCATAAGATTGACCCCGGGTTGGGCTCTGTGCTGACAGCCACAGCCTGCTTGGGATTCCTTTCTCTATCCTTCTGCCCTTCTCCTTCACTCACTCTCTCCAAATAAATAAACATTAAGAGATTAAAAAAAATTAAAAAAATGAATTGTCCATCAATGGGGAACAGAAAGATGGTGGCAGAGTAGGAGAATACTAGGCTCATCTCACCCTACAAACAACTATATAACTATCAAATCATCCAAATACCCCAGAAATTGACCTGAAAACTGACAGAAAAAAAAATCTCCACAACTAAAGGCAGAAAAGAAGCCACATCAAAGAAAATAGGAAGTGTGGAGACACTGGTTTAGGGGAGAAATGGATCACAGTTGCTGAGGACGGGAGGGGGCCATGGTGAAACAGAGAAGGGTGAAACAGAGAGGAGCACACAGGGGAACACACAAGGAGAAGGTTAACCCAAAGTCATTGGCTTGGAAAAGGAGAACGGGTGATTTCATGAGTTCTTGCAACCAGTGGGACTTGAAGACTGGAGTTTAAAATGTCAGCAGCCTTGGCTGGGAAAGAGCCCAGAGGGCACTGCACTGCTCCTAGGAAGAAGGCAGGCAAACTACCTGGTGGTAGACAGTGTGGAAACGCAATCTGAACTGTGCCTGGGGCACACAGAACAGAGATTATTTGCCCTTCTTGGAGTGCATCCCTGAGAGGTGGTGTTCACCAGAGATGCCTCTCCAGGAACAAAGGAGCGGCTGGCACCACTTCCCTCCCCCAACCCTCAACGTAACACAGGGCCACCTGTGGGAAGCAGCACAGCACTGATACCGGCTGCCTAACTTGCTTACACCAAGTCCAAAACCCTGCCCTCTGATGGAACTGCCCTTTATCACGCTTGCCTCAGCTCCAATGTGGCAAGGCCCCTCCACCAGAAGACCAGCACAAACCTGTACATCATCAATGTATCCCAATCAGAGAATTTTGCAGGACCTTAGTGCTGGTGGAGGTTTTGACAGTAATCATTTCACAAGCAGACCAGAGCACACTTAAATAAACCTCAACACATTCAGGACAGAGACCAAACACTACCCACTGCAGACAAGGAGAGCCTCTGCAGACAATTGACCTGAAGGATAGAGCAGCCATATAATAGCAGAACACATTCATAACACACCAGAGACATTCCTTGAAGCAGCAGGCGTGGACACTACATGACCTTTTCTTTACAAGGACATGCTTTCAGGAGTAGGAAACATAACAAGCTTTTTTAACACACAGAAGAAGGCAGCTATTTAGACAAAATGTGAAGATGGAAGAATTTATCCAAAATGAAAGAATAAGATAAGGCTATGGCCAATATCTAAGTGAAACAGATATAAGTAATATGCCTGATGGAGAATTTAAAGTAATGATCATAAGGATACTCACTGGGTTTGAGAAAGGAATAGAAGACATCAGTGAGACCCTTACCACAGAAAAACCTTACCACAAGAAAAGAGTTAATAAAGAATCAATCAGAGATGAAAAATGCAATAAATGAGATTAGAAACATGTTTGATGCAATGAATAGCAGGTTGGAGGAAGCAGAGAAATTAATTAATAACCTAGAAGACAAAGTAATGGAATTCAATTAAGGTGAACAAAAGAGAAAAAAAATAATGCAAAATAAGAATAGTCTTAGGGAACTCAGTGACTCCATCAAATGTAATAACATTCATATTACAGGAGTCACAGAAGAAGAGAAAGAAGGGGCAGAAAACTTATTAGAAGAAATAATAGCAGAAAATTTCCTTAATGTAGGTAAGGAAGCAAAAATATAGATACAGGAGTCAAAGAGAATTCCCATCAAAATCATTAAAAGCAGACCAATACCAAGACATATTTTAATTAAATTTTCAAAATATAGTGATAAAAAAATCTTAAAAGCAGCAAGACAAAAAATCATAGAAAATTACAGTGAAAACCCATAAAGCTAATAGATTTTTCAACAGGAATGGCAAGCCAGAAGGGAGTGGTATGATATATGCAAAGTGCTGAAAGGAAAAAGTCTTCAGCCAAGAATGCTCTATCTAGTAAGGCTGTCATTCAGAACAGAAGAAAAGATAGCTTCCCAAAAACAAAAACTAATGGATTTTATGATCACTAAACCAGCCCTGCAAGAAATATTAAAGGGGACTCTTTTAAGTGAAAAGGTCAGACCAAAAGTGACAGCATAAAGGCAGGAAACACAAAGGAGTGAAAGTGAATATTTACGTAAAAAAAAAACCTCACACAATAGAAGGATATAAAATATTAAAAAGCATACACTTGGGGTGCCTGGGTGGCGCAGTCGGTTGGGTGTCTGACTTCAGCCAGGTCACGATCTCGCGGTCCGTGAGTTCGAGCCCCGCGTCGGGCTCTGGGCTGATGGCTCAGAGCCTGGAGCCTGTTTCCGATTCTGTGTCTCCCTCTCTCTCTGCCCCTCCCCCGTTCATGCTCTGTCTCTCTCTGTCCCAAAAATAAATAAACGTTGAAAAAAAAATTTAAAAAAAAAAAAAAAAAAAAAAGCATACACTTAAAACATGGAGACTAGAGGAGAGAAGAATGGGTTCAACCTTCAAGGACCATCAATTTAATATAGATTGTTATTTGCAGAAGAGGTTATATATAAACCGTAGTAATCATATATCCAAAAACACAAATTAACATGCAAAGAATAAAGACAAATAAATCCAAATATATCACTAAGGAAAATCAACAAAACATAAAAGAGAGAAAGGCAAGAAAGGATCAGGGAAAATCTCCAGAAACAAAAACAAAACAAGTAATACAATGGCAATAATTACATCTATCAACAATTACTTTGATTGCAAATGGACTTAATGCTTCTATCAAAAGACAGGGTGCCAGAATGAATTAAACAAAAAAAAAAAAAAAAAAACAAGACCCATCCATATGCTTGCTACAAGAGATACATTTTATACCTAAAGACACCACCAGATTGAAAATGAAGGGATAGAGAAAATTTTATCACATAAAAGGGTGTCAAAAGAAAGCTGGAGTACCAATACTTATATTGGGCAAATGAGAATTTTTTTCTAAATATTTATTTATTTTTATAAATTTTTATTTAAATCATAGTTAACATATAGTGTAATATTGGTTTCAGGAATAGAATTTAGTGATTCATCACTTACATATAACACCCAGTGGTCATCACAAGTGCCCTCCTTAATATGCATCACCCATTTAGTCCACCCCCTACCCACCTCCCTTTATCAACCCTCAGTTTGTTTTCTATTGATAAGAATCTTTTATGGTTTCTTTCCCTTTCTCTTTTTTCCCTACCCAGATGTTCATCTCTTTAGTTTCCTAAACTCCACATGAGGGAAATTATGTGATATATTTTGCTTGCTCCATCAATGTCATTGCAAATGGCAAGATTTCATTCTTTTTGATGGCTGAGTAATATTCCATAGACTGTAACAAAAGAAAGGTCACTATATCATAATAAAGGGGACATTCCTATAATAAGATATAAAAATTGTAAATATTTATGCATCCATTGGGAGCATCTAAATATACGAAACAATTAATTATAAACATAAACAAGTTGATAATAAAACAATAATACTAACACCCCGGTTACATCAATAAACAGATCATCCAGACAGAAAATAAAAAAAAGGAAACAATGTCCTTGAAGGACATACTTCACGAGGTGGATGTAACAGATACATTCAGAACATTCCATCCTGAAACAGCAGAATACACATTGTTTTCAAGTTCACACAGAACACTCTCCAGAATATATTGCATATTAGGTGGTCTTAACAAATGCAAAATGATTGAAATCATACCATACAACTTTTCTGACCACATTATGCAACTAGATGTCAACCACAAAAAAAAAAATGGATAGATAGACACAAATACATGTGGGTTAAACAACATGCTACTAAGGAATATATGGGTCAACTAGGAAATAAAAGAAGGAGAAGAATGTGTGGAAAAATTAAAATGAAAACTCAATGGTCCAAAACCTTTGGGATGAAACAAAGCAATCCTAAGAAGTATATAGCAATAGAGGGTTACCTCAAGAAGCAAGAAAAATCTAAAGTAATCAACCTAACCTTACATGAAAAAGATCTAGAAAAATAAAAGCAAATTAAATCTAAAGGCAGCAAAAATAGGGAACTACTAAAGATTAAAGAAGAAATAAATAATATAGAAACTAAAATAAAAATAGAACAGATCAATGAAACCAGGAGCTGGTTGTTTTACAAACTGATAAAATTGATAAACATCTAGCCAGACTTATTATAAAGAGAAAGGATGTAAATAAATACAGTCACAAATGAAAGAGGAGAAATAACAATCAACACCAAAGAAATACAATTATAAAGTATATTATGAAAAACTTTATGCCAAAAATTACACAATCTATAAGAAATGGATAAATTCTTAGAAACACACAAACTACCAAAAACTGAAATAGCAAGAAATAGAAAATGAACAGACCCATAACCAGTGAAGAAATTGAATGAGTAATCAAAAAACTCCCAATAAACAAAAGTCCAGGACCAGATGGGTTCACAATCAAATTGTACCAAACATATAAAGAGGAGGGAATACCTATTCTTCTCAAACTATTCCAAAAAGAAAAGGAAGGAATACTTCCAAATTCATTCTATGAGGCCAGCATTACCCTGATAGCAAAACTGGATAAAGACTTGACTAAAAAAAAAGAACTACAGGACAATATCCCTGATGAACATAGATGCAAAAATCCTCAATAAAATAGTAGCAAACCAAATCCAACAGTATATTTAAAAAAACCATTACCATGCAAGCATGGTTTGATATTTACAAATCAATCAACATGATACACCACATTAATAAAGAAAGGATATGATCATATGATCTTTTCAATGCAGAAAAAGCATTTGACAATGTACAACACCCCTCAAAAAAGTAAGGTTAGAGAAAATATAGCTCCACATATAATTAAAGCCATAAATGGAAAGCCCACAGCTAATATCATCCCCAATGGGGAAAAACTGAGATCTCTTCCTCTACAGTCAGGAGCAAGACAGGGATGTTCACTCTTGCCACTTGTATTTAACATAATACTAGAAGTCCTAGCTACAGCAATCAGCAAGAAAGAGAAAAATGTGGCATTCAAATCAGCAAGGAGGAAGTAAAACTTTCACTGTTTGCAAAAGATGTGATATTCTATATAGAAAATCTGAAAGATTCCACCAAAAAATTGTTAGACCTGATACACAAATTGAGTAAAATCACAGGATACAAACTTGATGTACAGAAATCTTTCATTTCTATATATCAGTAGTGAAGCAGCAGAAAGAGAAATCAAGGAATAAGTATGATTTACAATTGCACAAAAAACCATAAGATAACTAAGAATTAACCTAACCATAGAGGTAAAAGATCTGTACTCTGAAAACTAAAACAATGATGAAAGAAGTTGAAAATGACACAAAGAAATGGAAACACATTCCATGTTCATGGTATGCTAGAACAAATATTGTTAAAATGTCTATATTACCCAAAGCAATTTATACATTTATTGCAATCCCTATCAAAATACCACCATCTTTTTCCACAGAGCTAGAATAATCCTAAAATTTGTATGAAACCACAAAAGCTCCCAAACAGCCAAAGCAATCTTGAAAAGGAAAAGCAAAGCTGGAGGCATCACAATTCTGGACTTCAAGATATATCACAAAGCTGTAGTCATCCAGACAGTATGGTACTGGCACAAAAACAGGAACATAGATCCTTAGAACAAGATAGAAAACCCAGAAATAAACCCAGAACAATATAGCCAATTAATCTTTGACAAAGCAGGAAAAAATATCCAATGGTATAATATAAAGACAGTCTCATCAACAAATGGTGTTGAGAAAACTGGACATCAAAATGCAAAATAATGAAACTGGTCCACTTTCTTACACCATACACAAAAATAAATTCAGAATGGATAAAAGATGTAAACGTGAGACAGGAAGTCATTAAAATTCTGGAGGACAACACAGGCAGTACCTCTCTGACATCGACTGTGACAACTTCTTACTAGATATTTCTACTGAGGCAAAACAAACAAGCAAAACTAAGCTACTGAGACTTCATCAACAAAATAACTTTCTGCACAATGAAGAAAACAATCAATAAAACCAAAGGCAACTTACAGAATGGGATAAGATATTTGCAAATAACATATTTGATAACAGGTTAGTATCCAAAATCTATAAAGAACATAAAACTCAACACGCCCAAAACAAATAATCTAGTTTAAAAATGGACAGAAGACATGAATAGACATTTTTCCAAAGAAGACATAGAGATGGCTAACTGACACATGAAAACATACTCAACATCACTGGTCATCAGGAAAAAGCAAATCAAAAGTACAATGAGATACCACTTCACACCAGTCTGAATGGCTAAAATTAACAACACAGGACACAACAGGTGTTGGCAAGGATGCAGAAAAGGGGTACCCTCTTACACTACTGATGGGTATGCAAACTGGTGACACCACTCTGGAAAACAGTATGGAAGTTCCTCAAAAAGTTAAAAATGGAAATATCCTATAATCTAGCAAATGCATGAGTATATTTTTAATCAAAGGATACAAAAATGCTGATTCAAAGGGATACATGCACCTCGATGTTTATAGCAGCATTATCTACAACAGCCAAATTATGGAAACAGCCCAAGCACCCATTGACTGATGAATGGATATGTATATATGTATATAAAAATATTATTCAGCCATCAAAAAGAATTAAATCTTGCCATTTGCAAGGATATGGTTGGAACTAGAGTGCATTATGCTAAGGAAATAAGTCAGAGAAAGACAAATACCATATGATTTAACTCTGGAATTTGAGAAACAAAACAAATGATCATAGGGCAACAGAATACAGAGGAAAACCAAGAAACAGACTCTCACCTACAGAAAACAAATTGATGGTTACCAGAGGTGTGGTGGGTTGTGGGATGGGTTAAATAGGATATGGGGATTAAGGAAAACTTGAAATATGAGTAATGTGTGCATCAGTTGGTACATAGGATTCAGTTATAAGATTATTAAGCAATGTTACAGACCTTTTTAAATCTATTAAAATTGTAAGAACTGAATTTGCATGTATTTATAAAAATATCTTGAATTTATTGAGTTGGTACTTTGTGCCTTGCCATTTTCTCAGTATATAGTAATAATTGATCAATTTTCAAGATGGCAACCCATGAAAAAGGTCCAATTCTTTTCCCCATTTTACAGAACAGGAAACAGGTACAAAGATGTTCTTTGACTTTGTCATTGTCCCAAGAGAGCCTATATCCCAATGTTTCTGCAGGGAAATTTTAAAAGTGATGTGATTCTTCATTATTCATTCTTATAAAAATCAAAATATGATATATTTTGTTTTAACCTTTTTCTTCTATGGTCAGTATTGTATAATCCAATTTTGCAGATGAGACAAATGAGTGAGTCTAAGGTGAAGTGAAAGTCATTAAATTCACAGTGTTTGTAAGTGCAGAAGTAGGGTTTAAACCTAGCCTGTCTCAAGAACTCATACTCAGGGGGTACCTGGGTGGATCAGTTGGTTAAGCGTCTGACTTCTCAGGTCATGATATCATAGTTTGTGGGTTCAAGCCTCGCGTTAGGCTCTGTGCTGACAGCTCAGAGCCTGGAACCTGCTTCAGATTCTGTGTCTCCATCTCTCTCTCTGCCCCTCCCCTGTTCACGTTTTGTTTCTCTCTCTCTCTCAAAAATAAATAAGCATTAAAAACAAAACTTTTTAAAATTTTTTTAACGTTTATTTATTTTTGAGACAGAGAGAGACAGCATGAACAGGGGAGGGTCAGAGAGAGAGGGAGACACAGAATCTGAAACAGGCTCCAGGCTCTGAGCAGTCAGCACAGAGCCCGACGCGGGGCTTGAACTCACAGACCGTGAGATCATGACCTGAGCCGAAGTCGGACGCTTAATCGACTGAGCCACCCAGGCGCCCCAAAAACAAAACTTTTAAAAAAGAACGCACACTCATAACCGATATACTCAGGAAAAAGAAAGAGACATTTGTTGAATTGTGTCATCCCACAGTGGGTGATGTTAGCCCTGGCCCGTATCTCTTTATGTGGTGTCAAAAAGAAAACTACAGGCCTAACATGGAGTCACTTACACCAAGCCAAGTCTTCAAAGTGCAGCTTGATACCCAACCTAATTATACTGTCAACCTTCCCCAGAAATGTTATCTTATGAGTCAGGAATTTTCTGGTCAGCACCAATAAGGTACTATGTCACAGGAAAACTGGAGTTGGTCATTTTACTGGGTTGGTCATTATTTCTTGTGTCTTTCAGTGCATGGAACCTTTATATAGGTATTATAAATTTTAAGATAATATACATCATCTCCTTACATCCTGGGCTGCTCTTTTGTCACCTCATAGGTGATCATTTTTATAAATGTTTCTATTTTAACCTTCCAGATTTAAAGAATATAATCAATTATAATATGTATATTAGTTTTCTCCCCCATTTATGAGTAAAAGGAAGCATATTCTACACCAGTGCTATGCAGTAAACATTTCTGCAGAAATGAAAATACTCTGTGTCTGTGCTGTCCCACATGGCAGTCACTAGCTACGTGCATGTGTTCAGCACCTAAAATAAGGCAACTTTGACTAAGGAACTAATTTTTTTCATTCAAGTGGAAATAGCCCTGTGTGGTTGTGGCTACTGTATTGGACAGCAGCAGCTCTACCTTACTTTTTTCACCAAACAATATATCCTGGAGATTACTTCACAGCAGTACAGAGAGGGAACCCTCATTGTTTTTCTAGTTGTATAGTATGCCAGTATGTAGATGTGTCATATCTTATTTAACCAGCCCTCTATTGGTGGATATCTGTCTTATTTTTAGGTTTTTGCTGTTACAATGTTTTCTATAAGGAATATCCCTGTATTTGTGTATTTTTGTATTTTCCATTGTTTTTTATAAGATGTATTTTTATAATCCTAAAGGATTACTGGTTAATCCAGGTTACTGGTTCAAAGAGGAAATAATGTAATTTCACTAGATGTTACAAATCCCATCCACAGGGTTTGTACCATTTTACATTATTTCATGATGCATGAGAATGCTTATTTCCTTACAGAATATCATATTGATAAGAAGAGATAATGATTTTCTTTTCCTTGCATGTCTTATCATGAGTTAACTTGAGGAATTTTTACACAGTTAAAGACATTTTTTTTGGTCAAAATCCATTTGTATCTGTTGCCTCTATTTCTCTCCTGGTGTGTTTTGAATATATTTTTGCTTTCACTTTTTCATGACTCTTTATGTATTATGGATAAAATGTTTTGTGATATAAATTATAAATATTTTTCACAATTTGTAATTTTTCAATTCAGTTTTCTGATGCTTTTTGCTTTTGCCACATAATGTTTAAATGAACTTAAATACATCAGTCTTTCCCTAGTTGCTTCTGGGTTTTTAGACATAGCTGGAAAAGTTTCCTGCACCACGGGTTTAGAGAAGAATTTCACTAAGTGTACTTCTGTGGACAGGAGACAGATGAAACAGACATGGATCATATTGTGGTGTCAGGCATAAGAGGAATAGTTGGGGAGGTGACTTCTTGTGAGAAGTCTGTGAAAGCTATATCACTGAGTCAAGAGAACTAGATGCTGAAGTCAAGGTCCTGGTTTTCTTCTTATAGTTGAGAACCTGGTTTCTCCTCTTCCTCCTGTGGATCTGGGTCTAGACTCCCCATACTGGGAGATGTGGTCTTAAATGAAGCAGAAACTGCATGTCACCTCAGATGGACACCTCAGAGGACTAATTGAGAGGGACCAATCTCCTAGACATAATACAGATACAACATCATTTCCAAACTCTACCATACAACCTGGCCATGGAATAAAGAGAGAGTAAAACCTGTAGTTTGCACCCATAAGAGAGACAAGACTAAAACCACACAAGTGTTACTCATCCTTGATTCTGTATTTCACAGTGAGGTCTCCTCAGGAGAAAGTCATAGCCTGTTGGTGTTATTCAAGAGGACGGGAGGTCCGGGTTACAATTTGCCTCAGTTTCCCAAGGCACAACCTCCCATTGCCCAACATTGTTATTTCCTGTTTAGATGATAATTTTCCAGGACTCAGGGTCAAGCTTAGGCTAAATTTGCTTGAAATGGAATCCGTTTGAAACCAAACCTCACCACTCGATTGGGTGGACATTAACATTTATCTTGCTGCTTGTGGACATTTCTACTTATCTAGTCTACATATCAAGAGAGGGAAAATGTGAATGCAGATGTGGAATTGGACTGACAGTGCCTGCCATACAGTAGATATGCATTCACATTTAATAAACATGTGATGTAATGTAGCCATAAGTAGGAAATGAAACTATGTATATGTTCTTTTCTTCTTTTTTATACACATAGGAACTTTTCAAAGAGCATTGGGATCACACTATTGTTACTGTTTCATAATAGGTTTGAAGAAAAGTTTTTGTTTCTGTATCTGAAATTATGCCTTTTCATTAGGAAAAATAACCTGTAGAAAATGAAAAAGATGCCTCTACATAGATATGTGTGTCACTGTAGTGGGTCATCTGTAAATGGGCAGTTTGATACTTCCCTCATAGGGCTGTTGTGAAGAGAAATGAAAAAAAAACAATAAAAATATTTGATAAGTAATACTGTGAAATTTCAGCAAATATATTTATGGTGTTTCCTGTGTTCTCCCGTCAACAAAAGAAATGAAAAAAAAAAAAAAAACAACAATAGAAAGTATCTGACAAGTAATACCGTGAAATTTCAGCAAATATATTTATGGTGTTTCCTGTGTTCTCCTGTCAACAAAAGAAATGACTTAACTATGACCAACTCATAGAAGTCATTGGGATTTGACACAGCAGGTAAGGAAATGTATACAAATGGATATGCTGGATTAGCTCTGATGCCATTTCTTTGTAGGTTATTATTGATTATGGTGAGAAAGAGAAGACAAATAACCCCCTCATTACTTTTAATTTGTGTGTAAAACATAATAGTTTGATAATTATATCTGTCATAAAGTGATCACCACAAAAGTCTGGTTAATATCCATTACCTTACATAGTTATAGACTTTTTGTGTGATGAGAACATTCAAGATCTACACTCATAGACACTTTCAAATGTACAAAAGAGTATTATTAACTATGTCAGAATGCTGTACATAATACCACCATGACTTACTAATTTTATACCTAGAAGTATGTACCTTTTGACCTCGTCCCCATTTCACCCAGCCCTCAACCACCACCTCAGGCAACGACCAGTGTGTTGTTTATATACATGAACTCAGGGGATTTTTTTTTTGCTTAGTTGTTTTTGTTTATTTTCTTATATTACACATGTAAGTGAGATCATATGGTGTTTGTCTTCCTCTGTTTGACTTATTTCACTTAGTGTAATGCCCGTAAGTTACAACCATGTTGTCAAAAATTGCAGGATTTCATTCTTTTATGGCTAAATAATATTCCACTGTATATACGGAATATATACCACTTTGTTTATCCACTCACCCATCAATGGACACATACATTGTTTTCATATCTTGGCTATTGTAAATAATACTGCAATAAACTTGGAATTCATATATCTTTTAAAGTTAGTGTTTTGTTATCATTGGAAAAAAATGCTCAAAAGTAGGATTCCTAGATTGTATGGTGCTCTATTTTTTATTTTTTTAAGCTCCTTCCATAGTGGTTGCACCAAATTACATTCCCACCAACAGTACACAAGGGTTTCATTTACTCTACAGGCTATACAACACTTATTATCTCTTTGTTCTTCCAAAGAATAAGCATGGAATGTATTTACAATTCTTTGTGTCATCTTCAATTTCTTTCATCAGTTTTATAGTTTTCAGAGTACAGGTCTTTCACTTCTTTGCTTAGGTTTCTTCCTAGCTATCTTATTATTTTGGGTGCAATTATAAATGGGATTGCTTTGTTTCTTTTTCTGTGGCTTCATTATTAGCATATAGAAATGCAACAGATTTCTGTACGTTGACTTTGTATCCTGTGACTTTGCTGAATTCATTTAACAGCTCTAGCAATTTTTTAGTGGAGTATTTTAGGTTTTCTATATATGGTATCATGTCATCTGCAAAGAGTGAAAATTTTCCTTCATTCTTTTTGGGTGTTTTTTTATTTCTTTTTGTTGTCTGATTGCTATGTCTAGGACTTCATGTACTCTGTTGAATAAAAGTGGTGAGAGTGGACATCCTTGTCTTATTCCTTACCTTAGAGTAAAGGTTGTCAGCTTTTTCCCAATGAGGATGGTGTTAGTTGTTGGCTCTTCACATATAGCCTTTATTATTTTGAGGTATGTTCCCACTAAACCTACTTTGTTGAGGGTTTTTCAGTGTTTCTCCCTTTTAAAGCTGTGCTACAACAAGTATTCTATCTACTCACATTAGATGCATCCTGTGTGAGTTCAGAAACCCAGTACTTCCTCAATACCTGTGGCCTTCAGAGCATTTAGTCTGATTTTTGGGTCAAGATAATGCCACCAATGAATCACAAACGATATAGAGCCAGATGACTGGAATCACCATGGTTATGCCCACAGGCACCAACAAAGCTTCAAAGACAGAGGGGAAGCTTCATAGCTGACAGTTGGGCACTAGTGGGTCAGTGGACACTAGATGATGTTGAATAGGAACTCATGGCTGAAGACTGGTGATTCCAGTAGTGAAAATCAGAAAAAGGTGGGAAACTGGAGCCAGTGAAATTATAGAATACTTAGCAAAAATTCAGTCTGTGTAAAAAGCATTATAAATCATACGTAATTGTTATGTGCAGTCAACCTGACTTCTAACCACGGTAAACTTTTTTTCTTGGGAACAAAACACCCTGTATTTTACCCTTAATTTTTTCATAGTGTTTTATGATGTTCTTTACACAAATAATACATTTTCATTACCAAAAATGAAGCAACTATGGGTAAGCAAACTCAAGTTCCCTGTGCCATTCATTTTAAGCCTACAGAATGACATTCAGAGTAAATGTGTCAAAACCTTATTATAATAATACTGTTTTCAGAGTGAATACACAGATCCAAAACAGAATTAGCACAGGTTTTCTATTACTTAATACTGTTCAGAAAAATCAGTGACACTTAGACCTTGCCAGAAGCTGAAATGCTTTGGGGATTATCAAATACAGGTTAAATAATTCAAGGTTTCGATCTCATTCTCAGAATATATCAAATCCATTGAGAGATCAGTGGTACTATACTGTATATAGCTGCCCAGTTGAAGATGATACTTCATTTCCCAGTTATTCTGGATAAGAGAGAGTTTACATATCTACTTAAGAAATAAGAAAGAGTAATCGGTTGCTAACACATAGTTAAGAGTTTCCCAGGAATAATTACACCTGGATCAACTATCCCAAGGAAGAGACAGGGTGCCATTTCTGTATCAAGAGGTGAATGTAATTTCCTGTTGAATGCTGTAATCAAGAACAAACAACTCTTGACTCTATAAATTAAACCAGTCTGTTTTTCTATAAAAATTTTTGATTTTACTCTCTGTGTCTGTGTGTGTGTTGTGTCCCCTCCAGCTCTACCACCTTTATATACAACAACAGTTTCAACTTTGTGCTCAGTTCAGATGGGTATTGGACATCCAATCTCAGGTTTAAATATACCAGGGAAGTGTTTTTTTTATGTCCTAGAAAATAGATACAGAAGGATTGTTCCAGTTAAGTGAAAATCTCCACTAAGCTGGCTAATTTCATGAACTCAAGCTCCCAGCCTCCAGCCCTGCTCTGTTTTGTAGAGGCCCCTGGTCTGAGACTCTGAGATCTGCCATCGTGGATCTCATCACCAGGTGACATCACATTTATCATTTTTGTTGTTCCATTTTAATTGAAATAACTACAGTTTACAAAGAATTTAAAAAACCATGAAACAGTTTATTTACCATGGTACCAATTCTGTTGGAAATTCATATGTATATTAAAGCAGTTCCATTTGCTATTGACCCTAAACTATGTCATATTCATTGATTTATCTTTTCCCTTATCAATGTCAGCTGACGTGCAATGTGGACTGTACAGAGGTTCCCTACCAGAGAACGGGGTGCTTACCTTCCATTACCCCACCCTTGTACAGGCTGCCCAAACCTCCTCCCACCCTGTCTGCCATCCCCTGTCCATGACACAGGACACAGCTATCCAGACCCTGTTCTGACACCCCATCTTCTCTTAGTCACCTACTCCCAGTCTTGCCCTGTACTGTCCTTTGCACATCTGCCGCAGACTGGCAATGCATGCCAGTGTCACCAGGTATTTCATGGTGCAGGCCCTGGAGTAGATGTTTTCATAATATTTTACACCTAGCAGTTACTTCACACAGAATTTGAATCATTCTTCATAAGTACAAACCCTGGTTTTAAGAGAAATAATTCTTTTTTTTTTTTTTTCACTCCTTGCAGACAGTTCTTGGGAGTGCGGTTTGATGATGGTGGTACCTTGGTGCCACCTTGTGACAAAAGCCTGAACTCTTGCTTGAAATATAAGAAAAGGAAATTGGGATGTGCCTGGCTGGTTCAATTGATAAAGCATGCAACTCTTGATCTCAGGATCATGAGTTCAAACCCCACAATGGGTGTACAGCCTATGTAAAAGAAAAAGAAAAAGAAATCGGGAGAGAGGTTTTGTGACACAAACCCACCAGAGTTTTCTGGAATCACTGAAAGGAAATTATTAAGACACTTTAGGTCACCATGTTACAAAACATACTAATTAGACACACTAGACTGGGACTCAGTTAATTTGGGGTTATTCTGCCCACATTAATGGCACAAAGCATGTCCCTGTTGTCAGCAATTTTGTCTGATTGTTTCAAAAGGAGAGTAAGGGAGTATTATCAGTACACAGAGACCCTGGGAGTTATCCTGGGATTCTTGGAGATGAGGTAGCCCTTGGAGGGTGAACAAGTAAAATCAAGACCACATTAAGTAGTTAGCCATCTGTGGCAGGAAACTAAGAGATTGTCTGTAATCACATGACTGAATGATCTAGATGCATACACACACACAAAAAAAATGTCATTTAAGCGGTACAGGTATTTCAGACAGGCAGGACTAAACTATTACAGTCAGTTAGGAGGCAGCAACATAGTCAAATGAACCATATATTGACTTTACTGGTGAAATCTCATCCTCTATCCCCAGTAATTTCTTCCAGTTGTAGGGACATCTATGATCAAACACACCTAACTTCTCTATACACTCACTTCTCTATCTAGAGAATTATCTACCTGATTAGTGAGGTTGGAAGGACAAATGGATTGCAAAGCTCAGGCCTCTTCCTTCAAAACTCTTGTAACAAACTGCCCTTATTGGGCAAAATGTTTCCTCGTCTCTCAGGAGTGCATCTAAAAATACATCCACAGCTCTTCCCCCCTTATCTATATCTTGTTGGATCCCAACCTATCCTTATGTTCTCCTCCAAAATGCTTGGGCCTCTAGGGCCTCCAAAATGCATCCTTTTTCCACATGTGGTTTCTAAACCAACTAAGAGGTAGGATAAAAGACTAAGAAGGAAATGCATTGATTTTGTTCCTTATAAAGGTGATGTTGGAGAATGTGGCTTGGATTTGTCACAAGGTGGGAAAGCTTCCTATTAGTGAATCTCAGAATTAAGCAGACCTTTCCACCAATCAGTGCAGCAGAGGGATAGTCATAAATGTCAAGGACTGACAAATATATATATATATATATATATATATATATATATATCCTGTCGTGTCTAATATATTTTAAAATATTTACACTACCCAAAGCAATCTACATGTTTAATGAAATTCTTATCAAAATCCCGCCAGCATTTTTCACAGAGCTAGAACAAACAATCCTAACATTTGTATGGAACCACAAAACGCCCAAATAACCAAAGCAACCTTGAAAAAGAAAAACAAAGCTGGAGGCATCACAATTACAGACTTAAAATTATATTAAATTGCAAAGCTGTAGTGATCAAGACGGTATGGTACTGGCACAAAAATAGACACATAGATCAGTATAACAGAATAGAAAACCCAGAAGTGAAACCGCAACTATATGGCCAATTAATCTTCAGCAAAGCAGGAAAGAACATCCAGTGGGAAAAAGACAGCCTCTTCAACAAATGGTGTTGGGAAGATTGAACAGCAAAAGAGTGAAACTGGTCCATTTTATTACCCCCTACACAAAAATAAAGTCAAAATGGATGAAAGACCTAGTAACCTCTTTGACATTGGCCATAGCAACTTCCTGCTAGATATGTCTCCTGAGGCAAGGGAAACAAAAGCAAAAATAATCTATTGGGATGTCATGAAAATAAAACTTTTTCTGCACAGCAAAGGAAACAATCAAAAAAACTATAAAGCAGCTTACAGAATAGGAGAAAATATTTGCAAATGACATATCTGATGAGGTTAGTATCATATGTCTTTCCAAAGAAGACATCGTGATGTCTAACAGACACATGAAAAGATGCTCAACATCACTCATCATCAGGGAAATGCAAATCAAAACAATAATGAGATATCACCTCACACCAGTCAGAATGGCTAAAATTAACAGTACAGGAAAAAAACAGGTGTTGAAGGGGGATGCCGAGAAAGGGGGAACCCTCCTGTACTGTTGGTGGGAATGCAAACTTGGTGCAGCCACTCTGGAAAACAGTACGGAGTTTTCTCAAAATGTTAAAAATAGAACTACCTTACAATCCAACAATCTCATTATTAGGTATTTACTCAAAGATTACAAAAATATGAATCCAAATATGAATCCAAAGGGATAGATGAACCCTGACGTTTATAGCAGCATTCTCTACAGTAGCCAAATTATGGAAAGAGCCCAAATAACCCAGTGAAGAAATGGGCAGAAAACATGAATAGACACTTCTCTAAAGAAGACATCCGGATGGCCAACAGGCACATGAAAAGATGTTCAGCATCACTCCTTATCAGGGAAATACAAATCAAAACGACACTCAGGTATCACCTCACGCCAGTCAGAGTGGCCAAAATGAACAAATCAGGAGACTATAGATGCTGGCGAGGATGTGGAGAAACGGGAACCCTCTTGCACTGTTGGTGGGAATGCAAATTGGTGCAGCCGCTCTGGAAAGCAGTGTGGAGGTTCCTCAGAAAATTAAAAATAGACCTACCCTATGACCCAGCAATAGCACTGCTAGGAATTTATCCAAGGGATACAGGAGAACTGATGCATAGGGGCACTTGTACCCCAATGTTCATAGCAGCACTCTCAACAATAGCCAAATAATGGAAAGAGCCTAAATGTCCATCAACTGATGAATGGATAAAGAAATTGTGGTTTATATACACAATGGAATACTACGTGGCAATGAGAAAAAATGAAATATGGCCTTTTGTAGCAACGTGGATGGAACTGGAGAGTGTGATGCTAAGTGAAATAAGCCATACAGAGAAAGACAGATACCATACGGTTTCACTCTTAGGTGGATCCTGAGAAACTTAACAGGAACCCATGGGGGAGGGGGAGGAAAAAAAGAAAAAAAAAAGAGGTTAGAGTGGGAGAGAGCCAAAGCATAAGAGACTGTTAAAAACTGAGAACAAACTGAGGGTTGATGGGGGGTGGGAGGGAGGAGAGGGTGGGTGATGGGTATTGAGGAGGGCACCTTTTGGGATGAGCACTGGGTGTTGTATGGAAACCAATTTGACAATAAATTTCATATAATAAAAAAAAAAGAAAAAAAAATGCTACAAGAACACGATTATGGGAATCTTTCACCTGATTTAATTGCATTGGATAATTATGAATATATAAATATATGTAACATACTTTATTGAGATGTGGTTGACATACAATACACTGCGAATTTAAAGTATATGTTTTAATAACTTTGGATATATGTATGCACCTGTGATCCAATACTACAGTCAAGATAATGAACATATCCATCATCTTAAATACAGAGAACAAACTGAGGGTGGACGGGGGGGGGGAGTGGGGTAGAGGGAAAATGGGTGATGGGCATTGAGGAGGGTACTTGTGGGGATGAACACTGGGTGTTGTATGTAAGCCAATTTGACAATAAATTATATTAAAATAAATAAATAAATAAAAAGTATGGTTTATATAAAATTTAAGATAAATATAAGAGAATATAATACACATAAAAAAGGAATAGCTATTCTTGAATCCTTCCTAAATAAGGCAGTTATATTTTACATGAAAATATCTATTCTAGTGAAAGAGATTTTAAAATGTATTTGGTAATGCATTTCCATCACAACTAATTAATAAACAAAGTCTCTTCTGCTTTATTAAAACCTAAAAAAAAAAACAAAAAACCTTTTTTTGTGCCCCTTGGTAATGCTCCCATCTGCCTCTCTCCAGCCTCTTTCTCTTCATATCACCCTACTCCATTCCCAGGCAACTACTGATCTTCTGCCAGTGTGGATTGGTTTTCTTTTCTTATAATTCTATGTGAATTGAATATACAATGTGTATTTTTGTGTCTTGTTTCCTGCAACCTAATTAGTTCTAGATTTATCCTCTTGTTGCATGTATGAATAGTTCTTCTTTTATGATTGGCTAATATTCCATTATATGGATATACCACCATTTGTTCTATCAATTTACCTGGTCATGGATATTTGGGTTCTTACCAATTTGGGGCTCTTATAAATAAAGCTGCTATGAATATTTGTGCATGAGTCTTTGCTTGGACATATGTTTTCTTTCTGTAGGGCAAATACTTAGGAGTGCAATGGCTGGACCATATAATAGTTGTAAGACTGACATTTTAAGAAACTGCTAAACTGTTTTCTTTTTTTTTTTATTATATGAAATTTATTGTCAAATTGGTTTCCATACAACACCCAGTGCTCATCCCAAAAGGTGCCCTCCTCAATACCCATCACCCACCCTCTCCTCCCTCCCACCCCCCATCAACCCTCAGTTTGTTCTCAGTTTTTAACAGTCTCTTATGCTTTGGCTCTCTCCCACTCTAACCTCTTTTTTTTTTTCTTTTTTTCCTCCCCCTCCCCCATGGGTTCCTGTTAAGTTTCTCAGGATCCACCTAAGAGTGAAACCGTATGGTATCTGTCTTTCTCTGTATGGCTTATTTCACTTAGCATCACACTCTCCAGTTCCATCCACGTTGCTACAAAAGGCCATATTTCATTTTTTCTCATTGCCACGTAGTATTCCATTGTGTATATAAACCACAATTTCTTTATCCATTCATCAGTTGATGGACATTTAGGCTCTTTCCATTATTTGGCTATTGTTGAGAGTGCTGCTATGAACATTGGGGTACAAGTGCCCCTATGCATCAGTTCTCCTGTATCCCTTGGATAAATTCCTAGCAGTGCTATTGCTGGGTCATAGGGTAGGTCTATTTTTAATTTTCTGAGGAACCTCCACACTGCTTTCCAGAGCGGCTGCACCAATTTGCATTCCCACCAACAGTGCAAGAGGGTTCCCGTTTCTCCACATCCTCGCCAGCATCTATAGTCTCCTGATTTGTTCATTTTGGCCACTCTGACTGGCGTGAGGTGATACCTGAGTGTCGTTTTGATTTGTATTTCCCTGATAAGGAGTGATGCTGAACATCTTTTCATGTGCCTGTTGGCCATCCGGATGTCTTCTTTAGAGAAGTGTCTATTCATGTTTTCTGCCCATTTCTTCACTGGGTTATTTGTTTTTCGGGTGTGGAGTTTGGTGAGCTCTTTATAGATTTTGGATACTAGCCCTTTGTCTGATATGTCATTTGCAAATATCTTTTCCCATTCCGTTGGTTGCCTTTTAGTTTTGTTGGTTGTTTCCTTTGCTGTGCAGAAGCTTTTTATCTTCATAAGGTCCCAGTAATTCACTTTTGCTTTTAATTCCCTTGCCTTTGGGGATGCGTGTTCTTGTAGCATTAACAGACCCATACTATGTCTTATCAAATTGGTCCATGCTACATTCAACCAAAATAGAAATAATAATTTCCAATGAAATGTTTCCAAATATTTAGGGAAAGATGATGTCCATTTCCTTCTAAAATACATAAATAAAAAAATTCTATTCTAGGAAACAAATCATAATGATATTTAAGACTAACTGGTTATTTTAGGAAATGTGGCTCAGTACATTATAAGAGGGCAAACTCTAGGGTAATAATTATTTTTTTTTAATATTAACTTCTAGTCACTGATATCTTTAACACTTGGAAATTTTCTAGATCTTTAAAAAACTTATATATACACATTATATAATGGAAAAAAATAACCATGGGCACCAGGGAAGAATCTATGTTACAATGTCAAATTGCTAGGAAGATCTAATGACTGCACATTTCCACACCCATAGGAGAGACTTGGGAATTGCTGATTATTATTTATATGGTGAGAACAACTTAGGTATATTTATTGCAAATGTATGGTAAAGACCAAATAAGTTCTTTCTTAAACTTGACGACCCATTGCTTCTCAGGGGGAAAAAAAGCATCTCTAGGATGTGCCTCAAGGACTACTACACAGTGTGTAGCTGCTGATGAAATAAAATTCCACCTGCTAAACCTCTTCTCCCATGGTGAGATTAAAGCAACTTCTTTACTTTTAGGCTAGTTTGTGAACCTCACAGGAGTTATTTCACAACATGTTTTTGTTCAGATCTATGCACTCACTTGAGCCAGGCATCGTATCCCACCAGGGATGTGAAGTGATGGGCTCTCCTGAGGACTGCTGTCCTTGAATCTGGAGTAGAAGCTTCAAGAGCCATCAGGACAGAGATCACCATAACCTGTTTCCTTCGGGCACCTGATATGAACTCGGCCACTGCCATGAGGAGCCGAACAGAGACAGATCCAGCAATCAGTGCGTTTTACTGGAGTAACTGTGTGCCCAATACAATACTATGTTCCCTATCATCAAAAGCAAAACACCTTGACTCATCAGACCACCACCACTAGCTGCCTGCAATCACCCTTCCAATGGGGCAAGTCTGGGGAAATGAGCAACCATATTAGCAATAAAAACATAAGATGGTAATACCTGGGGTTGGAGGAATGAAGGGAAAATAGACTCTTGCATACGTTATTATGTCAAACGGGAAAATCTGTTTTCGAAGGCCTGTATTATTGCAGCTGAGTAACATGAATGGCCTTTGATACAGAAGTCCCATTTTCCCCCAAGAGAGTTTCAGGTGAGGGTTTAGAAAAGGATTACAAGGTGATGCTGAACTGTGTCAGACCCTATCCAAAGGGGGCAGATAAAGGAGCTATATAAGTTATCTGATGTGAGGGCATAGACAGCTAATATTAACATAACATTTAGTTAAGTAGGGCCTATGGATAAGTTCTTCATGTTGTTGGCTGGATTTAGTCTTCACCACAAACTTGCTATGAGGTATCACTATCACTTCATGGATGTTTGCAACTCTAAGCATGTGTTCCTAACCAGAGACAGATGGCAAAGAAGTCCAGGTTCCCCACTCAGCCTCCACTGACATGGGGAAGGTGGGGTGGGCATGGGAATGGAAGGGAAGGGAAGGGTTGCCTTGTTACTGCTTGGTAGAAGCAGGATTTCATTTCCCACCAGGCCTCCACTGACACCACCCTGGCAGGTGAGGAAGACACTTCCTTACTGCCCTCCATGTGGTCTCCCCTGACACTGTGGAAGGGAGGAGGCATCCTCATCACTGGATGCCCATGAAACTTCCATTGTGCTATTCAGCTTCCTGACATCAGCCCAAAGAATGCAAGGTGCCTCAGCATCACTTAATATGGGTGGAAGGCAGGCTCCCTGAATGGTCTCCACTGACACCATGAGGAGAGGTGCTCATTTCCCCCAGGTTGGGATTAAAGTCATTGTTCCACATGCAGTCTTCTCTCATAATCCTTCAGAGGGTGAGGATGGGTGCCTTATTCCAATCAAGTGAGTGTAGAATCCACACTCCCCACTCAGCCTTTGCTGGAATGCTGCAGGTAGAGCTCTGCTTCATTCTGTGGTGTTAGAGCAGTCGTAGTCTAAAAACCGTCTTAATAAGTTTCCCCTTTAATGGTTCTTTGTCCAGAAAAGAGATTTTCTTGGGGCTTTTCTTGACTTTTCCTGTTGGCATTTTTTGGTCCCCTACTCCTCCAGCACCCAGTCTGGGATACAACCAAGGGAATTCACCGTGTGTCATTACTCGAGTCCCAAAGTCCCAAGCCAGGCTGCCTTTTTCATCTCCACCTTTCAGAGTCTTATATTTGTTGCACATGTAATATCCAGAGATTTCAGCTGCACCTAGCAGGAGCAACAGGGAGAAGTGTATCTACCTCTTCTAGTCCCCCAAATAAGGTCCTTTCCTTTTACATTAATACAAGAAAATATTTTTATATTTACATTCCCTTCTTCCCTAGATAAAAAATATCTTACTATTTACATCTTCATGTATGCAGACTTTTTCACTTAACATTCTGGAGATCCCTCGACAGCTCTATGTGGAAATTTTCATCGTTTTCCTTTATACTGTATTTAGTGTCCATTTTTGCATGATTGTGTGATAGTTTATTCATCCATTACACAATTGATGAATATTTAGGTTGTTCCCATTCTTTTGCTATTCAAATAGTGCCAGCATGAATACCTGTATTTATTATTGTATCTATATCTAAACTCATCAAGCCAATCACATCTGCAAAGACCCTTTCCAATAGAGGCGATATTTATACGTTCCAGGAATTAGGACCCAGTATCTTTGGGGACCACTATTAGACCTACTCCAGTGGAAGATGGCAGAACAGCATGGAAGTTTTTTGTATGTCTCGCGTCCATGAAATACTGCCAGACCAACACTAAACCATCCAACACACCTAGAAAACTGACTGGAGGATTAACACAACAAACTGCACCATCTGAACCACAGAATTCAACACGTACGCAGCACAGAGAAGTGAACTTGGGGAGCGAGAAGGAGTAGAAAGGGAGGTGTTTTTGTGAGTGGAGAGAGGATGGAGACTAGAGGGGGTGGAGAATACGGGAAAAGAACCCCTCCCCAAAAGCAGCTGGAGAGAAAGTGGAAAATTGGAAACAGCTGCAGGGACTAAACTAAAAAGGGAGAAAGGAGAAAGGAAAGTAATTTAAATTCCATTAAGACTGTAAACAAGGGGAGCGCAAAGGCTGCAACTCTGCAGCTCAATACCTGGCAGTGTTCTGGTGGGAAGGGCGAATCCCCAGGAACAGAGTGGGGTCTGGGAGGTCCTCAGGCCACATGCAGAAAGGTCGTTCCACTGTTGGAAGGGCATTTGGTGGAGACTGTTGGGGCCACCTGGAACCAGCAGACCCCAGAAAATGGCCACATTCGCTGGTGCTGGAACAAGGTCATTAAGGGTGAAGCCTGGTGCCGGATGTGTGTGTGATTTTCCATAATCACTGAAACACTGCTGCTACATTATCTCGCGAACTTTTTCTGGGGTGGGCTGGTACCTGGCCGCAGTCTTGGGGCATCAGCAGCAGCATCAGGGTCCAGCAAGCGTTCCTGGTTGCAGCCAACATTCAACCATTGCTCATTCAGCCATTGCTCGGTGAGAAACTCCTGCAGAGGGGCAGAACAGGTCAAAGCCACAGTCCTTCAGAAATAAGGGGCCAGGGAAAACAGCCACATCTGAGACAAAACTAGGGAGAGAGGTACTGCCTGGGTCCTGGTCACGGAGAGTGAAAAGGCCAGGAGTGGACGAAAGCTGAAGACAGAGGACGGGTGCACGATTGCTGATCCAGTAAAACAGACTGGGTAGCTGGGTGGCACCATTTTCACCGCTCTCACACATGCGCATGCACACCTACAAGCACCACAATACTCCACCCCAGTTGTCTAGCAGCGCCATCTAGTGGAGAGAGGAGCCAGTACACTGAGCCCCGCCCAACTGGCCCAACTTCCTTCTTCAAGAACACAAGTCTCACCACCAGCTTAGTTTATGGACTATGAAGCACTACATAGACTGACTTCCAGGGAAAAACAAAGTAATTTCAGTCCTACTTTACTGTTAGCAGGTCCATCTATTCAATTTTCTTTCTTTCTTTTTTTTTTCTTTTTTCACTTTCACACTTCCTTTTCTTGAATACAGAAAGAGAAAAAATTCATTTTTATTTTCAATTTTTTAAAAATATTTTTCTTTAATTTTTATTACTATATTTTTTACTTTTGTGTAATTTTTTTTCAAATTCTATTTTACCTCAATCATTTTATTTTAGTCTACTACAGAGTATTCACTTTTTCAATTTTCAAAGGATTTCCTTTTATTTTCTTTTTTTCTTTTTTTCTCTTTCTTCGCTTTTTGGTTTCTTTTCTTTTTCTTGAATATAGAAAAAGAAAAAACTCATTTTTATTTTTTTGTTATTAAAAATATTTTTCTTTAATTTTTTCTACTATATTCGTAACTTTTGTGTATATTTTTTCAATTTCTATTTTACTTCCATCATCTCATTTTAGTCTACCTCAGTGTATTCATTTTTTCAAATTCTCAAAGGATTTCCTTCCCCCCCCCTTTTTTTCTCTAATCTGTCAAACCATTTTCAACACCCAGACCAAAACACACCTAGGATCTAGCATCATTTATCCGATTTTGTGTGTGTGTGTAATTTTTTAATTTTAATATTTTTTTAATTTTAATTTTTCTACCTCATTAACTCCTTTTCTCCCTTCAAAATGACAAAACGAAGGAATTCACCCCAAAAGAAAGAGCACAAAAAAACGACAGCCAGGGATTTAACTAACACAGATACAAGCAAGATGTCTGAACCAGCATTTAGAATCACGATAATAAGGATACTAGCTGGAGCCAAAAACAGATTAGAATCCCTTTCTGCAGAGATAAAATAAAAATAGCCAGAATGAAATGAAAAATGCTATAACTGAGCTGCAATCATGGATGAATGCAGCAGCGGCAAGGATGGATGAGGAAGAACAGAGAATCAGTGATATAGAGGACAAAATTATAGAGAATAATGAAGCAGAAAAAAAGAAGGAGATTAAGGCAAAAGAGCACTATTTAAGAATTAGAGATATCAGTGACTCATTAAAAAGGAACAATATCAGAATCATAGGGGTCCCAGAAGAAGAAGAGAGAGAAACAGAGGTAGAAGGATTATGTGAGCAAATCATAGCAGAAAACTTTTCTAACCTGGGGAAAGACACAGACATCAAAATCCAGGAAGCACAGAGGACCCCCACTAGATTCAACAAAAACCGACCATCAACAAGGCATATCATAGTCAAATTCACAAAATACTCAGGCAAGCAGAGAATAATGAAGCAGAAAGGGAAAAAGTTCCCTAAACTAAAAGGGAAGACAGAGCAGGTTTGCAGCAGACCTATCCACAGAAACTTGGCAGGCCAGAAAGGAGTGGCAGGATATATTCAGTGTGCTGAATCAGAAAAACATGCAGCCAAGACTTCTTTATCCACAAAGGCTGTCATTCAAAATAGAAGGAGAGATAAAAGGTTTCCCAGACAAACAAAAATTAAAGGAGTCTGTTACCACTAAACCAGCACTGCAAGAAAATTTGAAGGAGGACTCTTTGAGGGGAGTAAAGATGAAAATACACACACACACACACACACACACACACACACACATATATATATATATACCAAAAGCAACAAAGATTAGAAAGTACCAGAGAACACCACCAGACACTCCAACTCAAATTCATATCTTTCAGTACTCACTCTAAACATCAATGGACTCAATGCTCCAATCAAAAGACACAGGGTAACAGAATGGATAAGAAAACAAGATCCATCAGTATGCTGTTTACAAGAGACATACTTTAGACCTAAAGACACCTTCAGATTGAAAATAAGGGGATGGAGTACCATCTATCATGCTAATGGTCAACAAAGGAAAGCCAGAGTAACCATACTTACATCAGACAATCTAGACTTTAAAATAAAGACTGTATCAAGAGATGCAGAAGGGCATTGTATCATAATCAAGGGGTCTATCCACCAAGAAGACCTAACAATTGTAAATATTTATGTGCCAAATGTGGAAACACACAAATTTATAAATCAATTAATCACAAACATAAAGAAACTCATCGATAGTAATACCATAATAGTAGGAGACTTCAACACCCCACTCACAGCAATGGACAGATCATCTAATCAAAAAATCAACAAGGAAACAATGGCTTTGAATGACACACTGGGCCACATGGACTTAACAGATATATTCAGAACATTTCATCCTAAAGCAGCAGAATATACATTCTTCTCCAGTGCACATGGAATGTTCTCCAGAATAGACCATATACTGGGACACAAATCAGCCCTAAGTAAGTACAAAAACATTGAGATCATACTGTGCATATTTTCAGACCACAACACTATGAAACTTGAAATCAAACACAAGAAAAAAATTGGAAAGCTAACAAATACTTGGAGACTGAAGAACATCCTACTAAAGAATGAAAGGGCTTACCAAGAAGTTAAAGAGTACATGGAAACCACTGAAAATGATAACACCACAACCCAAAACCTCTGAGATGCAGCAAAGGAGGTCATAAGAGGAAAGTATATAGCAATCCAGGCCTTCCTAAAGAAGGAAGAAAGATCTCAGATACACAACCTAACCTTATGCCATAAGGAGCTGGAAAAAGAACAGAAAATAAAACCCCAAACCAGCAGCAGACAGGATAGCAAAGATTACAGCAGAAATTAATGCTATTGAAATGAAATAAAATAGAATAGATCAATGAAACCAGAAGCTGGTTCTTTGAAAGAATTAACAAAATTGATAAACCACTAACCAGTTTGATCAAAAAGAAAAAGGAAATGACCCCAATAAATAAAATCAAGAATGAAGGATGAGAGATCACAACCAACACAGCAGAAATAAAAACAATAAAAAGAGAATATTATGAACAATTATATGCCAATAAAATGGGCAAACTGGAAGAAATGGACAAATTCCTAGAAAAATATATACTACCAACTCTGAAACAGGAAAAAATAGAAAATTTGGACAGACGCATAACCAGTAAGGAAATCGAATTAGTAATCAAAAATCTCCCCAAAAACAAGAGTCCATGGGCGCCTGGGTGGCGCAGTTGGTTAAGCGTCCGACTTCAGCCAGGAAACGATCTCGCGGTCCGGGAGTTCGAGCCCCGCGTCAGGCTCTGGGCTGATGGCTCAGAGGCTGGAGCCTGTTTCCGATTCTGTGTCTCCCTCTCTCTCTGCCCCTCCCCCGTTCATGCTCTGTCTCTCTTTGTCCCAAAAATAAATAAAAACGTTGAAAAAAAAATTTTTTTTAAATAAAACAAGAGTCCAGGGCCAGCTGGCTTTCCAGGGGAATTCTACCAAACATTTAAAGAAGATTTAACACCGATTATTTTGAAGCTGTTCCAAAAAATAAAAATGGAAAGAAAACTCCCAAATTCATGCCATGAATCCAGCATTACCTTCATTACAAAACCAGACAAAGACCCCAGTAAAAAGGAGAACTATAGACCAATTTCCCTGATGAACATGAATGCAAAAATCCTCAACTATGGGGCGCCTGGGTGGTGCAGTCGGTTAAGTGTCCGACTTCAGCCAGGTCACGATCTTGTGGTCTGTGAGTTTGAACCCCGCGTCAGGCTCTGAGCTGATTCATCACATCAGTAAAGGACAAGAACCATATGATCCTCTCAATAGATGCAGAGAAAGCATTTGACAAAATACAGCATCCTTTCTTGATAAAAAACCTCAAGAAGGTATGGATACAAGCAGCATACCTCGAGATCATAAAATCCATATATGAACGACCCAATGTTAATATCATCCTCAATGGGGAATAACTGAAAGCTTTCCCCCTCAGGTCAGGAAAAGACAAGGATATCCACTCTTGCCACTGTTATTCAACATAGTATTGGAAGTCTTAGCCTCTGCAATCAGACAACACAAAGAAATAAAAGGCATCCAAATCAGCCAGGAGGAGGTTAAACTTTCACTCTTCTCAGATGACATGATACTTTATATGGAAATCCCAAAAGATTCCACCAAAAAACTGCTAGAACTTATCCATGAATTCAGCAAATTCGCAGGATATAAAATCAATGCACAGAAATCAGTTGCATTCCTATACACCAATAATAAAGTGGCAGAAAGAGAAATCAAGGAATCGATCCCATTTACAGTTGCACAAAAAAGCATAAAATACCTAGTAATAAATCTAACCAAAGAGGTGAAAAATCTATACACTGAAAACTATTGAAAACTTATGAAAGAAATTGAAGAAGACAAAAAAATGGGAAAAGATTCCATGCTCCTGGATAGGAAGAACAAATATTGTTAAAATGTCAATACTACCCAAAGCAATCTACACATTCAATGCAATCCCTATCAGAATAACACCAGCATTCTTCACAGAGCTAGAACAAATAATCCTAAAATGTGTATGAAACCAGAAAAGACCCTGAATAGCCAAAGCAATCTTGAAAAAGAAAACCAAAGCAGGAGGCATCACAATCCCAGACTTCAAGCTATACTACAAAGCTGTAATCATCAAGACAGTATGGTACTGGCACAAAAACAGACACTCAGAACAATGGAACAGAATAGAGGACCCAGAAATGGACCCACAAACATATGGCCAACTAATCTTTGACAAAGCAGGAAAGAATATCCAATGGCATAAAGACAGTCTCTTCAGCAAGTGGTGCTGGGAATACTGATCAGCGACATGAAGAAGAATGAACCTGGACCACTTTCGTACACCATACACAAAAACAAACTCAAAATGGTTGAAAGACCTCAATGTAAGATAGGAATCATCAAAATCCTCGAGGAGAAAGCAGGCAAAAACCTCTTTGATCTTGGCCGCAGTAACTTCTTACTCAACATGTCTCCAGAGGCAAGGGAAACAAAAGCAAAAATGAACTACTGGGACCTCATCAAAATAAAAAGCTTCTGGGCAGCAAAGGAAACAATCAGCAAAACTAAAAGGCAACCGACAGAATGGGAGAACATATTTGCAAATGACATATCAGATAAAGGGTTAGATCCAAAATCTATAAAGAACTTATCAAACTCAACACCCAAAAAACAAATAATCCAGTGAATAAATGGGCAAAAGACATGAATAGTCACTTCTCCAAAGAAGACTTCCAGATGGCCAACTGACACATGAAAAAATGCTCAACATCACTCATCATCAGAGAAATACAAATCAAAACCACAATGAGATACCACCTTACACCTGTCAGAATGGCTAACATTAACAGCTCAGGCAACAACAGATGTTGGTGAGGATGTGGAGAAAGAGGATCTCTTTTGCATTGTTGGTGGGAATGCAAGCTGGTGCAGCCACTCTGGAAAACAGTATGGAGGTTCCTCAGAAAACTAAAAATAGAACTACCCTACAACCCAGCAATTGCACTACTAGGTATTTACCCAAGGGATACAGGTGTGCTGTTTCGAAGGGACACATGCACCCCCTTATTTATAGCAGCACTATCAACAATAACCAAAATGGAAAGAGCCCAAATGTCCATCGATGGATGAATGGATAAAGAAAATGTGGTATATATATACAATGGAGTATTACTCGGCAATCAAAAATAATGAAATCTTGCCATTTGCAGCTACGTGGATGGAGCTGGAGGGTATTATGCTAAGTGAAATTAGTCAGTCAAAGAAAGACAAATATCATATGACTTCACTCATACGAGGACTTTAAGAGACAAAACAGATGAACATAAGGGAAGGGAAACAAAAATAATATAAAAACAGGGAAGGGGACGAAACATAAAAGACTCATAAATATGGAGAACAAACTGAGGGTTACTGAGGGGTTGTGGGAGGGAGGATGGGCTAAATGGGTTAGGGGCACTAAGGAATCTACTCCTGAAATCATTGTTGCACTATATGCTAACTAATTTGAATGTGAATTTTAAAAAATAAAAAAAAGTAAATTAAAAAAAAGTAAAAAATAGACCTACTCCAGTGATTGTACCATTTTGCACCCCTGTGAGCAGGGTAAGAAAGGACATGTTTTCCCACATTCCTACCAACTGAGTGTATTGACAAACATTTGGATCGTTGGCAATCTAATAGTTAAGAAACAATATCTTAGTGTAGTTTTTCATTGCATCTCTCTTAATTAAAGCAAGCTGGAGACTTTTCATACATTTAAAGAAAACTTTTTGTTTTCTGTTAACAGGCTATATTTCTTACATGTCTTTGATAGGGCTGTTGTTTTATGATGCCTGTACTGATAAGCATTTATATAGCAGGGATATCACGCTTTGTTAGAGATGTTAGCTGAATATGTGTCTCCCAATGTCTTCAATTGGCTAGCATGTTTTTGCCATGCAGAATTGTCATGTTATTTTTATGTTGTCAAATATATCAATATTTTTCCTTAATGCTCCTGGATATTGATTTATATTGAGGAAACTTGCCTCCACTTCCAGTTTATAGAATAATTCACCTATGTTTTTTCTAATACTCATATGGATTTTTTTTACATTTCATTCAGAACCAATTGGAATCTATCCTGCTATTAAGAAAAGATAAATGGGCCCCTATTTACTTTTTAAACTTATGGTTATCTATCTTAATACTACTTCTTAATCGTGCATTGTATCTCCACTGGTGTGAAATGCTATTTTAGTCATCCTCTAGGTTTTTTTTTTTTTAATGTAATTGGGCCTATGTCACTATTTTCTATCGTTACATTAATCTTTCTGTCAATTCATGGGCCAATAAAATTAAAAGGATCTTTTTTCTTCCACTAACATGGAGCTTTCTCTTTAACACAGGAAACTACGCTTTCTTCCTAGCTCTGCTCTCACTTTGTCTCAGTTCCCTGAGGGCTTATATTGATTGGCTTGAATTGACTTTAATGTGTTTAGCATGTAAAAGTAATTTATAAAACTATAAATAGATGAAGCAATCATAATCTTAAAAATGTGTAATTATATCTGCATAGTGGAATAGAAAAATATACAAATGATCACAGTGCTTATCCATAGGAAATAGACTTTCAAGGGTATTTAATGATTTTTTTTTCCTTTTGTGCATTACCCACTTTTAGCCATAATAAAAGTGTCTTGGTTTTGAAGGTGAAAAAATAATAATAATGAATAAATATCCCTAAACCTACCCATAGGGAAGTGGCTCAACATCAGAATGGGGAACATCCCTAAACCCAGGGAATTAAATACTAGGTGGCCCCAGAACTAATTTTTGAATCTATATGACAGTGTCAGGGACAAAATAGATGCCTAAGGGAAGTGCAAGCATGTTGCTCAAATAAACCTTACATTCTCAGGGGACTTCAACACCCCACTTACAGCCATGGACAGATCATCTAAATAGAAAATCAGCAAGGAAACAATGGCTTTGAATGACACACTGGACTGGATGCACTTAACAGATATATTCAGAACATTTTATCCTAAAACAGAAGAATACACATTCTTCTCGAGTGCACACGGAAACTTCTCCAGAATGATCACATATTTGGGATACAAATCAGCCCTCAACAAGTACAAAAAGATTGAGATCATACCGTGCATATCTTCAGACCACAAAACTATGAAACACAAAATCAACCACCAGAAAAAATTTAGAAGGGCGCCTGGGTGGCTCAGTCGGTTGGGTATCCAACTTCGGCTCAGGCCATGATCTCAAAGTTTGTGGGTTCAAGCCCCGCATCGGGCTCTGTGCTGACAGCTCAGAGCCTGGATCCTGCTTTGGATTCTGTGTCTCCCTCTCTCTCTGACCCTCCCATGCTCATGCTCTGTCTCTCTCTGTCTCTTGATAATAAATAAGCGTTATTTTTTTTTTATTTAGAAACACAACAAATACGTGGGGACTAAAGAACATCCTACTAAAGAATGAATGGGCTTACCAAGAAATTAAAGAGGAAATTAGAGAGTACATGGAAGCCAATGCAAATGATAACACCACAGCCCAAAACCTCTGGGATGCAGCAAAGGCGGTCATAAGAGGGAAGTATATAGCAATCCAGGCCTTCCTAAAGAAGGAAGAAAGGTCTCAGATACACAAGCTAACATTATGCCTTAAGGAACTTGAAAAAGAACACCAAATAAAATCCCAAAACAGCAGAATATGGGAAATAATAATGATTAGAGCAGAAATCAATGCTATTGAAATTAAAAAAAAAAACAAACCACAGTAGAACAGATCAATGAAACCAGGAGCTGGTTCTTTGAAAGAAAACAAAATTGATAAACCCCTAGCCATACTGATCAAAAAGAAAAAGGAAAGGACCCAAAGAAAAAATCAAGAATTAAAGCAGAGAGATCGCAACCAACACTGCAGTAATACAAACAATAATAAAAGAATATTATGAGCAATTATATGCTAGTAAATTGGGCAATCTGGAAGAAATGGACAAATTCCTAGAAACATATAAACTACCAAAACTGAAACAAGAAGAAATACAAAATTTAAACAGACCCATAACCAGTAAAGAAATCAAATTAGTAATCAAAAATCTACCAAAAAAACAAGAGCCCAGGGCCAGATGCCTTTCCAAGGGAATTCCACCAAACATTTAAAGAAGAATCAACACCTATTCTTTTGAAGCTGTTCCAAAAAACAGAAATGGAAAGAAAACTTCCAAACTCTTTCTATGAAGCCAGCATTACCTTGATTTGATTCCAAAACCAGACAAAGACCCCACTAAAAAGGAGAACTACAGACCAATTTCTCTGATGAACATGGATACAAAAATTCTCAACAAGATACTAACCAACCTGATCCAACAATACATTAAAAGAATTATTCACCACGACCAAGTGGGATTTATACCTGGGATGCAGAACTGATTCAATATCCCCAAAATAATAAATGTGATACATCACATCAATAAAAGAAAGACAAGAACTACATGATCCTCTCAATAGATGCAGAGAAAGCATTTGACAAAATACAGGATCCTATTTGATAAAAAACCTCAAGAAAGTAGGGATAAAAGGATCATACCTCAAGATCATAAAAGCCATATATGAAGGACCCACAGCTAATATCATCCTCAATAGGGAAAAGCTGAGAGCTTTCCCCCTAAGGTTGGGAACACAGCAGAGATATCTGCTCTCACCACTGTTATTCAACATAGTATTGGAAGTCCTAGCCTCAGCGATCAGACAACACAAAGGAATAAAACGCATCCAAATCGGCAAGGAGGATGTCAAAATTTCACTCCTCGCACACGACATGATACTCTATGTGGAAATCCCAAAAGATTCCACCAAAAAACTGCAAGAACTGATCCATGAATTCAGCAAAGTCGCAGGATATAAAATCAATGCACAGAAATTGGTTGCATTTCTATACACCAATAAGAAGCAACAGAAAGAGAAATCAAGGAATTGATCCAATTTACAATTGCACCAAAAACCATAACATACCTAGGAATAAATCTAACCAAAGAGGTGAAAAATCTATACACTCGAAACTATAGATAGCTTATGAAAGAAATTGAAGAATACACAAAGCAATGGAAAAACTACAGCAAAATCCATGTTCATGGATTGGAAGAAAAAATATTGTTAAAATGTCGATACTACCCAAAGCAATCTACATATTCAATGCAATCCTTATCAAAATAACACCAGCATTCTTCACAGAGCTAGAACAAGCAATCCTAAAATTTGTATGGAACCAGAAAACACCTCGAATACCCAAAGCAATCCTGAAAAAGAAAACCAAAGCTGGAGGCATCACAATCCCAGACTTCAAGATGTATTAATTACAAAGTTGTAATCATCAAGACAGTATGGTACTGGCACAAAACAGACACTTAGATCAATGGAACAGAATAGAGAACCCAGAAATGGACCCACAAACATATGGCCAACTAATCTTTGACAAAGCAGGAAAGAATATCCAATGGAAAAAAAAAGTCTCTTCAGCAAGTGGTGTTGGGAAAACTGGACAGTGACATGCAGAAATATGAACCTGGACCACTTTCTTACACCATACACAAAAATAAACTCAAAGTGGATGAAAGATGTAAACGTAAGACAGGGAGCCATCAAAATCCTAGAGGAGAAAGCAGGCAAAAACCTCTTTGACCTCGGCCACAGCAACTTCTTACTCAACATGTCTCCAGAGGCAAGGGAAACAAAAGCAGAAATGAACTATTGGGGCCTCATCAAAATAAAATTGGGAAAAATATTTACAACTTACATCACAAATGGTTATGTTAAAAATATATAGATAGTCATGAAAAAATGAAGAGAGAAATATCCATACACACACACACACACACACACACACACACCAGGAAAGAACAAAGGAGCAATACACACAAACAAGTATTTCACCAAAAATTCCCTAAACATCTAAAATTGCCCAACCTAACTCAAGATAAGACATTCAAAGGGGGGAAAAACCTACCTCTTCTCACCAATTAGATAGTCTGTGAGGAAATCAGCATTCTCATGCATCACTAAAGGTAATATAAAATGGTACAAACCCTGTGGATGGAATTTGAGCTCTCTAGTAAAATTACATATGTATTTCCTCTTAGAACCACTAATCTCTCTTTTAAGAATCTATCCTAAAGAAATAATACCAAAAATGAAAAGGCATACGTACAAGTTTATTCCTTAAAGAAAAATTCATAACAGCAGAAAACTAGAAACAAACAGCTGTCCACCAATAGTGAGTTGTATGAATAAGCTATGGCACATCTATATCCTGGCATACTATGCAGCTAGAAAAGCAATGAGAAAAGAAAAAAGAGAAAGAAAGAAAAGCAATGAGGACTCCCTCTCTGTACTGCTATGGATATATTGTTTGGTGAAAAAGGCAAGGCGCAGAAAAATGTTTAGAGCTGTTTCTGTCCAATACAGTATTCATAGCCACACAGGTCTATTTAAATTTAAATTAGTTACAATAAGTGTAATTAAAAAAATCAGTTCCTTAGTTGCAATAACCACATTTTAGACACTGTACACACACATGCAGCTAGTGGCTACCAAGTTGGATAGCACAGATACAGAATATTTTCATTTCTGCAGAAATTTTTATTGCACAACACTGGTGTACAATATGGCATCTTTTACAAATGAACAGGGGAAAGGGGCGCCTGGGTGGCTCAGTCGGTTAAGCGTCCGACTTCAACTCAGGTCACGATCTCGCCGTCCGTGAGTTCGAGCCTCGCGTCGGGCTCTGTGTTGACAGCTCAGAGCCTGGAGCCTGTTTCGGATTCTGTGTCTCCCTCTCTCTCTGCTCTTCTTCTGCTCATGCTCTGTCTCTCTCTGTCTCAAAAATAAATAAACGTTAAAAAGATTTAAAAAAATGAACAGGGGAGAAAACTAATATATGTATATTGCAAATTATATCTTTTAAAACTGGAATGTTAAAACCCAACTGATAAAGAAGATGTGATTTATATATACAATGGAGTATTACTCGACAATCAAAAAGAATGAAATCTTGCCATTTGCAACTACGTGGATGGAACTAGAGGGTATTATGCTAAGTGAAATTAGTCACTAGTCAGAGAAAGACAAATATCATATGACTTCACTCATATGAGGACTTTAAGATACAAAACAGATGAATGTAACAGAAGGGAAGCAAAAATGATATAAAAACAGGGAGGGGTACAAAACAAAAGAGACTCTTAAATATGGAGAACAAACAGAGAGTTACTGGAGGGGTTGTGGGAGGGGGGATGAGCTAAATGGGTAAGGGACATTAAGGAATATACTCCTGAAATCATTGTTGCACTATAAGCTAACTTGACATAAATTAAAAAAAAAAAAAAAAAAACAAAACCAACTGATAAAAATGATTACCTATAAGGTGACAGAGGAACCTATAAGCCCAGGATGGAAGGAGATGATGTATATTACCATAAAAATATAATACATATTTACAGGCCCCATGTAGTAAAAAGGACAATCAATAGTGACCAACCCAGTAGCAATGAGCATCTCTAGTTCCCAGACTTAATCCTCTAAAATATTTTCCCCTAAAAGAACCAGGTTTCCTTGAAGAAATAACTGATTCCAGATGACCCTGGACCAAACAGCTCATATCAGAAAGCATATCATAGACACAAAAGCCAACCCAAAGAGGCTCCCACAGGCCTAAGATAGAACAATTGAACATCAAAAACATTAATGACTGAAGACTAAAACCTCAAGTATATAAACATCTAGAGTTCATGATGACATTCTTAAAGAAAAAGAAACAACACACGAAACAAACTCATTGTTCACCTTTGGAGGATCCAAGGAAAACAACTCATTATTTTAAAAAGTGGACATAGGGGGTGCCTGGGTGGCTCAATCAGTTAAGTGTCGACTCTTGGTTTCTACTCAGGTCATGATCTCACGGTTCGTGAGAATGAGCACTGTGCTGACAGCAAAGAACCTGCCTGGAATTCTCTCTCTTCCTCTCTCTCTGCCCCTCCCCTGCTCACTCGCTTTCTCTCTCTCAAAATCAATAACTAAACATTTTTAAATTTTTTTAAAAATTAAAAGTGGACACAGTGCAAAAGAAGTAAGCATTCATCCTTCCCTTCTGTGTGGACCATACCACAGTGTAACCATGTAGTTGACAAAAGGAGTTTTGTTTTATAGAATCCTAACTAATAAACGCAGAAGAAATTATAGAATTAAAACATCACTCCTTATATCTGTTAAATTAATTTAAATCTAAGCAATTATCTTTAAGCTACAAAAAACCTGAGTTTACAGGTGGATTGAAAATTTAATAAAGGATGGATCAGGCTGACAACACCTGACAGCACATGGGGTAGAAAGGAAAGCTAGAGGAACGGAAAGCATATGAAACACAGAGGAAAGGGATGAGCATGTTCTCGCCTGTCCCCACTCAGGTCACTGGAAGCTATGCAGTGATGCTGTGCCTCTTCCGCAGCTCCATCCCACAGCCCCCTCCCTGCACACATCAGTGACACTGAAGTCTTCACATCATGGAAATGTGGGTTCATCCCTGCTTGCTGTTTCATGTCCAAGTATTCTCTCTGGTAGTCATGCTATAATGTTCATGTCAGGGCATCACGTTGACAGAATGAAGGAGGCAAAATTAGAATGAGGAACTAATATTTTGAGGTCCTCCTACATCCCCATGCTATAGGTTGTTGTTTTCAAGTTATTTTCAGATTTTTTTCTTTAAATACTTAAAGTGATGATCTGAGATGGACATTATTACTTCCTTTCTACAGATTGGGAGATACTCAGGCTCAAAGAACAAAATCCATGCTCAAAAAATTCTATGGAGGAAACAAGTGGACACAGAAGCTAACTTGAAGGGGAAAAAACTGGCCAATTCTGTGACAATGTGACCAACAAAACAAATAATTATAATGCTAGATGGTAACCCTTTCAGCAAAATAAGAATCTATGAGGCATAATAGTTAAATAAATGGATGAGTGAATGAATGAATGAATGAATAAATAAATAAAAGGGGACAATGGGAAGCTCTACCCAACATTTGAATGTCAATTAATATATCTAGAAGGAATGACAGAATTATAAAAGCAACACTTAACAACTATCATAGTAATGGGTGATTCAGATAAGAATCATAAATGCATTTTCAGGCTGTACCAAGTCCCACAGGAGTCACAGAGCCACAATGGTAACCATGCTGGCCAAGAAAAGCTCAAAAAAAAAACCATACAGCAACCATCCTGATTTGTCTCCTTACATGCTAGCAACTGAGGAGAACTGACATAACTCACAGTAACTCACCACACATATTCCTCATAATACATATTCCTCACAGCTTCAACAATACACACACACACACACACACACACACACACACACACACACACACAGTTATACATAATCTCTCCTCCTTATCACCCAATAACCCATAAATTCATCAAGGTGGATTTATTTGGGGATAAAGAAGGAAAACTCCACAATTCAATTTTAACCACACATATAAGGTTGAACACTACTAATCTATTTCATTTTAGTGACTGATTTTTCTCGAGGTGACCTATAGAATTTTCTCTGGAACATTTTTCTCCCTATGTTTAAGTACTTTGCCAATAATATCTAAAAACTAATATAGAAATCTAGGCAAATGAATATTGTGAGGATAAATTTTATGTGTCAACTTGGCAGGGCCACAATGTCCAAATATTTGACCAAACATTCTGGATGTTTCTGTGAGACTACTTTTGAAGAAGATATACATTTAAACGGGTCATCTTTGAGTCAAGCAGTCTGCCATAAGGTGAGTGGTCCTCATCCAATCACTTGAAGGCCTGAACAGCCTAAAGGGCTGATTTCCCCTGAGCCAGAAGGGATTCTGCCAGGAGACTGCCTTTGGAATTCATCCTCAACATCAGCACCTTGTGGTTCTCTAGCAGACAGCCTTCAGACTCCAATTGTAACTCACTCCTCAGTCTCCAGCCTGCCAGCCTTCCTTATCAGATTTTGGACCTGCCAACCCTCCACAATCTCATGAGTCAGTTACTTAAAATAAATCTCTATCTATATATAAACATGCTATCGTTCTGTTCTTCTTGAGAAGTCTGACTAATACAGGTGTTAAGCATCAAGTATCTTTTCTGACTTAGAGTAACATGTGCTTTCAACCAAAAAGATTCCTGGCAATAATTGGCTACTGACAGTGCAGTGAAAATGTAATACCTGGGAAATGTAATAAAAATACTACCATTGAGGGAACCTACTGAATGGAAGAATATATTTGTGAATAATATATCTGGTAAAGGGTTAATATCCAAAGTATATAAAGAACACATACAATTCAACAGCAAAAAAGAAAAACCCACAAATAATTTGATTTAAAAAATGGGCAGAGGACCTGAAAAGACATTTTTCCAAAGAAGGCATAGAGATGGCCAACAGACACATGAAAAGATACTCAACATCATTAATCATCAGGAAAATGCAAATCAAAACCACAATGCGATATCACCTCACATCCATCAGAATGCCTAATATTAAAAAGACAAGAAATAACAAGTGCTGTCAAGGATATGAAGAAAAGGGAACCTTTGTGAACTGTTGGTGGGAACGTAAATTGGTACAGCAACTGTGGAAAAAAGTATGGACATTCTTCAAAAAAATAAAAATGGAACTGCCATACAACTCAGTAATTTCACTACTGGATATTTACACCCCTCAAAAGAAAATACTAGTTTAAAGAGATGTAAATAACCCTACATTTACTGCAGCATTATTTACAATAGCCAAGATATGAAAGTAACCTAAGTGTCCATGATAGGTGAATGGATAAAGAAATGTGCTATACACTCACACACCCACACACCCACACACACACAGTAATATTACTCAACTATAAAAAAGAATAAGATCTTGCTATTTGTCACAACATGGATGGACGTACAGAGTATTAAGCTAAGTGAAATAAGTCAGAGAAATACAAATACAATATGATTTCACTTATATGTGGAATATGAAAAATAAAACAAATGAACAAACAAAAAAAGCAGAAACAGACTCATAAATACACAGAAAAAAAATGGTGGTTGCCAGAGGGGAGAGGGATGAGAGGATAGGCAAAACTGGGTAAAAAAAATACTGCTGCTGACAGCAGCATCAGAAAGTATGGGGGCGCCTGGGTGGCGCAGTCGGTTAAGCGTCCGACTTCAGCCAGGTCACGATCTCACGGTCCGGGAGTTTGAGCCCCGCGTCAGGCTCTGGGCTGATGGCTCAGAGCCTGGAGCCTGTTTCCGATTCTGTGTCTCCCTCTCTCTCTGCCCCTCCCCCGTTCATGCTCTGTCTCTCTCTGTCCCAAAAATAAATAAACGAAAAAAAAAATTAAAAAAAAAAAGAAAGTATGAACTACACAGAGGTAATCTATATAAGACAATTATGTCCACTGATGTGCAAGGACTATACTCTGAACAGTGCAAAACACTGCTGAGACAAATTAGACAAGGCCTAAATAAAGGAGGGACATATCATCTTCAGGGGTCAGAAGAGTCAGTATCATGAGGCGCCTTGGGTGGCTCAGTCAGTTAAGCATCTGACTCTTGATTTCAGCTCAGGTCATTTGTGAGATTGAGCACCACTTCAGGTTCTGCATTGACAGCACAGAGTCTGCTTGGGATTCTCTCTCTCTCTCTCTCTCTCTCTCTCTCTCTCTCTTCCCCTACCATGTCTCTCAAAATAAATAAATAAACCTTTATAAAAAACCCTCAATATCATTAAGATGTCTGTTCACCCCACGGTGATCATAGATGAAATGCAATTCCAAAAAATCCTAGCATTTTTTTTTGAGAAGAAATTAACAAGCTTTTTCTAAAAGTCATGTGGAAATACAAAGCGCCTAGACTATGAAAACAACTTTGAAAAAGAAGAAGACAGTTGGAAAATAAGCATTACATTATTTTAAGACTCATTATGAATCTACAGTAATCAATACAATGTGCTATTGGGACAAATGTAGAAATGTATATCAAAGGAACAAAATGAAGAGTCTACAAATACCCACACATATATAGATAACTGGTTTTTGACAAACCTACAAAGTCAGTTCAGTGAAGAAAGGATAGCCTTCTCAACTAATGCTTCCAAGACAAGTGTGTATCCATATACACAAACATAAACTGTGATCCATATATTGTACCATATGCAAAAGTCAACTCAAAATGAATCACTAACAAAAGTATAAGGGCTAAAACTATACAAATTCTAGAAGAAAACACAAGAAAAAATCTTGTGGCCTTAAGTGAGGTGAAAATTTCCTAGATATGACACCAAAAGCAATATAAAAACCAAAAATGAACAAATTAAAACTTAGATGTCCTCAAAATTAAAAACTTCTGTTCTTTCAAAGACACTGCTGGAAGAATTAAAAGGCAAGCTTCTGACTGCAAAAAAAATATTTGCAAATCTTATGTCTGATAAAGAACTTGTATCCAGAACAAAAAACCTTGCAAAGTCAATACAAAGAAAACCAACACCAAATAAATAAGTGGGCAAAAGATTTGAAAAGATGCTCCACCAAAGAAGGAATACAAATGTCAAGTAAGCAAATGAAAAGATGCTGAACATCATTAGCCATTAGGAAAATGTAATCCCACTATATGCCTCTGAGAATGGCTAAAATAAAAACACTGACCATACCAAGTCCTGACAGAGTTGTGGAGGATGGAACTCTCATATGCTACTGGTGACAATGAAACATTGCACAACCATGTTGCAAAACAGTTTAACACTTTCTTACAAAGTTAATTTTACCAATCCTCTTATTATTTTTTTAATGTTTATTTCTTTCTTTTGAGAGAGAGTGCAGGGAAGGGGCAGAGAGAGAGGGAGACAAAATCCGAAACAGGCTCTGGGCTCTGAGCTGTCAGCACAGAGCCTGACATGGGGCTCAAACTCTCAAACTGAGAGATCATGACCTGAGCTGAAGTCAGATGCTTAACCGACTGAGCCACCCAGGTGTTCTTACAAATCCTCTTAATAAATACACTTCAGCATTAGAGAGAGAAAGCATATGTCCAAGCAAAGACATATCTAAATGTCCATAGCAGCTTCATTTATAAGATTGAAAGCAACCCAAACACCCATTACCAAGTGAACAGAAAGAACAAATTGTGGTATATCCATAAAATGGAATATTAGGCAATAAAAGGAAGGAAATATTAACGCATGTAAAAAATGGATAAATCTACAAATAATTAGGTTGAAGGAAAGAAGATTGGCAAAACAGAATACACATTGCATGGTTCCATTCACATAAAATTATAGGAAATAACCCTAATCCATAGTGACAGAATATCAGTGGTTGCCTGAGAATGGGGTAAGAGTGACAAGGAGAGAAAGACTGGAGGGAGGTAGATGGGAGCACTACAAAGGGACATGAAGAAGTTTTTTGAGGTGGTTATTTTCATTATCTTGACTGCAGTATTGGATTCAAAAGTGCATACATATCAAAAATTATTAAAGCAAAAACTTTAAATGTGTATATTTGTATTTATATATTCATAATTCTGTGATGCAATTAATTAAATGAAAGATTCCCACGATTATGTTCTTATAGTATTAACAGATCCACCCTATACATCTTGTCAAATTGATCCATGGTACATAGAACCAAAACAGAAATAATCATTTCCAATGAAATATATCCAAATATTTAGGGAAAGCTAATGTCCATTTCCTTCCAAAGTACAGAAAAACTATTAAGAAAATAGTCATAATGATATCAATGAGTAACTGGTTATTTTAGGGAACATGGTGTGGCTGAGTATCATTATAATAGGGCAAACTCTAGGGTAACAAATGATTTTTAAAATATTAAGTTCTAGGGGCACCTGGCTGGCTTAGTTGGTGGAGCATGTGACTTGATCTCGAGGTCATGAGTTAGAGCCCCACACTGGGTGTGAAATCTACTTAAAAAGCAAAACAAAACAAAATGAAATAATAAAATAAATAGTACATTCTAGTTACTGACATTTTAAACTAATACTTGGAAAATTTCTGGCTCTTTAAAAAAATGTCATGGAGGCAAACCATAAGAGACTCTTGAACACTGAGAACAAACTGAGGGTTGATTGGGGGTAGGGTAGAGGGGAAAGTGGGTAATGGGCATTGAAGAAGGCACCTGTTGGGATGAGCACTGGGTGTTGTATGGAAACCAATTTGACAATAAATTATATTTAATATAAAATAAAATTAAATAGAAATTAATTTAATTTAATTTAAAATTTAAAAATGTCATTATATAATGGAAGAAAACTCTGATCACCAGGGGGAAGTCTATATTACAATATCAAATTGCTATGAGGATCTAACAACTGCATATTTCCACACCCATCTATGAGGTACATGAGAATTGCCTATTTATTATTTATATGGTGAGAAAATTTTAAGTATATTTATTGTAAATGCATGTTAAAGACAAACTTCCTTCACCAACTAGACAATTATTTTTCAGCAAAAAAGGGTTTCTCTAAGATGGACCTCAAGGGCTACTACAAATCATATAGCTGCTGAAGGAATGAAATTCCACCTGCTAAACTCTTCTCCCATTAGACCACTTTGTGAATCTCACAAGAGCTATTCCACATCATACTTTTTGCTTAGAACTATTAACTCACTTGTGCCAGGCATCAATTTCCACCAGGGGTGTGAAGTGTTGGGGTCTCCTGAGAACTGCTGACCTTGAACCTGGAGTAGAAGCTTCAGCAGCCATCAGGACACACATCCTCAGAACCTGCCCTCTTCACGCACCTGATATGAGCTGGGCCACCGGCATGAAGAGCTGCACAGGGAGAAACAGATCCAGCAATCACTATGATTGGGCTCAGCACCATGCCAGACACTGGGTTAGTGGCAATGACACTGATACAACTGGGTCGTGATTGTAACAACCACATGTTTTATTTTTAATTTTTTTTTCAAACGTTTATTTATTTTTGGGACAGAGAGAGATAGAGCATGAACGGGGGAGGGGCAGAGAGAGAGGGAGACACAGAATCGGAAACAGGCTCCAGGCTCTGAGCCATCAGCCCAGAGCCCGACGCGGGGCTCGAACTCACGGACCGCGAGATCGTAACCTGGCTGAAGTTGGACGCTTAACCGACTGCGCCACCCAGGCGCCCCACAACCACATGTTTTAATGGGCTTCTCACGGAGCCTTTTTTTCCTCCTTTCTTATTTATCCTCCAAAAACAAAGTTGAAAAGAAGTAAGAAATGGCCTGAATTCATACAGACATTCATGAGCACACAGTAACCACAGGGCTATGAGTTCACTCATTTGTATCACTGGCTGTTTTCAGCAATCCTGTGGGTGAAGCATTCTCATCCCCGTCTTATAGAGGGCTCGGGCTCAGAGTCCTTATCTGTCTTAACTCCCGCGTCTCTGTCTTTAAAGGAAAGCATCTCCAGGACACCCCTGGGGCAGGACCCACACTAACTGCGCCCGGGCGAGAGATTCCCAATGGTTTTACCTACGAGACAGCGGCCGTGCCGACTCCCAAGGCAAGAACGAAGCAACTTGGATCTGAATCCCTTTGTCTCCTTCCATCCCAGGGCGGTTTAGCCCCGACCGCGGGGACCCACACCCTCAACAACGCCCCCAAACACCTGAAGGCGGGCCCCTGCTCTGCTATGGAGGGCACTTCTGTCTCTATTAAAAAGTCGTCACAAAGGGGCGCCTGGGTGGCGCAGTCGGTTGAGCGTCCGACTTCAGCCAGGTCACGATCTCGCGGTCCGTGAGTTCGAGCCCCGCGTCAGGCTCTGGGCTGATGGCTCAGAGCCTGGAGCCTGTTTCCGATTCTGTGTCTCCCTCTCTCTCTGCCCCTCCCCCGTTCATGCTCTGTCTCTCTCTGTCCCCAAAAAAATAAATGAACGTTGAAAAAAAAAAAAAAAAGCCGTCACGGTCGCCACATGACGTCAGGTTTCTATGCTAACCACGAAGCGTGGGCCAGACCTCCACACCCATAATGCCTCTTCACACTCCTCTACCTGGTCACCCAGAGTTGCAAGCAAAGCACCTGACTTTTCAGGCCATCACGTGAGAATGCATAGTAATTAGAGGCACCAGACTGGGATTGAGCAATTTATGGAACTCTCCCCGTGTTGAAGGAACAAAATATGTCCCTGTCTTCAAGAATTTTGCTTCCTTTGAAGAGACACTAGGAGAGTATCATCAATATGCAGAGCCCCAGGGAGATATCTTAGGATTCTGGAAGGTAAACTAGCCCTCGGAGGGTAAACATAAAATTCAAGGCCATGCTAAGCAAGTAGCTATCTGTGGCAGAAAACTGAAAGATTGTCTATAACAATGTGACTGAACAAAAAAAAAAAAGTCACTGATTGATCTAGATACATACACAAATAATGTCATTTCAGAAATCTCAGAGTAATTTCAGGGATTCAGGCCTATACTGTTACAGTCAGTTAGTAGGCAGACACCTAGACAGTTGAACCACACATTGTTTTTTTTTCCTGGGGAATTCTTATCTTCCATTTCCCATATTTTCTTACAGGTATAGGGACATCTACAACCAAACACATTTAACATCTCTATACACTCACTCCCAAAAGAATCACTTACCTGATTAATGAGGTTGGAAGGACAAATGACTTGCATGGCTCAAGCCCTCTCTCTTCAAAACTGTAGCAAGCTGCCCTTATGGAGCACGTTTTCCTCTGCCCTCGGGATGATTCTAAAAATAGACTTACAGGTCTTCTTCCCTTTTCTGTGTCTTGCTGTCTCCCCAAGTGTTCTTATGGTCTTATTCCAAAATGCGTGGGCCTTTAAGGAACACCCAAAATACACCCCTTCTCCACACCTGGGCTCTTAAAACACCTAAAAATATGAAAAAGGAATAAAGGAAAAGTATATCTACTTTATTTTTTATACAGGTAATACTGGAGAATGTGGCTTAGATTTGCCACAAGGGAATTAGGTTTCCTATTAATGAACCCCAGAATTGGACAGACATTTCTATCCATCAGTGCTGCACAGGGGCAGTCAGAAAAATCAAGGACTACAATGCATATATATCTGCTGTCTCTTGAAAAAATTCAATGTGTATTCAAGAAGAGTGGCTTCCTTGCAAGGCTATCTCTGTAGCAGGAAAAAGTATTTCAGGACAATTTCTTTGAGAAAAGTTCTCAAGATGACTAAATAGTCCTTTTCTGATTATGTATTTACCAAGCCACCTTCTGAGGATATGGTTTTCCATGTGTCTCAGGGAGCAGTTTGAAGCATTTACCCTACCATTTCCTTGATAAGTATGATTTCACAGAACTCTCTCCTTGCAGAAGGGGATTGGAATAAATTTCTAAATTCCAAGAGTAGGATGAAAATCATACATCATGAAAATTTTAGTTGGAAATCTTTTCAAAAAGGAATTCAAGAAATGTTCAAAATCGATACTCACACTTAAACTCACACTAACCATAGCCAAAATTATAATTAAGTCCTACAAAACCTTCAAGAATAAGCAAAATCCCTATCTTATCCAGTGATTACAGACCACAGAAAAAGAGAGTTCACCAAAAGCACATGTTTTGGATATCCATTTCTGTTTAACAAACATCACCAATAGCCAGTTTTTAATTCCTCAGCATTCTGTGCGCTGACTGGGCTCAGCTAGTTTTCTGCTCCATGTGATATTTGTCACCTGGAGCTGCAGTCATCTGGAGGCTCCAATCACCTGGAACATCCAGTCACTCACGTGGGTCATTGTTGTACATTGTTACTGAGGACTCAGCTGTAGCTGTTCACCTATGCACCTTGGTTCTCCTCCACAGAGCCTTACTTGTGTAGGGTAGCCAGATAAAATAAAGACACCAAGTTAAATTTGAATTACAGATAACTAACAAATAATTATTAGTGTAAGTATTTCACATGCAATATGACTTTGTCTGAAATTCAAGTTCAACTGGGCATCCTGTACATGTAGTTGCTAGATCTAGCAACCCTAGGAGAGGAGCCTATGAATCTAAGTTTAACAACTGACTGAGATGACTTTTCCAATGTACCTAGTTTGGGAAAAGTAAGCAGATCAGAATTGGCAATAAAGAAAAAAATCTGTTAATACCTGACGCTGATGGAATGAAGGGGAAGTGGACACTGGCATACACTGTTAAGTGTTAAATGAACATATTCATTTCCTGAGGTCCATATTATCATGCCTTAATGATTTGAATGGCCTTGAAATGGAAGTCTTATTTCTACCAAGAAGGGAAATTCAGAGGAGGGTTTAGAAAAGGATCCCCAAAGTGATTCTGGGCTGCAATCTGGTTAAGGGGCCCTGGGTGACAGGGAAGTTCAGGACCACATCAATTCTCCAATTGAAAGAGGAAAAATAGCTAATATTTATGGAGCAGATTGTTTTGATGTGCCTAGATCAGGTTCTTCATCTTAGTGGTGGGATTTAATCTCACAATAGCCCTGCTAGTGAGGTATCAGTATTCTCTCTTCATAGATGTATGTTACTCCAAAGCACATGCTCCTGGGCACAGACACAAATGACAAAAAGGTTGCTCCCCATGCCGACTGCCAGAGCCAGGAATGGGACATGACAGTCTGGGCACCATTAGTTACTAACGGCAAGTTTTAGCAAAGGTATCAGGACACATTCTATTGAGGTGGTTAATCTCTGTTCTTCTGGTGTTTACACTCCCTGCTGTAGGGTGCCAGGCTTGGTTCCCCCCCTGCCCCGGCCTCAGGGGGAGTTGGGGAGGGGCCTGGAAGCAGAAGCTGTCTGAAGCCTGCGTTTGGAAATTAAATTTATGGAAATGATTTGGATGCTTGTACCTGGTAGGTAGGAAAAAGCCTCTGAGGACACAGAGAAGGGATTAGGTTGGAGGTCTACAGGTCTCTTCAGGAGTAGGGACTTTCATAAACTTCATAAACACTGGGCTTCATAAAAACTGGGGGTATCTCCGTGGATGGTCCATCAAGGCTGGGCATCTAGTTGTAATGGATTTTCTAGTATGGACACAGATATGGATGAAGCAAGAATGGCATTCCAGCTTTTTCCCTAATTACAATACATCATGCATTCTCAACAAAGTTGACATTACACCAGAGGGTTGAAGATTGATTCTTGGGGGTAGAGTTTTCATACACATTAAAATGGTTGGTGAACCTTCAAAGGACCACAGTATAAAAACAAATAAAATACATTTGTGATATTAAAAATGTCATATTTCTCATTTGGTCCTCAGTTGGTTAAGTGTCTGACTCGTGGTTTTGGCTCAAATTATGATCTCATGTCTCATGGGTTTGAGCCTCACATCAGGCTCTGCACTGAGAGTGTGGAGCCTGATTGGGGATTCTCTCTCTCTCTCTCTCTCTCTCTCTCTCTCTTCCCCTTGCCCCCTTTCTATTTCTCGCTCTGTCTCTACCTCTCTTTCTCTTTCTCCCTCAAAAATAAGTAAATAAACATTTTTTAATGTCATATTCCATTGGGGAGTGGGGTTGCAGATCATTCAGCCAAAAATGTCTGAAAAGGATCCTTGGAGAGGGTGATAATGAAAAAAGGTTGACAAACACGTCATGTACACAGTGACCTTTTATGTATGTAATGGCCCATCAGGAGTTATGTACAGGTTATTTAAGCTTCCCCCATGGATACACACTCAACAATCACTCCAGGTGGTGACAGTGATGGTGATGGTGATGGTGATGATGATGATAATTATAAAAATGAAATCCTGCCCCTAAGGTAAAGAGAATTGTGTATCTGAATTGTTGTTGGTTTTTAAGATGACCGAAAAGGATCAGTCAGAACAGGTATTTCCTCTGGGAAAGATGATATAGAGGGTAGGAAATTAATGTTTACAAAATTAGTGTAAACAAGTGGTATTCTAAATTGTAATCTCCTTTAATCTTTTTTTAAGTAGTCTCCATCGTCAAAATGGGGCTTGAACTCAAGACCCCAAGATCAAGAGTCACAAGCTCCACTTACTGAGCCAGCCAGGCTCACCTTATCCTAACACTTATTCAAGTTACTTATTTAATCCCATAGTTCAGATCAGTGTAGGAAGTTAGGAGAGGTTAAGAAAATCAGGAAAACTACTTTGAAAACCCACTCAGTGGAGGAACCTGGAATTATTCTAAAGATTTTCCCATTGTGTCCTAAAGATGCCAAGCCTCTGATGTTCTAAATATTTCTGGGCATTGACATTCAATGCTGCCCAAAGTGTTGTTTAACTTATTAACAATAATCTCTGTAACTTTTAAATTATAATATTATTGTGAATTTTAAACCACTGTGAAAGGCAATTTTTTATTCCCATTGTTTTCTAACCCAATTTGGGTCTCTTGGAGATCTAGAGAGGAAGTGAATATGAAGATACTGCTGAAAGGGCTTCAAAAAACATGGTAAATATTAGAAAATCATAGCAAAATATAACACTGAGGAGTTTTTAATAATGTAAATATAGTTTATATCTGTGTGGATTTCACAGTAAGTATAATATATAAAGCCAACATACCAGAAAGGGGGGGAGGAGGATAAAGGACCCTATTAAGGTGAGGTTTCTATATATTAATGGAAGTGGTAAAGTACTGATTTTAAGTGGACTGTGAAGGGGTGCTTGGGTGCCTCAGTCGGTTAAGTGTCGGGCTTTGGCTCAGGACATGATCTTATGATTCGTGGGTTCGAGGCCCATGTTGGGCTCCATGCTGACAGCTCAGAACTTGGAGCCTGCTTCAGATTCTGTGTCTCGGTCTCTCTCTGCCCCTCCCCCGCTCGTGCTCTGTCTTGGTCTCTCTCTTTCCCAAAAATAAAGAATTGAAAAAAATTTAAATGGACCGTGAAAAATTAAGTAGGTAGTTTGTAATCCATAGAATGGCCATAAAAATGTTATACAAAGATATATTCAAAACCACAATAGAAAAATTAAAGTGAAGTATGAGAAAGCATTCAAATGAGACAAAGAAAGTCAATAAAAGGGAAAAGGAATAATGAAAAATAGAGGGGACAAAAAAATAATAAAGTAGTAGATCTGAATTGAAACATCAATAATTACATTATTTGTCAGTGGCCTAAATACATAACCAAACGACTGAGATTGTCAAAGTGGATTTAAAAATCAAAATAAAACAAAAAGTTCCCAACTCTATGTTGTCTACAGGAAACTCCCTTCAAATATGATACAGGTAGCTTAAAAGTAAAAGGATGAATGCAAATATACTATGCAAACACTTATCAAAAAAAATCAGAAACATATGCATTATCAAACAATTTAGACTTGAAAGCATACACAGCTAACAGAGATAAAGAGGGTCAGTCAATTAGCCAAAAAGATATAATAATTTTTTTTAACATATGAAATTTATTGTCAAATTGGTTTCCATACAACACCCAGTGCTCATCCCAAAAGGTGCCCTCCTCAATACCCATTACCCACCCCCTCCTCCCTCCCACCCCCCATCAACCCTCAGTTTGTTCTCAGTTTTTAACAGTCTCTTATGCTTTGGCTCTCTCCCACTCTAACCTCTTTTCTTTTTTTTTTTCTTTTTTCCTCCCCCTCCCCCATGGGTTCCTGTTAAGTTTCTCAGGCTCCACATAAGAGTGAAACCATTTGGTATCTGTCTTTCTCTGCATGGCTTATTTCACTTAGCATCACACTCTCCAGTTCCATCCACGTTGCTACAAAAGGCCATATTTCATTTTTTCTCATTGCCACGTAGTATTCCATTGTGTATATAAACCACAATTTCTTTATCCATTCATCAGTTGATGGACATTTAGGCTCTTTCCATAATTTGGCTATTGTTGAGAGTGCTGCTATGAACATTGGGGTACAAGTGCCCCTATGCATCAGTACTCCTGTATCCCTTGGATAAATTCCTAGCAGTGCTATTGCTGGGTCATAGGGTAGGTCTATTTTTAATTTTCTGAGGAACCTCCACACTGCTTTCCAGAGCGGCTGCACCAATTTGCATTCCCACCAACAGTGCAAGAGGGTTCCCGTTTCTCCACATCCTCGCCAGCATCTAGAGTCTCCTGATTTGTTCATTTTGGCCACTCTGACTGGCGTGAGGTGATACCTGAGTGTGGTTTTGATTTGTATTTCCCTGATAAGGAGCGACGCTGAACATCTTTTCATGTGCCTGTTGGCCATCCGGATGTCTTCTTTAGAGAAGTGTCTATTCATGTTTTCTGCCCATTTCTTCACTGGGTTATTTGTTTTTCGGGTGTGGAGTTTGGTGAGCTCTTTATAGATTTTGGATACTAGCCCTTTGTCCGATATGTCATTTGCAAATATCTTTTCCCATTCCGTTGGTTGCCTTTTAGTTTTGTTGGTTGTTTCCTTTGCTGTGCAGAAGCTTTTTATCTTCATAAGGTCCCAGTAATTCACGTTTGCTTTTAATTCCCTTGCCTTTGGGGATGTGTCGAGTAAGAGATTGCTATGGCTGAGGTCAGAGAGGTCTTTTCCTGCTTTCTCCTCTAAGGTTTTGATGGTTTCCTGTCTCACATTCAGGTCCTTTATCCATTTTGAGTTTATTTTTGTGAATGGTGTGAGAAAGTGGTCTAGTTTCAACCTTCTGCATGTTGCTGTCCAGTTCTCCCAGCACCATTTGTTAAAGAGGCTGTCTTTTTTCCATTGGATGTTCTTTCCTGCTTTGTCGAAGATGAGTTGGCCATACGTTTGTGGGTCTAGTTCTGGGGTTTCTATTCTATTCCATTGGTCTATGTGTCTGTTTTTGTGCCAATACCATGCTGTCTTGATGATTACAGCTTTGTAGTAGAGGCTAAAGTCTGGGATTGTGATGCCTCCTGCTTTGGTCTTCTTCTTCAAAATTCCTTTGGCTATTCGGGGCCTTTTGTGGTTCCATATGAATTTAGGATTGCTTGTTCTAGTTTCGAGAAGAATGCTGGTGCAATTTTGATTGGGATTGCATTGAATGTGTAGATAGATTTGGGTAGTATTGACATTTTGACAATATTTATTTTTCCAATCCATGAGCTGGGAATGTCTTTCCATTTCTTTAAATCTTCTTCAATTACCTTCATAAGCTCTCTATAGTTTTCAGCATACAGATCCTTTACATCTTTGGTTAGATTTATTCCTAGGTATTTTATGCTTCTTGGTGCAATTGTGAATGGGATCAGTTTCTTTATTTGTCTTTCTGTTGCTTCATTGTTAGTGTATAAGAATGCAACTGATTTCTGTACATTGATTTTGTATCCTGCAACTTTGCTGAATTCATGTATCAATTCTAGCAGACTTTTGGTGGAGTCTATCGGATTTTCCATGTATAATATCATGTCATCTGCAAAAAGCGAAAGCTTGATTTCATCTTTGCCAATTTTGATGCCTTTGATTTCCTTTTGTTGTCTGATTGCTGATGCTAGAACTTCCAGCACTATGTTAAACAACAGCGGTGAGAGTGGGCATCCCTGTCGTGTTCCTGATCTCAGGGAAAAAGCTCTCAGTTTTTCCCTGTTGAGGATGATGTTAGCTGTGGGCTTTTCATAAATGGCTTTTATGATCTTTAAGTATGTTCCTTCTATCCCGACTCTCTCAAGGGTTTTTATTAAGAAAGGGTGCTGGATTTTGTCAAAGGCCTTTTCTGCATCGATTGACAGGATCATATGGTTCTTCTCTTTTTTTTTTGTTAATGTGATGTATCACGTTGATTGATTTGCGAATGTTGAACCAGCCCTGCATCCCAGGAATGAATCCCACTTGATCATGGTGGATAATTCTTTTTATATGCCATTGAATTCGATTTGCTAGTATCTTATTGAGAATTTTTGCATCCATATTCATCAGGGATATTGGCCGGTAGTTCTCTTTTTTTACTGGGTCTCTGTCTGGTTTAGGAATCAAAGTAATACTGGCTTCATAGAATGAGTCTGGAAGTTTTCCTTCCCTTTCTATTTCTTGGAATAGCTTGAGAAGGATAGGTATTATCTCTGCCTTAAACGTCTGGTAGAACTCCCCTGGGAAGCCATCTGGTCCTGGACTCTTATTTGTTGGGAGATTTTTGATAACCAATTCAATTTCTTGGCCGGTTATGGGTCTGTTCAAGCTTTCTATTTCCTCCTGATTGAGTTTTGGAAGAGTGTGGGTATTCAGGAATTTGTCCATTTCTTCCAGGTTGTCCAATTTGTTGGCATATAATTTTTCATAGTATTCCCTGATAATTGTTTGTATCTCTGAGGGATTGGTTGTAATCATTCCATTTTCATTCATGATTTTATCTATTTGGGTCATCTCCCTTTTCTTTTTGAGAAGCCTGGCTAGAGGTTTGTCAATTTTGTTTATTTTTTCAAAAAACCAACTCTTGGTTTCGTTGATCTGCTCTACAGTTTTTTTAGACTCTATATTGTTTATTTCTGCTCTGATCTTTATTATTTCTCTTCTTCTGCTGGGTTTGGGGTGTCTTTGCTGTTCTGCTTCTATTTCCTTTAGGTGTGCTGTTAGATTTTGATTTTGGGATTTTTCTTGTTTCTTGAGATAGGCCTGGATTGCAATGTATTTTCCTCTCAGGACTGCCTTCGCTGCGTCCCAAAGCATTTGGATTGTTGTATTTTCATTTTCGTTCGTTTCCATATATTTTTAAATTTCTTCTCTAATTGCCTGGTTGACCCACTCATTCGTTAGTAGGGTGTTCTTTAACCTCCATGCTTTTGGAGGTTTTCCAGACTTTTTTCTGTGGTTGATTTCAAGCTTCATAGCATTGTGGTCTGAAAGTATGCATGGTATGATTTCAATTCTGGTAAACTTATGAAGGGCTGTTTTGTGACCCAATATATGATCTATCTTGGAGAATGTTCCATGTGCACTCGAGAAGAACGTATATTCTGTTGCTTTGGGATGCAGAGTTCTAAATATATCTGTCAAGTCCATCTGATCCAATGTCTCATTCAGGGCCCTTGTTTCTTATTGATCGTGTGTCTAGATGATCTATCCATTTCTGTAAGTGGGGTGTTAAAGTCCCCTGCAATTACCACATTCTTATCAATAAGGTTGCTTATGTTTATGAGTAGTTGTTTTATATATTTGGGGGCTCCGGTATTTGGCGCATAGACATTTATAATTGTTAGCTCTTCCTGATGGATAGACCCTGTAACTATTATATAATGTCCTTCTTCATCTCTTGTTACAGCCTTTAATTTAAAGTCTAGTTTGTCTGATATAAGTATGGCTACTCCAGCTTTCTTTTGGCTTCCAGTAGCATGATAAATAGTTCTCCATCCCCTCACTCTCAATCGAAAGGTGTCCTCAGGTCTAAAATGAGTCTCTTGTAGACAGCAAAGAGATGGGTCTTGTTTTTTTATCCATTCTGATACCCTACGTCTTTTGGTTGGCGCATTTAATCCATTTACATTCAGTGTTATTATAGAAAGATACGGGTTTAGAGTCATTGTGATGTCTGTATGTTTTATGCTTGTAGTGATGTCTCTGGTACTTTGTCTCACAGGGTCCCCCTTAGGATCTCTTGTAGGGCTGGTTTAGTGGTGACAAATTCCTTCAGTTTTTGTTTGTTTGGGAAGACCTTTATCTCTCCTTCTATTCTAAATGACAGACTTGCTGGATAAAGGATTCTCAGCTGCATATTTTTTCTGTCTAGCACACTGAAAATCTCGTGCCAATTCTTTCTGGCCTGCCAAGTTTCAAAAGAGAGATCAGTCACGAGTCTTATAGGTCTCCCTTTATATGTGAGGGCACGTTTACCCCTTGCTGCTTTCAGAATTTTCTCTTTATCCTTGTATTTTGCCAGTTTCACTATGATATGTCGTGCAGAAGATCGATTCAAGTTCCGTCTGAAGGGAGTTCTCTGTGCCTCTTGGATTTCAATGGCTTTTTCCTTCCCCAGTTCAGGGAAGTTCTCAGCTATTATTTCTTCAAGTACCCCTTCAGCGCCTTTCCCTCTCTCTTCCTCCTCTGGGATACCAATTATGCGTATATTATTTCTTTTTAGTGTATCACTTAGTTCTCTAATTTTCCCCTCATACTCCTGGATTTTTTTATCTCTCTTTTTCTCAGCTTCCTCTTTTTCCATAACTTTATCTTCTAGTTCACCTATTCTCTCCTCTGCCTCTTCAATCCGAGCCGTGGTGGTTTCCATTTTGTTTTGCATTTCATTTAAAGCGTTTTTCAGCTCCTCGTGACTGTTCTTTAGTCCCTTGATCTCTGTAGCAAGAGATTCTCTGCTGTCCTCTATACTGTTTTCAAGCCCGGCGATTAATTTTATGACTATTATTCTAAATTCACTTTCTGTTATATTATTTAAATCCTTTTTGATCAGCTCATTAGCTGTTGTTATTTCCTGGAGATTCTTCTGAGGGGAATTCTTCCGCTTGGTCATTTTGGATAGTCCCTGGCGTGGTGAGGACCTGCAGGGCACTTCCCCTGTGCTGTGGTGTATAACTGGAGTTGGTGGGTGGGGCCGCACTCTGACCTGATGTCTGCCCCCAGCCCACCGCTGGGGCCACAGTCAGACTGGTGTGTGCCTTCTCTTCCCCTCTCCTAGGGGCGGGATTCACTGTGGGGTGGCGTGGCCCGTCTGGGCTACTTGCACACTGCCAGGCTTGTGATGCTGAGGATCTGGCGTATTAGCTGGGGTGGGTAGGCAAGGTGCACAGGGGCAGGAGGGGCAGGCTTAGCTCGCTTCTCCTTAGGTGATCCACTTCAAGAGGGGCCCTGTGGCAGCGGGAGGGAGTCAGATCCGCTGCCGGCGGTTTGGCTCCGCAGAAGCACAGAGTTGGGTGTTTGCACGGAGCGAGGAAGTTCCCTGGCAGGAACTGGTTCTCTTTGGGATTTTGGCTGGGGGATGGGCGGGTAAATGGCGCTGGCGAGCGCCTTTGTTCCCCACCAAACTGAGCTCTGTCGTCCGGGGGCTCAGCAGCTCTCCCTCCCTTTGTCCTCCAGCCTTCCCGCTTTCCAAGCAGAGCCGTTAACTTATGACCTCCCAGACGCTAAGTCGCGCTTGCTGTCGGAACACAGTCCGTCAGGCCCCTCAGCTTTTGCAAGCCAGCCTCCGGGGCTCTGCTTGGCCGGTGAGCCGCCCCTCCGCCCCGGCTCCCTCCCGCCAGTCTGTGGAGCGCGCCCCGCCTCGCCGCCCTTCCTACCCTCTTCTGTGGGCCTCTCGTCTGCGCTTGGCTCCGGCGACTCCGTTCTGCTAATCCTCTGGCGGTTTTCTGGGTTATTTAGGCAGGTGTAGGTGGAATCTAAGTGATCAGCAGGACGCGCGGTGAGCCCAGCGTCCTCCTATGCCGCCATCTTCCCTCCGGTCCAAGATATAATAATTTTAAATGTGTACTGTATTATATCTAACAGCAATCTCAAATACATGCAGCAAAAGTGATAAGATAAATAAATCCACAATTGTAATTGAGGTCTTCGACCCTCTTTTCTCAGAATTAGTGGACAAAGAATCAGCAAGGTTATAGATAAACTGAACACCACCATCAACCAACTGGATCTAATTGACATTTATAGAACACTTCACCCCAAAGCAGCAGAATACACACTCTTTTCAAATGCACATGTAACATTAGGCAAGATCAATTACACCGTGGGTCATAAAACAAACCTTAACAAATTTAAAGAATTGAAACCAAACAGAATGTGTTATCTGACAATAATGAAATAAAACTCTAGAAATCAATAATAGAGAGATCACAGGAAAATCTCCAAGAACTTGGAAACTAAACAATACATATCTAATTAATTCATGAATCAAAGAAGTAGTCTCAAGAAAAATAAAAAATGTACAGAACACAGAGAAAGCGTTACAATGGTGGAGGAGTAAGGCAACCCTAAGCTTGCCTCCTCCCCCCATACAGACAGATAAATATTGAAACATTCTGAAGAACCAAGAAGTTAATTAGAAGCCTTAGAGAACAAAACTGCACATCTACAAACAGAAAAAAACAATGGGTGGAAACTTGTCTTAACAAGCAGACTGGGGGCACCTGGGTAGCTCAGTCAGTTGAATGACCAACTCTTGATACTAGCTCAGGTCGTGATATCATGGTCATGAGATCACATCCCACATTGGGCTCTGCACTGGGCATGGAGCCTGATTAGGATTCTTTCACTCACTCTCTCTCTCTATCTCTCCTCTCTCTCTCTCTCTCTCTTTCTCTCAAAATAAATAAATAAACACTTTTAAAAATGAATAAAATATGGGCCGAAGATCTGATACACATTAAAAACAATGACAACAAACAACAACCAGACCAAAACACACATAGGATCCAACTTTTATTATTTTTTTAAATTTTTTAATTTCAATTTTATTTTATTATTTTTTTCCTCCAAAAGGACAAGACAGAGTAATTCACCCCAAAAGAAAGAACAGGAAGAAGTTATGGCCAGGGATTTAATCAATACAGTTATAAGTAAGATGTTTGGACTAGGATTTCAAACAATTATAAGGATCCTACTTGGGCTTGAAAAAAGCAGAGATAAAAGATAAAAGAGTTAAAATCTAGTCAAGCCAAAATTAAAAAGGCTATAACCGAGATGCAAATCCAAATGGATATCATAACAGTGAGTATGGACAAAGCAGAGAAATGAATTAGTGATATAGAAGATAAAATTATGGAAGATAATGAAGCTGAAAAAAGAAGGAAAATGGATCATGGATGTAGACTTAGGGAACTCAGAAACTTATCAAAATGGAATAACATTCATATCATAGAAATCACAGAAGATGAAGAAAGAGAAAAAGTGTCAGAAGGTTTATGGAGAAAATTATAGCTGAAAACTTCCCTAATCTGGGGAAGGACACAGACATCAAAATCCAAGAAGCACAGAGAACTCCCATTAGATTCAACGAAAGCCAACCATTGTCAAGGCATATCATGGTCAGATTCACAAAATACACAGACAAGGAAAGAATCCTGAAGGCAGCAGAGAAAAAAGTCCTTAACCTACAAGCGAAGACAGATCACATTTGCAGCCAATCTGTCCACAGAAACTTGGCAGGCCAGAAGGGAATGTCAGTATATATATAATGTGCTGAAAGGGAAAAATATACAAGCAAGAATACTTTATCCAGCAAGGTTGTCATTCAGAATAGAAGCAAAGATAAAGAGTTTCCCAGACAAACAAACACCAAAGGGGTTCTTGACCACTAAACCAGCCCTTCAGAAATATTAAGGGGGATTCTTTGAGTGGGGGGAAAAAGACCAAAAGCAACAAAGACTAGAAAAGACCAGAGAACATCACCAGACACAAACTCTACAGGCAAAACAATAGCACAAATTCATATCCTTTACTAAGGACTCTTAATGTAAATGGACTAAATGTTCTAATAAAAAGACATAGGGTATTGGGACTCCTGGGTGGCTCAGTCGGTTGGGCATCTGACTTTGGCTGAGGTCATGATCTGGCTGTTCCCAAGTTCTAGCCCCGCATCGGGCTCTGTGCTGACAACTCAGAGCCTGGAGCCTGTTTCGGATTCTGTGTCTCCCTCTCTCTCTCTGCCCCTCCCCTGCTTCTACTCTGTCTCTCTCTCAAAAATAAATAAACATTAAAAAAATATTTTTAAAGACATAGGGTATCAGAATGGATTAAAACAAAAAACAAGAAACAAGACCCAACTATGCTGCCTACAGGAGACCCATTTTAGACATAAAAACATTGGCAGTTGAAAGTGAGGAGATGGAGATCCATCTATCATGCTAATAGGTGCCAAAAGAAAGCCAGAGTAGCCATACTTATATCAGACAAGCTAGATTTTAAACCAAAGATTGTAAGATGAAGAAGGGCAATATATCATAATTAAGGGGTCTATCCATCGAAAAAAATCTAACAACTATAAATATTTATTTCCCCAACTTGAGAGCCCCCAAATATATATATATATATATATATATATATATATATATATATATATAACATAAATAAACTCATTGATAATGATACAAAAATCTATGGGGACTTTAAAACCACACTTTCAGCAATGGACAGATCATCTAAGCAGAAAATGAAGTAGAAAACAATGGCTTTGAATGGCCAGATGGACTTAACAAATATACTCAGAACATTCCATCCCAAAGCAATGGAATACACATTCTTTTTTTGAGTGCATTCTCCAGAATAGATTACATACTGGGTCACAAATCAGCCCTTAACAAGTACAAAAAAAAATTGAGATCATACCGTGTATATTTTGAGACCACAACACTATGAAATTTGAAGTCAGCCACAAGAAAAAATTTGCAAAGACCTACTAAGAACATCCTACTAAGGAATGAATGAGTTAACAAGGATTTTTTTTTAATTTTTTATATGAAATTTATTGTCAAATTGGTTTCCATACAACACCCAGTGCTCCTCCCAACAGGTGCCCTCCTCAATGCCCATCACCCACCCACCCCTCCCTCCCACCCCCCATCAATACTCAGTTTATTCTCAGTTTTTAAGAGTCTCTTATGGTTTGGCTCCTTCCCTCTCTAACTTTTTTTTTCCCTTCCCCTCACCCATGGTCTTCTGTTAAGTTTCTCGGGATCCACATAAGAGTGAAAACATATGGTATCTGTCTTTCTCTCTATGACTTATTTCACTTAGCATAACACTCTCCAGTTCCATCCACGTTGCTACAAAAAGCCATATTTCATTCTTTCTCATTGCCAAGTAGTATTCCATTGTGTATATAAACCACAATTTAAGGACATGGAAGCAAATGAAAATGAAAACAAGACAGTCCAAAACTTCTGGGATACATCCAAGACAGTGCTAAGAGGGAAGTATATTGTAGTACAAGCCTACTTGAAGAAGAAAGAAAGGTCTCAAATACACAACCTAACCTTACACCTAAAGGTGCTAGAAAAGGAACAGCAAATAAAGCCTAAAGCCAGCAGAAGAAGGGAAATAATAAAGATTAGAACAGAAATAAACAATGTAGAAACAAACAAACAAAAAAAACCCTGTAGAACAGATCAATGAAACTAACAGCTGATTCTTTAAAAGAATAAACAAAATTGATAAACCCCTAGCCAGGCTTATCAAAAGAGAGAGAAAGAGAGAGAGAGAGAGAGAGCGAGCGAGCCCAAATAAATAAAATCACAAATCAAAGGGGAGAGATCACAACCAACACCACTGTAATACAAACAATTATAAGAGAACATTATGAAGAATTACATGGCAACAGACTGGTCAATCTGGAAGAAATGGATAAATTCTTAGAAACTTACAAACTACCAAAACTGAAACAGAAAGAAATAGAAAATTTGAACAGACCCATAACCAGCAAAGAAATGGAATAAGTTATCAAAAATCTCCCAACAAAAGTCCAGGGCCAGGTGGCTTCCCAGAATTCTACCAGACATTTAAAGAACAGTTAATACCTATTATTCTCAAACTGTTTCAAAAAATAGAAATGGAAGGAAAACTTCCAATATCATTCTATGAGGCCAGCATTACCTTGATTCCAAAACCAAAGACCCCACTAAAAAGAAATACAAGCCCAAATCCCTGATAAACATGAATGCAAAAATTTTCAACAAGATACTAGCAAATTAAATTCAACAGTACATTAAAAGAAGTATTCACCATGATCAAGTGGGATTTATTCCTGTGTTGCAGGGCTGGTTCAATTATTTGTAAATCAATCAATGTGATACACCACATTAATAAAAGAAAGGATAAGAATGATATGATCCTTCCAATGCAGAAAAAGCCAATAAATGCAGAGAAAGCATTTAACAAAATACAGCATCCATTCTTGATAAAAACTCTCAACAAAGTAGGGATAGATGGAACATACCTCAACATCACAAGGACAATATATGAAAGACCCACAGCTAATATCATCATCAATGGGAAACAACTGAGAGCCTTTCCCCTATGGTCAGGAACAAGACAAGGATGTCCGCTCTCACCATTACCATCTAACATAGTACTGGAAGTCTCAGCCTCAGAAATCAGAAAACAAAAAGAAATAAAAGGCATCCAAATTGGCAAGGAAGAAATCAAACTTTAACAATTTTCAAATTTTCACCATATTCTACTCTATATAGAAAACCCAAAAGACTCCACTAAAAAATTACTAGAAGTAGTATATGGATTCAGCAAAGTGGCAGGATATAAAATGGACATATAGAAGTCTGTTGCATTTCTGTACACAAATAACTAAGCATCAGAAAAAGAAAGCAAGGAACTGATCCCATTTGCAAATGCACCAAAAGCAATTAGATGCCTAAGACTAAACTTAACCAAAGAGGTAAAAGATCTATACTCTGAAAACAACTGACGGAAAGAAATTGAAGAGAACACAGAAATGGAAAAGCATTCTATGCTCATGGATTGGAAGAAAAAACAGTGCTAAAATGTCTATAGTACCCAAAGCAATCTACACATTTAATGCAATCCCTATCAAAATACCCCCAGCATTTTTCACAGAGCTAGAACAAACAATCCTAACATTTGTATGGGACCACAAAAGATTCTGAATATCTAAAGCAATACTGAAAAATAAAGACAAAACTGGAGGCATTACAATTCTGGATTTCAAGCTATATTGTAAAGCTGTAGTCATCAGACAGTATGGTACTGGCACAAAAACAGACACACAGATCAATGGAACAGAATACAAACTTAGAAATGGAACCACAACTTATATGGTCAACTCATCTTCAACAAAGCAGGAAAGAATAACCGATAGAAAAAGAAAACAGTCTCTTCAACAAATGGTGTTGAAAAGACTGGACAGCAACATGCAGAAGAATGAAACTGGACCACTTCTTACACTTTCCACAAAAATAAATGCACAATGGATGAAAGACTTAATGTGAGACAGGAAATCATCAAAATCCTAGAGGAGAACACAGGCAGTAACCTCTTTGACTTCAGCTGAAGCAACTTCTTACTAGACACATCACCAAATGCAAGAAAAACAAAGCAAAAAATGAACTATTGAGACCTCATCAAGATAAAATTTCTGCACAGCAAAGGAAACAATCAACAAAACAATAAGACACCTTATGGAATGGGAGAAGATATATGCAAATGACATATCGGATAAAGGGTTAGTATCCAAAGTCTATAAAGAACTTATTAAACTAAACACCCAAAAAAACAAATAATCTAGTTAAGAAATAGGTAGAAGAAATAAATAGACACTTTTCCAAGGAAGACATCCATATGGCTAACAGACACATGAAAAGATACTCAACATCACTCATCATCAGGAAAATACAGATCAAAACTACAAAGACATATCACCTCACACCTGTCAGAATGGCTAAAATTAACAATGCAAGAAACAACAGGCATTGGCAAGGATGCAGAGAAAGGGGAACCCTCTTGTACTGTTGGTGGGAATGCAAACTGGTGCAGCCACTCTGGGGAACCATATGGAGGTTCCTCAAAAAGTTAAAAATATAACTGCCCTATGATCCAGCAATTGCACTATTGGTTTTTATCCAGAGGATACAAAAATACAGATTCAAAGGGGTACATGCACCTCAATGTTTATAGCAGCATTATTAACAATAGCCAAGCTATGGAGATAACCCAAATGTCCATCGACTGAAGAATGGGTAAAGAAGATGCGGTATATCTATACAATGGAATGATACTCAGCCATCAAAAAGAATGAAATCTGGCCATTGGCAATGTCATGGATGGAGCTAAGTGAAATAAGTCAATCAGAGAAAGACAAATACCATATGATTTCATTCATATGTGGAATTTAAGAAATAAAATAGATGAATATATGGGAGGAGAAAAAAAAGTTAGAGGGAAACAAACCTTAAGATAATCTTAAAGATAGATAACAAACTGAGGGATAATGGAAGGAGATGGGTGGGGGTGGGGTTAGATGGGTGATGGGTATTAAGGAGGGCCCTTTTTGTGATGAGCACTGGGTGTTGTATGTAAGTGATAAATCACTGAATTCTACTCCTGAAACCAATATTGCACTGTATGTTGACTAACTAGAATTCAAATAAAAATTTGAAAAGAGAAAATGTATTGAATACAATTTAAATGAAAATACAAAACAAAAAACTACAGCTATCAAAATTTTGGGGTCAGAAAACAGTTTGTTGTCAGGGTTGAGAATGGGTGACTACAAAGAGAGCAGAGGAATTTGGGGGCAAAATGGAACTCATATATCTTTGATTGTAGTAGTGGATACGCAACTGTATGCATTTTTCAAGACTCATGGAACTGTATATTAAGGGAGTGAATTTTATTTTCTCTAAATCATACTTTAATGGGAATAAGTTTTAAAACATTTATATTGTTAAATGAAGAACATAAGTAGATCACTGTTATTCTGTGATTCTAATTTCATATCTAAAAAACAAATAAATCAGTTGATGAAAAGACCAATGTATCCAGTCATGTATGTATATTTCAATATGTACAGAAAAGTGGATGCCAGGTAAAATCAAATCATGGTACTGGTTACCTTTGGGGAACAGGATGGAGGAATATTGTTCAGGAAAGAGACTTTACTTTGGTTGTGAGGCATTTTAAACTGCACATAAATTATTTTTATTTATAATTCATTATGAAATAGCATGTATGGAAGATGATCTGATAGCGCGTAAGGGTACTGAGGAGAAATATAAAAATGATTTTCAGTAGGAGTGCCTGGGTGGCTCATTGGGTTAAGCGTCTGACTCTTGGTTTTGTCTCAGGTCATGATCTCATAGCTCATGGATTCAAGCCCCACATCAGGCTCTGCGCTGACAGTGCAGAGCCTGCTTGGGATTCTCTCTCTCCTCTCTTTCTTTCTCTGCCTCTACCTAACTCATGTTCTCTCTCTCTCTCAAAATAAATAATAAAAATTTAAAAAATTATTTTCAATATATACTTAAAACATATTTGTCTTTGTTCCACTAAAATTAATGTAGTAATGATAACTAGCTCATATGATTTATGATATAAAAATGCAAAAATAACATGTTCAGTGGATGCAGCTAAAATTTAAATAAATGTGATCTATATTCCTTCTGAATTTGGGTTCATTAAAGGAAAATGTTATGCCCTGGGTGAGTAATAATATTATCTTTTAAAGAACATTAAATGATTCAGGAACTGTAGCCAAGTATTATTATAATAGAAAAAAAGTGTCACAGAGGAATACAGGCCTCTTGTCATGAACATAAGAGTTTCTAGGTGTTTCAGACCCAGACAAGGAAAGTGGGCTGTGTTTCTCAGTGACCACTGTCCTACCTTAGGAAGGCTTATAGGTTGGCCTGAACCCCATGAAGGATCAGCTGCCTCCCAACCCACTTTACTTTGTGCAATACATTCACTGAGGTGGGAGAATTAAGAGTCTCACTTATAAGACCAAAGCCTGTGACATGTCATCACCACTCTCACCAGCCACTAGCCATACATCAGTTTTCCATAGTAACAGGGACACAGTCCTGTTACCTCAGCAACAGAGGCTCCATCCATAAGGCTGCTCTTCCTGAATGCTCTGTTCTGTTTGCAAGAAAGGGTAATATGTCTAATCTCAGAGTCCAACACCTTCTTGACTGCCAATAGTGAGTGGGCTCTCACGTGTTTACAAACTCTCCAGAGCCTTGCCAGTACTCTGAAGGTAGAATGCAAAGTCCTGACCAGGGCCAATAGGGCCCTGTGTGCTCTGGCCCCTGCCTTCCTTACTAGTCCTATCTGGGGCCACTCCCTCTCTCACACTCACTCTGATACATTGGCCTCATTCCATTTCAAAAGGGCCAAACTACTTCCCACCCCAAGGCCTTTTCACATGCTTCTCCCCCTGCTTAGGAATCTCTCTGACCCTAGCTCTCTCCTGCTCACACTTCAGGTTACACTTTTCTTTTTAAGTTTATTTATTTATTTTGAGAGAGAAAGAGAGAAAGCATGCGTCAGGAAGAAGCAGAGAGAGAGGGAGAGAAAGAGAGAGAGAGAGAGAGAGAGAGAGAGAGAGAGAATCCCAAGCAGGCTCCACACTGTCAGCACAGAGCCCAATGTGGGGCTTGAACCCACAAACTGTGACATCATGACCTGAGCCAAAGTCAGACACTTAACCAACTGAGCCACCCGGGTATCGCTCAGGTTGCCCTTTACTTATTTATTTTTTTTAATTTTTTTTAATGCTTATTTATTTTTGAGACAGAGAGAGACAGAGCATGAACGGGGGAGGGTCAGAGAGAGGGAGACACAGAATCCAAAACAGGCTCCAAGCTGTCAGCACAGAGCCCGATGCGGGGCTCGAACTCACGGAGTGCGCGATCGTGACCTGAGCCGAAGTCGGCCACTCAACCGACTGAGCCACCCAGGCGCCCCCTTATTTATTTTTAAAATATATGAAATTTATTGTCAAATTGGTTTCCATACAACACCCAGTGCTCATCTCAAAAGATGCCCTCTTCAATACCCATCACCCACCCCCCCTCCCTCTCACCCCCCATCAGCCCTCAGTTTATTCTCAGTTTTTAAGAGTCTCTTATGCTTTGGTTCTCTCCCACTCTAACCTCTCTCTCTCTCTCTCTTTTTTTTTTTCCTTCCCCTCACCCATGGGTTCCCGTTTAGTTTCTCAGGATCCACATAAGAGTGAAAACATATGGTATCTGTCTTTCTCTGTATGGCTTATTTCACTTAGCATCACACTCTCCAGTTCCATCCACGTTGCTACAAAGGGCCATATTTCATTCTTTCTCATTGCCACATAGTACTCCATTGTGTATATAAACCACAATTTCTTTATCCATTCATCAGTTGATGGACATTTAGGCTCTTTCCATAATTTGGCCATTGTTGAGAGTGCAGGTTGCCCTTTAAATGTAATTTCTCACAGAGGATTTGTGTACCTCCTTACCATATAAATTAGATCCCCAATATTGCTCCTTCACAGGATTCTGGACTTTGCCCCATGAAGGCCACTTGAGCAAAAGTACTTGACAAAAGGGGAAAGATGCAAGTAAAGTAGATAGCACAGTGCCTGGAACATAGTAATTACTCAATCCAGTACCATACCTTAATTGACCTGCTCCATGGTATAATTCACTTTGGTAGCTGAGGAGACAGGAAAAAAGAGAGGAGATAACTCACCCAAGGTCCTGTCAATAGTGAAGACTCAGGCATTGAGACTCAGGCAATGTTTATAACTCTTGCTCCAGTGTCCCTCCCTGCAGATCCACACAAAATGCTTCATCTTTCTGGAGCTCCAAGAAGGACCCAGCCTCCCAGCTCATGAATACACCTGAACTGAGCCTACTGGACCCAAAAAGGCCACAGCAAAGCCTTATCATTCAATGGAATATATTAAATCTTTTTCTCCCACCCCACTCAATCAGACAACTCATTCTATAGCATGTTTTTTTTTTATTTTAAATTTATTTATTTAAACACAAGTTAGCCAACATACACTGCAGTATTGGCTCTAGGAGTAGAATTTGGTGATTCATCACTTACGTACAACACCCAGTGCTCATCCCAACAAATGCACTCCCCAATTCCCATCACCCACGAAGCCCATCTCCCTACCCACCTCCTGTCAAGTAACCCCCAGTCTGTCCTCTGTACTTAAGAATCTCTTATTGTTTCCTTCCCTCTCTGTTTTTATCCTATTTTTCCTTCCCGTACCCTATGTTCATCTGTTGTGTTTCTTAAATTGCACATATGAGTGAAATCATATGATATTTGTCTTTCTCTGCCTGACTTAATTCTCTTAGCATAATAAACCCTAGTTCCACCCATGTTGTTGCAAATGGTAAGATTTCATTCTTTTTATTTTTTATTTTTTTTGTTTTTGCCTTTGATTTTGATGTCTCTGATTTCCTTTTGTTGTCTGGTGATGCTATAACTTCCAACACTGTGTAACAATAGCGGTGAGAGTAGACATCCCTGTCGTGTTCCTGATCTCAGGCGGGAAGCTCTCAGTTTTTCCCCATTGAGGATGATATTAGCTATGGGCTTTCCATAAATGGCTTTATGAGATTTAAGTATGTTCCTTCTATCCCCACTTTCTCGGGAGGGGGTTTATTAAGAAAGAATGCTGAATTTTGTCAAATGCTTTTTCTGCATCGATAGGCAGGATCTTTTCTTTTCTTTTATTAATGTGATGTATCACATTGATTGATTTGCCAATATTTAACCAGCCCTGCAGCCCAGGAATGAATCCCACTTGATCATGGTGAATAATTTTTTTTATATGCTGTTGAATTCGATTTGCTAGTGTCTTCTTGAGAATTTTTGCATCCATTTTCATTCAGGGATATTGGCCTGTAGTTCTCTTTTTTGCTGGGTCTCTGTCTGGTTTAGGAATAAAAGTAATGCTGGCTTCATAGACTGAATCTGGAAATTTCCTTCCCTATTTTTTGGAACAGCTTGAGAAGGATAGGTATTATCTCTGCTTTAAATGTCTGGTAGAATTCCCCAGGGAAGCCATCTGGGCCTGGACTCTTATTTGTTGGGAGACTTTGGATAACTGATTCAATTTCTTCACTGGTTATGGGTCTGTTCAAATTTTCTATTTCTTCCTGTTTGAGTTTTGGAAGTGTGTGGGTGCTTACGAATTTGTCCATTTCTTCCAGGTTGTCCAGTTTGTTGGCATATAATTTTTCATAGTATTCCCTGATAATTTCTTGTATTTCTGAGGGATTGGTTGCAATAATTCCATTTTCATTCATAATTTTATATATTTGGGTCATCTCCCTATTCTTTTTGAGAAGCATGGATAGAGGTTTATCAATTTTTTTTTTATTTTTTCAAAAAACCAACTTTTGGTTTCATTGATCTGCTCTACAGTTTTTTAGATTCTATATTGTTTATTTCTGCTCTGATCTTTATTATTTCTCTTCTTCTGTTGGGTTTGGGGTGTCTTTGCTGTTCTACTTCTCATTCCCTTAGGTGTGCTGTTAGATTTTGTATTTGGGATTTTTCTTGTTTCTTGAGATAGGCCTGGATTGCAATGTATTTTCCTCTCAGGACTGCCTTTGCTGCATCCCAAAACGTTTGGATCGTTGTCTTTTCATTTTCGTTTGTTTCCATATATTTTTAAATTTCTTCTCTAATTGCCTGGTTGACCCATTCATTCTTTAGTAAGGTGTTCTTTAACCTCCATGCTTTTGGAGGTTTTCCAGACTTTTTCCTGTGGTTGATTTCAAGCTTCATAGCATTGTGGTCTGAAAGTGTGCATGGTATGATCTCAATTCTTGTATACTTATGAAGGGCTGTTTTGTGACCCAGTGTGTGAACTATCTTGGAGAATGTTCCATGTGCACTAGAGAAGAAAGTATATTCTGTTGCTTTGGGATGCCGAGTTCTAAACATATCTGTCAAGTCCATCTGATCCAATGTATCATTCAGGACCCTTGTTTCTTTATTGATCCTGTGTCTCGATGTCTCGATGATCTATCCATTGTTGTAAGTGGGCATTAAAGTCCTCTACAATTACTAAATTCTTATCAATAAGGTTGCTTATGTTTGTGATTGTTTTATATATTTGGGGGCTTCTGTATTTGGTGCATAGACGTTTATAATTGTTATCGCTTCCTGATGGATAGACCCTGTAATTATTATATAATACCCCTCTTCATCTCTTGTTACAGCCTTTAATTTAAAGTCTAGTTTGTCTGATATAAGTATGGCTACTCCAGCTTTCTTTTGACTTCCAGTAAATAGCATGATAGATAGGACTCCATCCCCTCACTTTCAATCTGAAGGTGTCCTCAGGTCTAAAATGAGTCTCTTGTAGACAGCAAATAGATGGGTCTTTTTTTTTTATCCATTCTAATACCCTATATCTTTTGGTTGGAGCATTTAGTCCATTTACATTCAATGTTCTTATGGAAAGATATGGGTTTAGAGTCACTGTGATGTCTATAGGTTTCATGCTTGTAGTGATGTCTCTGGTACTTTGTGGTCCTTGCAACATTTCACTCACAGAATCACCCCTTAGGATCTCTTGTAGGGCTGGTTTAGTGATGATGAATTACTTCTGTTTTTGTTTGTTTGGGAAGATCTTTATCTCTCCTATTCTGAATGACAGACTTGCTGGATAAAGGATTTTTTTCTGTTCATCACATTGAAGATTTTCTGCCATTCCTTTCTGGCCTGCCAAGTTTCAGTAGATAGGTCTGCCACTAGTCTTATGGGTCTCCCTTTGTAAGTTAGAGCCTGTTTATCCCTAGATACTTTCAGAATTTTCTCTTTATCCTTGTATTTTTCCAGTTTCCCTATGATATGTCATGCAGAAGATCGATTCAAGTTACACCTGAAGGGAGTTCTCTGTGCCTCTTGAATTTCAATGCCTTTTTCCTTCCCCAGATCAGGGAAGTTCTCAGCTATAATTTGTTCAACTACACCTCCTGCCCCTTTCTGTCACTCTTAGTCTTCTGGAATTCCTATGATACGGATATTGTTTTGTTTGATTGCATCACTTAGTTCTCTAATTCTCCCCTAATACTCCTGGATTTTTTTTATCTCTCTTTTTCTCAGCTTCCTCTTTTGCCATAATTTTACCTTCTAATTCACTTATTCTCTCCTCTGCCTATTCAATCCGTGCTGTGGTCGCCTCCATTTTATTTTGCACCTCGTTTATAGTATTTTTAGCTCCTCATGACTATGTCTTAGTCCCTTGATCTCTGTAGCAATAGATTCTCTGCTATTATCTATGCTTTTTTCAAGCCCAGAGATTAATTTTATGACTATTATTCTAAATTCTTGTTCTGTTATTTTGCTTAAATCGTTTTTGATCAGTTCATTAGCTGTCGCTGCTTCTTGGAGTTTCTTTTGAGGAGAATTCTTCTGTTTTGTCATTTTGGGTAGTCCCTGGGGTGGCTCCCAACTGCAGGGCACTTTCCCTGTGCTGTTCGGAGTAACTTGTGTTGGTGGGCGGGGCCACAGTCAGACCTGATGTCTGCCCCCAGCCCACCACTGGGGCCACAGTCAGCTGGTGTGTAACTTATCTTCCTCTCTCCCAGGGGCAGGACTCACCTTGGAGTGGTGTGGCCCCTTTCTGGGCTACTTATGGTGCTGCTTCGATGGAATCTGGCGTATTAGCCAGGGTGGATCCACAGGGTACACAGAGGTGGGAGGGGCAGGCTTAGCTCACTTTGCTGGCAGTGGTCCCCTGTGGGAGGGGCCCTGCAGCACTGGAGGGAGGCAGACCCGGCAGAGGGATGGATCCACAGAAGCACAGCGTTGGGTGTTTGCATGGTGCAGGCAAGTTCGGTGATAGGAACTGGTTCCCTTTGGAATTTTGGCTGGGGAATGGGAGAGGGAGATGGTGCTTGCCAGTGCCTTTGTTCCCCCACTGAGCTAACCTCTGTCTTCCCGGGCTCAACAACCCTCCCTCCCGGTGTCCTCTCACCTTCCCCACTCCCTGAGAGCAGAGCTGTTGACTTTTTAAAAAAATTTTTTTAAATGCTTATTTATTTTTGAGACAGAGAGAGAGACAGAGCACATGCAAGGGAGGAGCAGAGAGAGAGGGAGACACAGAACCCAAAGCAGGCTTCAGGCTCCTAGATGCCAGCAGAGAGCCTGATGTGGAGCTCGAACTCACCAGCCGTGAGATCATGACCTGAGCCAAAGTCGGACACTCAACCAACTGAGCCACCCAGGTGCCCTGAGCTGTTGAATTTTAACATTCCAGATGTTAAGTCTCCCTGGCTGTCAGAACTCACGGAGTCTGGCCCCTCCACTTTTGCAAGCCAGACTTCGGGGGCTCTGCCTTGCCGGGCAGGCTGCCCCTCCACCACCCCATCTCCCTCCCACCAGTCCGTGTACCACGCACCACCTCTCCGCCCTTCCTACCTTCTTCCATGGGCCTCTTGTCTATGCTTGGCTCTGGAGAGTCCGTTCTGCTAGTCTTCTGGCGGTTTTCTGAGTTATTTAGGAAGATATGGGTGGAATCTAAGTGATCTGCAAGACGAGGTGAGTCCAGGGTCCTCCTACTCCACCATCTTCTATCCCCAGTCGATTTCATTGTTTTTGATTATTGAGTAGTATTCCATTGTATATATTATACCACTTCTTTATCCATTCATCAGTCAATGGACATTTGGGTTCTTTCCATAATTTGGCTATTGTTGATAATGCTGCTATAAACATTGGGGTGCATGCGCCCTTTAGAATCAGAATTTTTGTTTCCTTTGGATAAATACCTAGTAATGTAATTGCTGGGTCATAGAGAAGTTCTATTTTTAATTTTTTGAGGAACCTCCATACTTTTCACCAGAGTGGCTGCACCAATTTGCATTTCCACCAACAATGCAAAAGGGTTCCCCTTTCTCCACATCCTCATAAACATCTGTTGCTTCCTGAATTGTTAATTTCAGCCATTCTGAAAGGAGTGAGGTCATATCTCATTGTGGTTTTGATTTGTATTTCCTTGATGATGAGGGATGTTGAACCTCTTTTAATGTGTCTGTTAGCCATCTGGATATCTTCTTTGGAAAAGTGTCTGTTCAGGTCTTCTGCCCATTTCTTCACTGGATTATTTGGTTTTCGGGTGTTGAATTTTGTTAAGTTCTTTATAGATTTTGGATGCTAACCCTCTCTCTGATATGTCATTTGCAAATATCTTTTCCCATTCTGTCGGTTGCCTTTTAGTTTTCTTCATTGTTTCCTTCACTGTGCAGAAGAATTTTATCTTGATGAGGTCTCAATAGTTCATTTTTACTTTTGTTTCACTTGCCTCCAGAGACATGTCATGTAAGAAGTTACTGTGGCCTAGGTCAAAGAAGTTGTTGCCTGTTTTCTCCTCTAGAATTTTGATGGTTCTGTGTCTCACATTTATGTATTTTATCCATTTTGAATTTATTTTTGTGTATGGTGTAAGAAAGTGGTCCAGGTTCACTCTTCTGCATGTTGCTGTCCAGTTCTTCCATCACCATTTGCTAAAGGGACTCTCTTTTTTCCACTGGATACTCTCAAATGCTTTGTTAAAGATTATTTGGCCATACATTTGTGGGTCCATTTCTGGGTTTTCTGTTCTGTTCCATTGATCTATGTGTCTGTTTTTGTGCCAGTACCATACTGTCTTGACGATTACAGCTTTGTAATACAGCTTCAAGTTTGGAATTGTGATGCCTCCAGCTTTGCTTTTTGTTTTCAACATTATTTTGTCTGTTTGGAGTCTTTTCAGGTTCTCTACAAGTTTTAAGATTGTTTATTCTAGCTCTGTGAAGAATGATGGTATAATTTTTATAAGGATTTCATTAAATGTGTAGATTGCTTTGATTAGTATAAACATTTTAACAATATTTGTTCTTCCAATCCATGAGCATGGAATGGTTTTCTATTTCTTTGTGTCTTCTTCAACTTCTTTCATAACCTTTCTATAGTTTTCAGCATACAGATCTTTTACCTTGTTGGTTAAGTTTATTCCTAAGTGTCTTATGGGCTTTGGTGCAATTCTAAAACAGATTGATTCCTCGATTTCTCTTTCTGCTGCTTCATTATTTGTGTATAGAAATGCAACCAATTTCTGTACAATTGATTTTATATCCTGGACTCTGCTGAATTCACATATCAGTTCTAGCAGTTTTTTGTGGTGTCTTTCAGGTTTTCCATGTAGACTATCATGTCATCTACAAAGAGTGAAAGTTTGACTTCTTCTTTGCCAATTTGGATGCCTTTTATTTCTTTTTGTTGTATGATTGTGGAGGCTAGGACTTCTCGTACTATGTTATATAGTAATGGTGAGAGTAGACATACTTGTTGTGTTCCTGACTTTAGGGGTAAAGCTCTCAGTTTTTACCCATTGAAGATAATAGTAGCTGTGTGCCTTTCATGTATGGCTTTTATGATGTTGAGGTATGTTCCTTCTATCCCTACTTTCTTAAGAGGTTTTATCAAGAAAGAATGCTGTAGGGGTGCTGGGTGGCTTACTCAGTGAAGCGTCCACTTCTTGAATTAGCCTCAGGTCATAATTTCATGGCGTTCGTGAGTTCAAGCCCCATGTCGGGCTCCATGCGGACAGTGCAGAAGGGAGTCTTTCCCTCTCTGTCTGCCACTCCTATGCTGGTGCTCTCTCTCTCAAAATAAATAAATAAACATTTAAAAAAGGATGCTGTATTTTGTCAAAAGCTTTTTCTGCATCTATTGAAAGGATCATATGGTTCTCAAGCTTTCTTTTTTTAATGTGGTCTATCACATTGATTGATTTGCGAATATTGAACCAGCCCTGCTCCCCAGGAATAAATCCCAATTGATCATGGTGAATAATTATTTTAATGTACTGTTGAATGATATTGACCTGTAATTCTCCTTTTCTGTGGGGTCTTTTCTTGTTTTTGGAACCAAGGTAATGCTGGCTTCATAGGGATTCTATAGCATTCTTTAGCACAGAAATTACCCTAAATCTGTTACTTAATGTACCTGAGGGTGTTTGTTTTCCTTCTTCTTTTAACATGCTCAAATGCTCTCTAAGATATAGTGATGATCTTGAGGAAAATGAAATCTCTCTTAAGAGGGGAAAAGATGGAATTAGCAGGAAACAAACATTTGCTGCCAGTCTATTCTATACATTCTGGATAATTCTGTTTGGTATCAGGATATCCTTCTACAGATTATAAGAGTGAGGCTCAGACAGGTTAAGTACATGTGCCAGGGTCACACAAGTACTAAGATAAAGAGATACTATCATAATCCCCATGTGCTTGATTCAAAGCCCTGTGTTTCAGACCAGGCATTCCACCTCCTCTTTAGATGGACTATGCAGAACAATGGGGACTCTCATACACAATTTGTTGGATTATAACTTTACATCAACTTACAGAGCAATTTGGTCATATGTAACAGATTGTGCCTATCTGATGACACCTCAAATGGACCCACAAGTATATACCCAGAACCACTATCAGGTGTGTTCAAGGAGGCCTGTATAGGAAAGACCTCTGCACCACTATTTAAAAGCACAAATCTGAAAATAACTCAAATATTCATCAATAGAATATTCTGGATAAGTAAATCATGGTACAACCATGACATGGTTATGTGCTTGGGAATATACTTTTAAGTGGAAGAATCAAGTAGCAGAATAATATATATGGTATAATTTCATTAAAAATAGAAACTGTGCATATGAAATAAGCATAGAAAAAAATTAATAATATTCAGCATACAGATCTATTTTCTACATTATATATGTTTATGTTTGTGTTTTTCTGAAATTTTTATAATCAAGAACATAGTTAACTTTTAGCTTATGTGTATCAAGAAACCTTAATATTTTCATAACTTTTGAGCCACCGAATCACCCCAAATATATTTCAATTTTAAAAACCCTCAAAACCCCAAAAGTAAAATTGGGTTATCTAGTTTGTTTTTTTTTTATTGAGTTGCAACAGGTCTTTATATATTCTAGATATAAGTCCCTTATCAGTTATATTACTTTCAATAATTGTCTTCCATTCAGTGAGTTGTTTTTTCAATTTCTTGATGTTGTCATTCGATTCACAAAAGTTTTACATTTTTTTTTATGTTTCTTTATTTTTGAGAGAGAGAGACAGTGTGAGCCGGAAAGGGCATAGAGGGAGGAGGAGACACAGAATCTCAAGAAGGCTTCAGGCTCTGAGCTATCAGTACAGACCCTGACACGGTGCTCGAGCTCACGAACTGTGAGATTATGACCTGAGCTGAAGTCGGACACAACCGACTGAGCCACCCAGGTGCCCAAAAAAAGTTTTACATATTGATAGAGTCATATTTATCCATATTATTTATCTATACCTATTATCTATTTATCTACACTTATTTATCTATATTATTTTGGTGTCATATCTAAGAAACCATTGCCTAAGCCAAGGTCATGACTTACATCTATATTTTCTTCTATGAGATTAATAGTTTTAGCTTTTACATTTTGGACTTTGATTTATTTTTATTTTATTATTATTATTTTTTTAAGTAAGCTGAGGGTGCCTGGGTGGCTCAGTCGGTTGGGCGGCCGACTTCAGCTCAGGTCATGATCTTGCAGTCCATGAGTTCGAGCACCACGTCGGGCTCTGTGCTGACACCTCAGAGCCTGGAGCCTGTTTCAGAGTCTGTGTCTCCCTCTCTCTGACCTTCCCCCGTTCATGTTCTGTTTCTCTCTGTCTCAAAAATAAATAAACGTTAAAAAAAATTTAAAGTAAGCTGTACGCCCAAAATGACACTTGAACTCACAATCCTGAGATCAAGAATTGCATGCTTTGCTGAGACAGCCAGGTGCCCCTATGACTTTGATATATTTTTAAACTAAGTTTTGTATATAGTGTGAGGTTGAGGTCCAAATTCATTTCTGCATGTGGATATCTAGTTGTCTCAGCATCACTTGTTGAAAAGAACTTTCTTTCACCATTGATTTTTCTTTGGCCTCTGGATGACAATCCATTGACTAAATGTGACTGTTTATGTCTGGACTCTAAATTCTATTTCATTGGTTTATATGTCCTTATGCTAGTACCACATGGTCTTGATTCCTATAGCTTTACAGTAAGTTTTGAAATCTGGAAGTGTGAGGCCTCCAACTTTGTCCTTCTTTTTCAAGACTGTTTTGTCTATTCTGGGTTGTTTGATTTCCATATACATTTTGAGATCAGCTTGTAAATTTATGCAAACAAGGCAGCTGAGATTTTGACAGATTGTGTTGAATCTGTAGATCAGTTTGAGAAATGTTACCCATCATAACAATATTAGGTCTTCCAATCTATGAATATAAGATGTCTTTACATTTATTCAAGCATTCTTTAATTTCTTTCAATGGTATTTTATACTTTACACTGTACATGTCTTAGACATTTTTAATGAATTTATTTCTAAGTATTTTATTCTTGTTGATGCTATTTTATTTTATTTTTTGCATTGAGTAATTTTATTTTTTTAATATGAAATTTAATGTCAAATTGGTTTCCATACAACACCCTGTGCTCATCCCAACAGGTGCCCTCCTCAATATCCATCACCCACCCTCCCCTCCCTCCCACCCCCCATCAGCATTCAGTTTGCTCTCAGTTTATAAGAGTCTCTTATGTTTTGGCTTCCTCCCTCTCTAAACTCTTTTTTTTTCCTTCCCCTCCCCCATGGTCTTCTGTTAAGTTTCTCAGGATCCACATAAGAGTGAAAACATATGGTATCTGTCTTTCTCTGTATGACTTATTTCACTTAGCATAACACTCTCCAGTTCCATCCACGTTGCTACAAAAGGCCGTATTTCATTCTTTCTCATTGCCACGTAGTATTCCATTGTATATATAAACTACAATTTCTTTATCCATTCATCAGTTGATGGGCATTAAGGCTCTTTCCATAATTTGGCTATTGTTGAAAGGGCTGCTATGAACATTGGGGTACAAGTGCCCCTATGTATCAGCACTCCTGTATCCCTTGGGTAAATCCCTTGCTATTGCTGGGTCATAGGGTAGATCTATTTTTAATTTTTTGAGGAACCTCCACACTGTTTTCCAGAGTGGCTGCATCAGTTTGCATTCCCACCAACAATGCAAGAGGGTTCCCATTTCTCCACATCCTCGCCAGCATCTATAGTCTCCTGGTTTGTTCATTTTAGCCACTCTGACTGGCATGAGCTGGTATCTCAGTGTGGTTTTGATTTGTATTTCCCTTATGAGAGGGATGTTGAGCATCTTTTTATGTGCCTGCGGGCCATCTGGATGGAGAAGTGTCTATTCATGTCTTCTGCCCATTTCTTCACTGGATTACTTGTTTTTTGGGTGTGGAGTTTGGTGTGCTCTTTATAGAGTTTGGATACTAGCCATTTGTCTGATATGACATTTGCAAATATCTTTTCCCATTCCATTGGTTGCCTTTTAGTTTTGTTGATTGTTTCCTTTGCAGTGCAGAAGATTTTATCTTCATGAGGTCCCAATAGTTCATTTTTGCTTTTAATTCTCTTGCCTTCGGGGATGTGTCAAGTAAGAAATTGCTGTGGCTGAGATCAGAGAGGTTTTTTCCTGCTTTCTCCTCTAGGGTTTTGATGGATTCCTGTCTTACATTCAGGTCCTTTATCCATTTTGAGTTTATTTTTATGAATGGTGTAAGAAAGTGGTCTAGTTTCATCTTTCTGCATGTTGCTGTCCAGTTCTCCCAGCACCATTTGTTAAAGAGACTGTCTTTTTTCCATTGGATATTCTTTCCTGCTCTGTCAAAGATTAGTTGGCCATACTTTTGTGGGTCTAATTCTGGGTTTTCTATTCTCTTCCATTGGTCTCTGTGTCTGTTTTTGTGCCAATACCATGCTGTCTTGATGATCACAGCTTTGTAGTAGAGGCTAAAGTCTGGGATTGTGATGCCTCCTGCTTTGGTCTTCTCATTCAAAATTACTTTGGTTATTCGGGGCCTTTTGTGGTTCCATATGAATTTTAGGATTGCTTGTTCTAGCTTCGAGAAGAATGCTGGTGCAATTTTGATTGGGATTGCATTGAATGTGTAGATAGCTTTGGGTAGTATTGACATTTTAACAATATGTATTCTTCCAATCCATGAGCATGGAATGTTTTCCCATTTCTTTGTGTCTTCTTCAATTTCCTTCATAAGCTTTCTATAGTTTTCAACATACAGATCTTTGACATCTTTGGTTAGGTTTTATGCTTCTTGGTGCAATTGTGAATGGGATCCGTTTCTTTATTTGTCTTTTTGTTGCTTCATTATTAGTGTATAAGAATGCAACTGATTTCTGTACATTGATTTTGTATCCTGCAACTTTGCTGAATTCACGTATCAGTTCTAGCAGACTTTTGGTGGAGTCTGTCGGGTTTTCCATGTAGAGTATCATGTCATCTGCAAAAAGTGAAAGCTTGACATCATCATTGCCAATTTTGATGCCTTTGATTTCCTTTTGTTGTCTGATTGCTGATGCTAGCACTTCCAACTCTATGTTAAACAACAGCGGTGAGAGTGGACATCTCTGTCGTGTTCCTGATCTCATGGGGAAAGCTCTCAGATTTTCCCCATTGAGGATGATATTAGCTGTGGGTTTTTCATAAATGGCTTTTATGTTGTTTAAGTATATTTCTTCTATCCCGACTTTCTCGAGGGTTTTTATTAAGAAAGGATGCTGAATTTTGTCAAATGTTTTTTCTTGCATTTTTGATGCCATTTTAAATGGAAAAGTTTTCTTACTTTCCATTTCAAATTATTCATTGCTAGCACATAGAAATACAATGGATTTTTATATATTGAACTGAACTCATTTGTTAGTTCTCATAGTTCTTTAGTGGATTTTTTGGAATTTTCTATATACAAATCATGTCATATGCAAATAAAGGAAGTTTTATTTCTTTCCTTACAATCTGGATGCCTTTTATTTCGTGATACTTGCTTATAAGAACTTGATTGTATGTCAGAAAATGAGGATCTTCATTTTTTAACTATTTATCCAATTATACAAATGTAATTTACATAATAACCTATTTTTCACTACTGACCAGAAATGGATTCTTATCACATACTAAAAACTTTTACACTTGGGTATGTTAGTGGGCTTTCTGTGTTTTATTCCTCCTGCTATGCTTATTCCAGTACCACACTAAGTTAAGCTTGTAGTTTTATAAATCATTCTGCTTCCTTGAAGTGTGAGTTCCTTTGTCAGGTATAAATGAAATCCACACCAGATAAAATGAAGTAGCTAACACAGTGCCTGGCACATAGGTGGCATTCTCTAGAGGGCAATACCACATCTTGTGGTTATCCTTTGTGTCTCACCACCCATAGCAATTGGGGATTATAAATAGTTAGTTATTTTTACTGTGTATTGAGAACCCAACATTTTCATTATTTTTCTAAACCAAACATCCAAGATAGCCAAGGAAAACAAATGTACTAAGAAGATTATGTAACTAAATCTGTACTGATGGACAATTGTGATATTCCATTTTTTACATTATAAACAAGGCCTACATAACTAATACTGTAGCCCCAGTTCCAGCAAAGAATAAATGCATAATAAACAGTTTTTATGGGAATTTTTAAAGTATAAAGCATTTTTAAAACATAAGATTATATTTTTGCACTTTATTAATTATCTCTATGGGTAAATATTAGAAGTGGAATTACTGAGCCAAAATATCATTTTTATTTTTTTAATTTTTTTTAATGTGTATTTTTGAGAGAGGGAGAGACAGAGCACGAGTGGGGGAGGGGCAGAGAGAGACAGAGACATAGAATCAGAAGCAGGCTCCAGGTTCTGAGCTGTCAGCACAAAGCCTGAAGGAGGGTGGTGGAGCTTGAACTCATGAGCCAGGAGATCATGATGTGAGCCAAAGTTGGGCTCTTAACTAACTGAGCCACCCAGGCTCCCTTCAAACATTTTTATTTTTAAAATTTTGTTAATGTTTATATACTTTTGAGAGAGACAGGGCACAAGAGGAGAAGGGGCACAGACAGAGACATAGAATCTGAAGCAGGCTCCAGGCCCTGAGCTGTCAGCACAGAGCCCGATGTGGGGCTCAAACCCATGAACCTCAAGATTATGATCTAAACCAAATTCGGACGCTCAACTGACATGTCACCCAGGTGCCCCAAACATTTTTATTTTTAAACAATTTACCAAATTGCTCCTCAGAACACTTTTTACCATTACACTCAACAAAGGCAGGGAAGAGTGCGTGTGTCCCCAAGCCCTCACAAAATTATTGCACATTTTCATGTGGTCAAATCTATCAATGTTTTCCTTAATTGTTTTTGTCTTTGTTATTATATTTTTTTATTTTTTAAGTTTATTTATTTATTTTGAGGGGGAATGGGCAGAGAGAGAGGGAGAGAGAGAATCCCAAGTAGGCTCCTCACTGTCAGCCCGACATGGGGCTAGATCCCAGGAGCCATGAGATCATGACCTGAGCCAAAATCAAGAATCAGACACTTAACCAACTGAGCCACCCAGACGCCACTGTTATTATATTTTTAAAGGCCTTACACACAAAACGCTTAAATAGAAATAGAGGTTATTTACTCAGAGCTTGTTATAACAAGGGAGTCAGCCAGCATTACTTGTGTTTGGCAGAAACTAAAAGTCTCTAAGGAGTGGAAAAGCATTACAGTGAACAAAAGGGAAGACTTTAGGTATTCTCTGATTGGAGATTGTTGGCATGGGGAAGCGGGAAGCAGGCTAACGAAAAGCAGGGCATCTTATTTGATTGGTTTGGGTAGCATATTTGAATGGGGGGAGGCAAAAAATAGGGAGGTTGGCAGTCATTGATCAAATCCTGAAGATTGCTTTGGAAGTTGTGGTTTGGCTTCCTGGGCTGCTTGCTGCAAGGTTGTGGGTCCTAGTTCTATTGTCACGTATGGTCAGGTCATTGTCCGTTGAATATTCAGTTTCTCACTTATAAAAAAATAATTGTTCTTTTATTCTGTTTCTAAGATAGATTTATTTTTAGATTTAAATAATTAGTTAGAAAATTTATGTTTTCACTCATCATCAGGGAAATACAAATCAAAACCACAATGAGATACTACCTCACACCAGTTAGAATGGTTAAAATTAACAACTCAGGCAACAACAGATGTTGGCTAGAATGTGGAGAAAGAGGAACCCTTTTGCATTACTGGTGGGAATGCAAACTGGTGCAGCCACTTTGGTTAACAGTATTGAGGTTTGTCAAAAAATTAAAAATAAAACTACCCTACAACCCATCAATTGCACCACTAGGTATTTACCCAAAGAGTAGAGGAGTGCTATCTTGAATGGGCACATGCACCCCAATGTTTACAGCCATGCTATCAACAATAGCCAAAGTATAAAAAGAGTCCAAATGTCCATCGATTGATGAATGGATACATAAGAGGCATGATGGAATACTATTCAGTGATCAAAAAGAATGAAATCTTGCATTTGCAACAAGGTGGATAGAACTAGAGTGTATTATGCTAAGTGAAATTAGTCAGAGAAAGGCAAATATCATATGGCTTCACTCATATATGGAATTTAAGATACAAAACAGATGAACATAAGGGAAGGGAAGCAAAAATAATATAAAAACATGGAGGGGGGGAAAACCATAAAAGACTCTTAAATACAGAGAAAAAACTGAGAATTTCTGGAGGGGTTTTGGGTAGGGAGGTGGGCTAATTGGGCAAGGGGCTTTAAGGAGGACACTTGGGATGAGCACTGGGTGTTATCTGTAGGTTATGAACCACTGGATTCTATTCCTAAAATCATTATTGCACTATATGTTAACTAACTTGGATGTAAATTTTTAAAAAGAATAAATTAACCAAAAAAAGGTTAAAAATAGATACAAATGTCAATAAAATAAAATAAAATAAAATAAAATAAAATGGAAGGCAGCTACAGTAGTCTCCCTTATCTGAAGCGGATTATGTTCCAAGACCCCCAGTGGATGCCTGAAACCACAAATAGTATGGAATCCTATATATATTCTATGTTCTTTCCTATACATACATACCTATGGTAAAGTTCAATTTCTAAATTAAGCAGTGTAAGAGATTAACAACATTAACTAATAATAAAATAGAACAATTATAACAATGTACTGTCATAAAGTTACTGTGAATGTAATGTGGTCTCTCAAAATATCTCAGACTGTATTCACCTTCTTTTTTGTGAGATACTAAAAAGAAAAAAAAAAACATATGTTTGCGCGCACGTTAGGAAAAGGGACAATTTCATTTTGAGGGGAATATTTTTCGTGACTTTTCCTAAAGTGCAGTATTCTATGGAAGACATTAAAGTTCACATTGATAGGATTTCATTGGTTGGCTCTACATTCTATCAATGGAAATTAAGAGCAACATGATCAAGACTCCTTCCCCGAACTGCCCAATCCATTTTTTAAAAGCCTCTGTGGTTTTTATTAAAAGTACTCCTTCTACCGCCTCTAGGAGTTAAAAAGGACAAAAGCCTTCCCCCGCCCGACGCAGAGATGAGAGGGCACGCCGTCCAGAGAGGTGGTGTGGTGACTGGCAGACGCGGATGGTGGGCGGGGGCGAGCTTGGGTGACGTGATGCTCACATGACCGCCCCGGCGCAGATGTGGGCACCAGAACTGGAGCCCGCCCTCTTCCCCTGCGGTCGGGTCCGGAGCGATCTGTGAGCTCCTAATTGTTGCTGCAGGTTCTTTCAGGTCAGTGTGAGGCCCTTCGTCGCTGCCTGCGGAAATCTGGAATGAGCCGGGGGGCGGGGGGGGCAAGGCAGGAACACCCAGAGGAAAAAGAGTGGGGATGGGGCCCAGATCGAGGGAAGCTGGCCGGAGAGTGTAGTTAGAGATGGCGGTGGGAAAATGGCCAATGGGGAGCTAACGGCCAATTGGCAGAGGGTGGGGACAGCGGACACACCTAGTACCCGTGTCCCGTTTGTCTGCACCTCCTTCTCGTTGCCCTCCGTCCATTTTGGAATCGGAGCTGGTGAGCTGGGCCCCCACCCCCGCAGTGAGACAGTGGAAATAAACCCCTTCTACCAGTCCATGTGTAGAGAAAAAAAGTTAACCTCGAGGGTGGGGAGGCGAATTGTCTCCCCGCAACAAGGACACAGAGATCCAAAATTAGTTTGGAAAACGTCCTGGTCTGGTGCCCAAGGCGTGAAAAGAAATGGCGGCTGGAGTACGGGGTGGGGGGGGGGGGGCGGAGGAGGCGGGGGAGGGAAACGTTGGATGAGGAGGGCCAGGATTCAGAAAAGGGACTCGAGTCCCTAAGCATCCACCAAACGCGCAGGCCCTGTCTCCTGTCTGTCTGCAGGTCTGCGTGTCTTTTCTCAGCACTTTGCAAGGCTAGAAAAGGAGGAGGAATCTGTTCAGAATCCCTGCAGGTCAGTAAAGGAAGGGGGTCTGTGGATAGGGACCTAGAGGGGTGGGTAGTATGGAGGGTACAGCACCAGCAGAATATGGGGCGCCACTTCCCACCTCCTAACACATTTATACACACTCTGCAGTGCTGAGCAAACATAGAGAAAATGGCAGGGCCTGCCAGAGAAATAGTCTGGCTCACGTGTGTGAGGGGAGAGGGTGGGCAGAAAGCACACTTAGGGGCCGGGCCAGGTCAGGGAACCCTGACAAGGGGAGCGTGCCAGTAGTATTCTAATGTGCATTCCACCCCCAAGCCCTCAGTCTCCCTTGTCTCCTCTTTGTCTCCTCTTCCTCCCCACCCCAGGACAGGAAAAGGAGGGGAAATCTCAACATGGAAAAACTCTGCAATGAAAATGAAGGAATGTCTGAGAACCAAGGAGAGATGGAATGTAAAGAACAGCCACAGGATGTGGGAAAGCCAGAAGTAGCTTGTACTTTGGAAGACAAGGAAAAGTTAGAAAACGAGAGAAAGACAGAAGATGAGGAAATACTAAAGGATAAGGAAAAGCCAGAGAGTATGACAAAGCCAACAGATGGAAAGCCAGAGAGTGAGGGAAAGTCAGAGAGCAAGGGAAAGCCAGAGAGCGAGGGACAGCCAGTGAGCGAGGAAAAACCAGTGAGCGAGGGAAAGCCAAAAGAAGAAAAATCAGAGAGTGAGGAAAAGCCAAAAGAAGAAAAACCAGCCAGTGAACCAAGGGCTGCAGGAAAGCGCCCAGCTGGGGACGATGTACCCAGGAAGGCCAAAAGAAAAACCAACAAGGGGCTGGCTCAGTGCCTCAAGGAATATAAGGAGGCCATACATGATATGCATTTGAGCAATGAGGAGATGATTAGAGAATTTGATGAGATGGCCAGGGTCGAGGATGAGGTGAAGAAAACCAGGCAGAAGTTGGGGGGATTTATGTGGATGCAAAAAAGCTTACAGGATCCCTTCCATCCGAGGGGCCCAAGGGAACTCAGGGGTGGCTGCAGGGCCCCACAAAGGGGCTTTGAAGACATTCCTTTTGTGTAGTGCCCCTGGCAGGCATTTGTCAGGCCATGTGCTTTAACCTTACGCTAATACTTGCTTTAGCGATCACTATTAGTCCTCGATGTTTCAGTAGTAGATTTTTGTCCATTGCATGGAAAAATGTTTATGGCACATTGTAAAATTAAAAAGAAAAAGTTTGATGAACCATATATATGCCATCAGTCCATTTTTGTACAACTACAAAGGTATTTACCTAGTGACCTGTGTACAGAGAAAGCTCTGAAAGCTGTGTCCTGGTTATCTGTGGGTGATTTTATTTCTGTTTTTTTTTTATCCTTTGTATATTTTCTCCTAAAAAACACAGGTTACTTTCATCATGAAAACAATGAAATATAAAAAGTAGGAAAACAATGTATACCCAGCAACCAAAATCACTGTTGAGTTAGCTTATGAATGCAGTGGAGACACCTAAAATTCATGGTCAGGATGTAAAATGTTTTGTAAAACTCCTATTAAATTTGGCACTGGAAGTTGGAATACTCAACCTGGCTGTTACTACAGATCCATTGCTGTAAAAGACAGTCTTGTCATCTGTCAAGTGGGTAAAACTTGCCTTCTAAGGCTGTGGAGAAGATCAGATGAAGTAATGAGTGTGTGAGCTGTGTGGGGCTGACTCCTACCGTTTGCGCTGCAGTAGCAGAACGAAAACTGTGTCAGATGTTTGGGAAAGGGATGAGGGAGGTCTCACTTGCGTCCAGGAATAAGTTCAGACAGGTAAAAGGTGGGGGCCACTCTCCTCTGGGTAATGCCATGTATCTTGGGCACTGTGCCCCTTCTGAGGGGCTCTGTACCCTTCTGAAGCCCCCATTGCTACTGGTGGGCTGGAGACCATGATGGACTAAGGCAACACTGTCTCAACAGAAAGGTGGAAAATTCTTCTCTACCTACAATAGTTATCCTAATTCAGGTGGGTAGTATCCAATTGTTACTTGGGCCTTGATATTTTATAAAGATTTTTATAAAACATTCCTTTACAGAACTTTTGTTGGTTTGTGTGTGTTTTTGCATACAGCCATCTCCACTGGATTTAGATACTGTAGATTGAGCCAGAAAAATCTGAGCACCTAGATGCTGTGCTGTCCTCACCTATTAATCTCTTGTCTGCTGACACTTTTTTCTTAGGAGGAATTGTCTCTCAGGGAATTCCTGTTAAGCCCTGCCTTACATTTGAACATATCCATCTAACTATGTGATTTACCCCCTTGGTTCTTCATTAGCCTTTTATTTGTCTTTAGCGTTTTTTAAATAAATTTTAATCTTTAGGACAATTTTAGATTTACAGAATTATTGCAAAGATAGTATGGAGTTTCTGTATACCCCATACCCAGTATCCTCGATTAACATCTTACCTTAGTATGGTGCATTTGTCACAATAAACCAATATTGATACATTATTTACCAAAGTACATACTTTATTCAAATTCCCTCAGTTTTCCCCTAATGTCCTTGTTCTGTTCCAGGATCCTATTCAGGTTACCACTTACATTTAGACATGTCTCCATACGTTCCTTTTGGCTGTGACAGTTTCTCCGACTTTCCCTGTTTTTCATGCCCTTGACACTTTTGAGAAGTACTGGTCAGGTATTTTGTATAATGTCCCATAATTTAAGTAAGTTTGATTTGTTTTTCTTGTTACACATGGATTAAGTGCTTTTGGGAAGAGGACCACAGAGGTAAGTGCCATAGTCACCACATCATATAAAGGGTACATGATATTAGGGTGCCTTGCTGGCTGAGTTGGTAGCACATGAGATTCTTGATCTTGGGGTCATGAGTTCAAGCCTCACATTGGGCATAGAGTTTACTTTTAAAAAAAGGTCCAAGGGTGCCTGGTTGGCTCAGTTAAGTGTCTGGTTCTTGATTTTGGCTCAGTTCATGATCTCACAATTGTTAGATTGAGCCCCGTGTCAGGCTCTGTGCTGAGCGTGGAGCCTGCTTAAGATTTTCTCTCTTTTCTTTGCCCCTCCCACGCTCTAAAATATAAATAAGTAAATAAATAATATATAATTGGATTAATATCAACCATGTTTATAACTTTTCTGTTTATTTCTGAGGTTTCTTTTTCTGCCTTCTCTAGTTTTGAGTATTTTACATAATTCCATTTGTCTTCTCTCTTAGTGTATCAATTATATTTATTTAAAAAATGTTTTTAGTGATTTCCCTCAAGTTTACAAAATACATTTTTAACTAGGATCACTTTCAAAGAACATTCTTCTGCCTCATTTATATGTTGTATAGGCACCTTATTACAGGGTGTTCATCATTCATTTCGCTTATCCATATGGTATAATCACTCAATATATTGTTAATATTATTACTTTAAACATTTATCTTTTAAATTATTTAAGAATTAAAAAAAAACTATTTCATTTTACTATCATTTGTTCCACTTCAACTGCTTTTTAAGGAAGAGTTGAGTTGCTGACCTATATCAATTTTCTTCTGCCTGGAGAAAGTCTTTTAACATTTCTTTAAGGGAAGGTTTGCTAATCATCAGTTTTTGTTTGAGAAAGTCTTTTTTTCTCCTTCACTTTTGAAGGATAATTTTGTTGGACATAGAATTTTAGTTTGGTGGGTTTTTTCTTTCAACACTTTAAATATTTCAACAGTTACAGAGATAGGAGTGTTAATGCTAAAATGGAAGATTTATTTCTCCTTGTAGTTCTGTAAAATTTTGATTTATTTATTTTCAGGTCAATTTAATAAGTATACAAGTTTTATTTTTTATTTTATTATTTCTTTTCAGGAGTAAAAGTTAGTGATTCATCACTTACATATAACACCCAGTGCCCATCACCCATTTAGCCCATCCCCTGCCCACCTCCCCTCCAGCAACCCTCAGTTTGTTCTCTCTAGTGAAGAGTCTCTTATGGTTTGCCTCCCTCTTTTTTCCCCTTCCCCTATGTTTGTCTGTTCCATTTCTTAAATTCCACACATGAGTTAATCATACAGTATTTCTCTTTCTCTGACTGACTGACTTTGCTTAGCATAATATACTCTAGCTCCATCCACATCATTGCAAATGGCAAGATTTCATTCTTTTTGATGGCTGGGTAATATTCCATTGTGTGTGTGTGTGTGTGTGTTTACCATATCTTCTTTATCCATTCATCAGTCAGTGTACGTTTGGGCTTTTTCCTTAAGTTTCAGCTATTGTTGATAATGCTGCTATATTTTCCTTAAGTTTCAGCTATTGTTGATAATGCTGCTATAAACATCGGGATGCGTGTATCCCTTTAAATCTGTATTTTTGTGTCCTTTGGGTAACTACCTATTGGGGCAATTGCTGGGTCATAGGTAGTTCTATTTTTAACCTTTTGAGGAACCTCCATACTGTTTTCCAGAGTGGCTGCACCAGTTTGCATTCCCAAGTGCATACAAGTTTTAAAATATCAGGGCACCTGGGTGGCTCAATTGGTTTAGTGTCCAACTTCAACTCAGGTCATGATCTCATGGTTCGTTAGTTCGAGCCCCGCATCGGGCTCTCTGCTGTCAGCGTGGAGCCTGCTTCGGATCCTGTGTCTCACTCTCTCTGCCCCTCCCCTGCTCTCATTCTCTTTCTGTCTCAAAAGTAAATAAACATTAACTTTTTTTTTTTTTTACAGGCACCTGGGTGGCTCAGTCAGTTAAGCATCCAACTTCGGCTCAGGTCATGATCTCACAGTTCGTGAGTTCAAGCCCTGCATTGGGCTCTGTGAGCCTGGAGCCTACTTCAGATTCTGTGTCTCCCTCCCTCTCTGCCTCTCCCCCATTCATGCTGTGTCTCTCTCTGTCTCTCAAATATAAATAAACATTTTTAAAAAACTTATTTTTTTTAATATCATAAAGTAACACTTATGTTTTGTAATGCTTTTTGCTTTAAAGTCTATTTAGTTATTTAACTACAATGACTTTCTTTTGGTTAGTGTTTTCATGTTATAATTTTTTTCTACTTTTACTTTCAGTCTCTATGTACTTTTATATTTCAGATGTCTTTTTTAAACGGTATATTATTGTGTTTTTTCCAGTCTGAAAATCTTTCTTTTAATTGCATCATATAAACCACTTACATTTAATGTACTTACGGATATTAATAGATATAAGTTAACCATTGTACCAAGTTCCATCTCTGTGTCCTGTCTGACCTATGTTAGTTTTCTCTCCTTTAGGATTATTTTCTTATTTTTGCCCCTCTATTAGCTTAGAAGTTTTACACTTTTACTCTTCCTTAATGGTTTTCTGGCAATTATAGCCTACAGTCTTGGCTTATCAAAGGCTAATACTAATTTTGTACTTTTAATAGACTCCCCAAATAATGCCAGAATTTTAAATACATTTACTCCAGCTCTCTTGACTCATATGTTATTTGTCGATATGAATTAACAAGATATTACTATTTTTATGTAGTATTGATTTAAATTTACATACCTATCTGTCATTTTATCTTTCTCTTTTCTCTTTCTTATCTCCAGTATTCCATCTGAGATCACTTTCCTGTTATCTGAAAAATGCCATGTATCATTCAATACTTTCTTTGGTTCATGCCTGCCAATGGCAAACCCTGTTTTTATTTATTTGTAAAGGTCTTCATTTCACCTTCAATTTTTAAGGTATTTTTGCTGGTTATCAATTTTTTGGCTGGCATTTCTTTCAAGTCATTAAAGCCATCATTCTACCATTTTCATACCTCCATTGTTGCTAATGAGAAGCTATCAATCAGCCTAAATTTTGTTCCTTTCAAGGCATACTCTATTTTTTCTGGCTACTTTTGTGATTTTCTTTGATTCTCTGCAAGTTCACTATTATGCATCTATGTGTGAGTTTCTTTTTATCCTGTTTGGGATTTCTTGGACTTAGATCTATGGATCAATGTCTTTCATCAGTTCTGAAAAAATCCTCAGTTGTATTCTCAAAAGTTGCCTCTGAACACTTCCATTTCTCTTTTCCTTCTGGAACTCCAAGTAAACATTTGTTAGATCTTGATCATGCCCTCCCATCTGTGTTTTCCATCTTTTTGAATACCTGTGCAGTTTTATGGATAGTTTCTTCTGAAATAATTTCTAGTTCTTTAATTCTCTTTTGAGCCACATCTAATCTGATACTAAAGCCATCCATTGAGATTCTAATTTCAGCAAAGTGTTCTTGTAGTTTTAGAATTCCCTTTTTTCACTTTTTCTGATTTCTAGCTTCCTGTTGAATTTTCAAGATTTCGATTTTTTTTTTAATCTGAATTCACTAAGCATTGTGGTTTAATAATCTTTATCTGATGATTCAGATAATTGAAGGCCAACAGATTTGTGTTGGCTGTTGTCTCTACTGCTTCTTACTTATAATGTCCTTTTTTCTTATATTCCTGGTCATCTCTCTCTGTGGGCATTGTACATGAACAATTGTTGGTTGAAATAATTTGGGGCCTAGGATGATGTATGCTTACTCCAGAGATTTTGTTTTCCTTGGTCAGGGCTTATAAGGGTTCTTCTTGGCTGGAACCACCATAATCTATTCAAAGCTTAAAGTTTACTAGTCCACCTAGATGTTGCAAAGCCAAACTAAAAGACTGTATGAGAGCTAGTTTATTTCCAATTTACACTTACCCTTTAACTGAAACATTTGAGGTTCCTAGTATCATATGGGTGATGGTTTGTTAGGAAACTCCCCCCCCCCTTGTAATAAGCCTTGGGTTTGATTTTTGTTACTCTAGTGTCTTGAGTCAGCAGTAGATTCAACTCAGTTTGGCACTGTTGTATCACTTAACTTCTATTCTTAACCAAAGATGCTCTCAAGACAAAGTTAACCATATGAGTACTAAAAGAAAACATGGGTGAATTCCTCTCTGACTTCATGTAGGAAATGAATTCTTAACTATGAATCAAAATCTAGATTCAATAAAAGAAAAGTTTGATAAATTTGACTTTTTTATGCATGGCAGAAATATATACAAAGAAGAAAAGCAACTCACAAGCTCGAAGTAAATATTTGTAACATATATAACATAAAGGCATAATATAATTGATGTAAAAAGAATACTGAAACCTGAGGGGAGAAGGACCAACAACCCAATAGAAAAATGTAGAAAAGACATGAACAGACAATTCACAATGATATTAAAACTCAATAAACATGCAAAGTAAAATACCATTGAAACACTACTACTCACGTATCATGTTAGTGAAAAGAAGTATTCTAACACATGTTGGAGGAGGTGTGAAGAAACAAGCACTCTCCTATACTGCTGGTAGGAAAGCAAAACACGGGTCTAAGACTCAAGGGAGAGGATAGCCTGGTGATGGAGATTGGAGAATCATCTGTGCTTAGAGGGAAATGAACAGAAATAACTCAGGGAGAGAGAACGTGTGGACTGAGGAGAGAGGAGGCCCAGGAACACAGCTACTCAAGGTGGCAGCTCTACTTTGGCGGACACTACCACCAGAGCTCTGGAGTCTGGCAGAGCCTGTCTTGAAAGCAGCCTGTGGGATTCCGTTGCTGAGTGCTCTCGGCAAAGTCGGGTACCCTCCCTGCGATCAGCTGTCACACCTGGCAATGACGTACCTCTCAGAGGGATGCTGTGTGAGGACCTGAGATGCGCGCCAGGTAAAGCACCTGCGGTAAAGAAGCCTCTGGGCTGCCCTCTCGGCGACCCCCTTTTGCCACACTGCTCCCCACCGTCTGTGGCTGGCTGGTCCCTACGGGATGGGGATGAGGGGGCGGAGCGGGGTGGGGAACCGAGCTTGGGTGACGCGGCGCTCACGTGACCGGTCGGGCGCCGACGTGGGCAGCAGCCCCCGCGCCCGCCTGCTCACCCACCCTGCGGTCCGGTGCCTGCGCTGTCCGCTCCCGTCGCCCGCGCAGAACCAGCTCCCTGAGCTGCCCGGGCGGCGGGCGAGGGGCCGGCGGGCTTTGGCGAGCCCGAGGAGGCACAGGGCTGCCCCGGGCCCCGCAGGTCCCTCAGGTCGGTGTGAAGGTGGGTGCTGCCGGTGGCCCCGGGCAGGGGTGGAGGTGGATGGGAGTAGGATCTGGGAGCAGCGCGGGGTGGGGAGGGGTCCGGGAGGTTGGGGAGTAGGGGGACGCGGCGGGGAGGTGGGCAGGTGAGGAGGGAACATCTTGCAGCAGGCTCTGTCGCCTCCTCGACGCCCCTCCTCTGCGCTCTCCATACATTTTTGGACCTGAAATGGGAGGGGGGCGCCCCCGCAGTGCGACAGTGAAATGTAGACAGACATATTCTAGAAATAACCCCCTCTCACACTCTGCACCTAAGTGGAAATATTGACCTCCGCAAAAAGAGGGTGAGGGCGGGCGGCTTGTCTGCAGGGGAGGGGGTCACAGAGATCCAAACAGTTTGGACAGCATCCTGGTCTGGAGCCTGAGGCCTGGAAAGTAATGGCGGCTGGGATGCGGGGGAGGTAAGTGAGGGAAATGTTGCATGAGGAGGGCCCAGATTCAGGAAAGAAACATCAATTTGCTGAGAGCAAATTGCTGAGACGCCCTGCCCCTGTCTCCTGTCTGTCTGCAGGTCTGTGTGTCTGTCCCCAGCACTCTGCAAGACTAGAAAAATAGGAAGAACCTGTTCAGAATCCCTGCGGGTGAGTGAAAGGAGGGAGGGACACTGGACAGAAACAGTGAGGGGAGGGTGTAGAAAGCACAGCTTGGGCAGAATTTGAGAGCCCCACTGCCCATCCCCCACCACATATATTGCACACACCCCACCACGCTTTAGGATGGTAGAGAAGATGGTAGGGCCTGCCAAGGAAATGGTTGGCTCTCAAGTGTGGGATGAATTGTGGGGTAGAGGGTGGGCAGAAGACACACTTGGAGGGCTGGGCCAGGTCAAAGGAACCCAGCCAAGGGGAAAGATGCCAGTACTATCAGGACCTGCATTCCACCTCCAAGCCCTCAGTCTCCCTTGTCTTCTTTATCTTCTCTTCCCCTTACCACCTCACCACACCCCCCAGTACAGGAAAAGAAGGGGAAATCTCAACATGGAAAAACTCTACAATGAAAATGAAGGAAAGCTGGAAATCGAGGGAAAGCCAGAAGATGAAGTAGATACAGAAGATGAAGGAAAATCAGATGAGGAAGAAAAGCTGGAAGTGGAGGGGAAGCCAGGGCATGAGGGAAAGCTCCAGAATGAGGGACAGCCAGATGGTGAGGGACAACCAGAAGATGAGGGAAAGCAAGAAAAGCAGGGCAAGTCTGAAAATGAGGGAAAAGCACACAGCGAGGGCAAGCCAGAATCCCTGGCAAAGGCTGAGAGTGAGTCGCGGGCTGCCGAAAAGCGCCCAGCTGAAGATTATGTGCCTAGGAAAGCAAAAAGAAAAACGGACAGGGGGACAGACGATTCCCCCAAGGACTATCAGGAGGACTTACAGGAAAGGCACTTGGGCAGTGAGGAAATGATGAGAGAATGTGGAGATGTGTCAAGGGCTCAGGAAGAGCTAAGGAAAAAACAGAAAATGGGTGGTTTTCATTGGATGCAAAGAGATGTACAGGATCCCTTTGCCCCAAGGGGGCAGCGGGGTGTCAGGGGAATGAGGGGCGGAGGTAGGGGCCAAAGGGGCTTACATGATATCCCATATCTTTAATGTCTTTGGCGTTCATTTCTGATTTCTCTAATGAGAATATTGCTGATCCTGCTTTTCCTGGCAGGCATTTGCCAGGCTATGTGCTTTAAACTTAGGCTGATACTTTGCTTTAGGTGTCACTCTTGTTACCAGCAGCCTTTTGATTCAACTACAGTGTTCTCTGTCTTTCATTAGGGGATTTTCACCCATGTGCATGGAAAAGATGTTCATGGTACACTGTTAAAATAACAATAAAGAAAAAACAGTTTTCAGAACCACATATACAGTATCGGCCCATTTTTGTAAAAATATAAATGTTTGGGGCGCCTGGGTGGCTCAGCCGGTTAAACATCCGACTTTGGCTCAGGTCATGATCTCACAGTTCATGGGTTTGGGCCCCACATCAAGCTCTCAGAGCCTGGAGCCTGCTTCAGATTCTGTGTCTCTCTGCTCCTACCCTGCTTGTGCTCTGTTTCTCTCCCTTTCAAAAAATAAACATTAAAAACTTTTTTAAAAATATATAAATGTTTGCATAATGGCTTTGTGCATAGAGAAAGTTCTGAAATGTGTACGCTAAAAAGTAGGTGATGGTTTTTCCTGCGTGGTAGCCAAAAATAGGTCTCATCTGTACTCAAACATAAGTCCAGTCACCTGACCCCTCCATGCCATTCCTCTGTGAGCGTGCCCATTCCCGTGCCTTCCAGAATGTAAAATGATAAGTAAAACTTGTGTTATCTCTGGGATTCATAGCTAGAGAAATCAACCTGGTGGTTATAACAACAGATCCAGTGCTGTAAAAGTCAGTCTTGTCATCTGTGAAATGGGAATAAAACTTAACCTCACAGATTGCTGAGTGGATCAGATGGGATACTGAGTATGTGAGCTATGTTGGGCTGGCACCTTTGCAATAGTAGGACCCTGGACTGCCAGACACTCAGGAGAGGGCTGAAGTTAGGTCTCACCTGTGCCTAGGAACAAGTCCAAGCAGCTGAGAAGAGGATGCCATCTTTCTCTGGATATCTGCTGGGCATTCTTGTTCTGCTCTGCCCTGTATCCTCTGCTAACAGCTATTGACATGGAGTCCTCATGATGACAAAGCCCCTCTGATTCCCTATAGTCTCCAAAGGGCCAAAGTACTTACTGGACTGCCATAGGAGTGTGGATAAAACCCCTCTCCCAACTTCAGAATTGTGCCTGCTCAGATGGTAGTGCCCCACAGCTACTTGGGCCTCCCTGTATTACATAGTTCTGAGCACAGTCATTACCATTTTTAGTTCATTTTATATGTGCTTAGAGTTTGTTTTTTTTTTTCTCTTCAAAGGACTCGGATATTAGGGGTCCGCTAGGGGCCTGTGTCCTGAGACTAATCTACGGAGCACACGTAGATGATGATTTGAACTGAATATTACACTACAGTACCCCAGGTAAACCATGTCTAAACTCACATACACCTTTCTTAGTGTGAGTTTTCTAAAAAGTCTCCAGGCTGGCTAGTTATATAAAATCAAAAGACCTGTCCACACATAATCACAGAGGTTACACTACTGAGTTTCAAGCTGAAAATACCCCTTTCCATTGCAAACTAATTCCAACTGAAAACGGTAATAGTACTCTTAAAAAAATTAAAAACTCTCAATGTTAGGCATTTTCTTTAATCCACCAGTATGTACTTTGATCAAAACACTTTCTTATTCATCCTGATATCCCTTACGCTGCCCTTTACACATGTACTTAATAAATTGATTGGATCAGGAGCCCTGAGTTTAAACAGATAATTGTTCATGGATTAGAAGACCCAATAGTGTTAATATGGAAATAAATTCTCTCTAAAACTAATCTGTAAAGTCGATGCCATCCCAATAGAAATCCCAGAAAACTGGGATTCTAAAAGTTATATGGAAAGCGCAAAGGACATAAGATAGCCAGAATATTTTGAAAATGAAGAATAAAATTGGAGGACTCACTGCCTGACTTCAAGACTAACTAAAGCTACAGTAATCAAGACTGTGTAGTACTGGCATAAGGATAGACCTATAGATCAATGGAATAAAACAGACATTCCAGAGATAGATCCACATATATATAGTCAATTCATTTTTTAACAAGATCCCAAAGTGGGGAGCCTGGGTGGCTCATTCGGTTAAGTGTCCGACTTTGGCTCAGGTCATAATCTTGGAGCTCATGAGTTCGAGCCCTGTGTTGGGCTTTGTGCTAACTGCTCAGAGCCTGGAGCCTGTTTTGAATTCTGTGTCTCCCTCTCTTTCTGCCCCTCCCCCACTTGCACTCTCTCTTAAAAATAAGTAAACATTAAAAAAATTTTTTTAAAGATCCCAAAGTAATTCGATGGAGAAAAAGATACTTGTCAATAAATGATTCTGGAACAATTAGATGTTGTCTTAGTTCTGGCTGCTATAACAGAAATACTATAGACTGTGTGGCTTAAACAACATTTATTTCTCACAGTTCTGGAATCTGGGAAGTCTAAGATCAAACCACAGGTAATTTGGTGTCTGGTGTGAGGCCTTATTCTTGGTTCATAAAAAGATGTTTTCACATGACATAAGGTGCAAAGGAGATTTCTGGTGTCTTTTTTTAAATGTTTATTTATTTCTAAGAGATAGAGAGAATGAGGAAGATGGAGAGGGAGAGAGAGAATCCCAAACAGACTTTGCGCTGTCAGCGTAGAACTCAATGTGGGGCTCAAACTCATGAACCCTGAGATCATGACCTGAGCCAAAATCAAGAGTTGGACACTTAACCAACTAAGCCACCCAGGCGCCCCTCTGGGGTCTCTTGTATAATGGAACTAACCACATTCATGACAGCTCCACCACATGATCTAAACACTTCCCAAAGGTCCCACCTCCAAACACCATTGGATGTTAGGATTTAACATACAAATTTTGGGGTTACACAAATATTCAGTCTGTAGCAGACATCCATATACAAAAACAACCTACCCTTGCCTCATACCATATACAAAATATGAAGTCAGAATGGTTCAAATCAAAATGCAAAACCTAAAATTATTAAAACTTCATTTAAAAATAGGAAAAAATATGGAATAGTCTGTAGCTGCAAAGTAAAATATTGATTATTTAATGTTTTAGTGGTTTAAAGACTTTGAAATTATTTTTCTGCCACTATCTACTTAATACGTTCCAGTTTTTCCTACTAAGAAATAGAAAAGGAAAATGCTAGTGATAAAACATTTAAATGCAGACAATAAGGGGCACCTGGGTGCCTCAGTCAGTTAAGCATCTAACTCTTGATTTCAGCAATGCTCTCTCTCTCCCCTGCTCACCTTCTCTAAATAAATAAATAAATAAATAAATAAACAAACAAACAACAAACAAACAAATAAAATGCAAAGAATAAAATTTAAAATATTGTTAGAAGAGCACCTGGCTGGCTCATTTGGTGGAGCTTTACAACTCTTGATCTTGGGGTTGTGAGTCCAAGCGTTTGTGAGTTCAAGCCCCATGTTGGAGGTAGAGATTATTTTTAAAATACATGAAATAAAATATTGTCAGAAAAATAGGAATAAAGGTGTAATCTTGGGTTAGGTAAACATTTCATAGGGGTGCCTGGGTGGCTCAGTCAGTTAAGCATTCTGACTCTTTATTTCAGCTCAGGTCATGATCTCATTGTTTGTGGGATCAAGCCCCGCATTCAGCTCTGCGCTGATAAGACAGAGCCTGCTTGGAATTCTTTCTCTCTGTGTCTCTCTCTGTCCCTCCCCCACTCATGCTCCCTCTTTCTCTTTCTCAAATAAACATTTTTTAAAAAATTATTCAGAGCTTGGCTCTCTGAGCCCCTCCCTGTCTGTACAGAAGTCTGGTCATCTCAATTACTTTTTCAAAAGTTTATTTATTTATTTTGAGGCAGAGAGCAAGTGAGTAAGGGGCAGAAAGAGAGAGAGACAGAATCCCAAGCGCAGAGCCCATTGCGTGGCTCAAACCCATGAACCGTGAGACCAAGTTCTTTCCTGTTTCCAACCACTGGGAGGATCTTGACATCTAAAGGCTACTAGGACACATTCCCTTCTAAATGGCCCATCTATATATTCAGATAGTGAGTGTACCCACTGGGGGTGTCTGCCACAGAGGAAACTCTAAATAATTGGGAGACAAAAGACGACCATCTCTGTAGATATCATCCAGTTTTTCCTCCCAACAATCCCAATGTTTGCTCAGTGAGCCCATGTAAAGTGGCCAGGGAAGCAAGAACAGAGCTAGCAAGAGTGCAACAATATTGACTCTCCTTACCAACCTGATCTGACTACTGTCACAGCTGAGTACAGAACCTGCCAACAGCAGAGGCCAGTGCTAAGACCCTAATATGGCACCATCCAGGGGGTACCAGACATTCACTTGGGAAACATTGATTACAGTGGACCTCTTCCACCACAGAAAAATGGTGCTTTGTCTCTAAATGAAAATAGATACACTTTCTTAGATACCAGTTTTATTGAGATATAATTCACATGCCACAAAGTTCACCCCCTCTTTAAAGTATACAGTTCAGTTATATTAGTACATTCACAAAGTCGTGCAACCATCACGTTTTAGAATATTCTCACCATCTCCCAAAGAAAACCTATATGTTATCAATCACTACATATTCTACTCCACCACCAACCTCACCCTACCCAGTAACTGGCAACCACTAATATACCTTCTTGGCTCTATGGATTTGGCTATTGTGGACATTTCATACAAATGGAATCACACAACATGTGTTCTTTCATGACTGGCTTCTTTTACTCAACATAATGTTTTCAAAGTTCATCTATGTTGCAGCATGTATCAGTACTCCATTCCTTTTTACTGCCTATTAATGTTCCATTAGATGGTATATCACATTAATTCATTCATTCACCAGTTGATGAACATTTGAGTTGTTTTCATTTTTGATTATGATGAATAATGGTGCTATGAACATTTGTGCAAAAGCTATTGTTTGAACACGTTTTAATTCTTTGAAGTATATATGTAGGAGTAGAATCCTGGGTGATATGGTAACTCTATGTTTAACATTTTGTGGAACTATCAAATGTATTTCAAAGTGGCTGCACCATTTTACATTCCTACCAACAATGTATGAGTTTCCAATTTCTTCACATTCTCACCAGGACTGTTATAGTCTTTTTATTTTATCTATCCCTATTGATATGAAGTGGTATCTCACTATAGTGTGATTTGCATTTCCATAATAGGTAATGATATTGCACATGTTTTCATGAGCATAGTCACCACCATTTGTATATCTTCTTTAGAGAAAGGTCTACTCAAAACATTTGGCCACTAAAAAATAAATTCAGTTACTTGTCCTTTAAATGGTGATTTAAGAGATCTTTATATGTTCTGGGTAAAAGTCCCTTGTCAGACATTTGATTTGCAAGTATTATCTCCCATTCTGTAGGTTGATTTTTAACTTTGTGGATGCTGTCTTTTGAAGCACAAAAGATTTTCATTTTGACTAAGCCCAATTCATCTATTTTATCTTTCATTGCCTATGCTTTTAGTGTCATGAGAGTATTATAGGCTTAGCTCTTATACATAGAACTATGATTCATTTTTAGTTTTTTTAGGAAGTGAGGTACGGGTTCAAATTAATTATTTTGCATGTAGCTATCTAGTTGTCCTAGCACCATTTCCTGAAAAAAACACTATTTTTTCTCCCATTGAATTGTCTTGGCACATTTGTCAAAAACCCATTGACCATAAGTATGAGGGTTTAGTTTTAGACTCTGAACTATATTTAGGGTTTAGTTCTAGACTCTGAACTATATCTATATGTCTATCCTTATGCAAGTACCACACTGTCTTGATTATTGTAGCTTTGTACTAAATTTGGAAATAGAGAACTCTGAGGCCTCCAATTTTCTCTTTTTTCAATATTGTTTAGAATATTCTGGGTATTTTGGATGTCAAAAAAATTTTTGAGATCAACTTGTCAAGTTCTGAAAAGATGTCAGCTGGAACTTTGATAGGGGTTGCAGGAAATCTGCAGGTCAGTTTGGGAAGTATTGCCAAGTTAACAATACTAAGTCTTCCAATCCATGAACACAGAATATCTTTACATTTATTTAGGTCTGATTTAATTTCTTCAAACAACATTTAAAAAATTTTCCAGTGTACAATGCTTGCATTTCTTTGGTTATATTTATTCTCAAAAAAAAAATATTCTTTTGGGGGAGCCTAGGTGGCTCAGTCGGTTAAGTGTCCAACTTTGGCTCAGGTCATGATCTCATGGTTGGGAAGTTCGAGCCCCACATTGCATCATTAGTGGGGAGCCCACTTTGGATTCTCTGTCTCCCTCTCTCTCTGCCCCTCCCCCACTCACACTCTGTATCTAAAATACAAATATTTAAAAGAATTATTCTTTTGGGGGCACCTAGGTGGCTCAGTCAGTTAAGTGTCTGACTTTGGCTCAGGTCATGATCTCACCATTCATGAGTTTGAGCCCCATGTCAGGCTCTGTGCTAACAGCTCAGAGCCTACTTTGGATTCTGTGTCTCCCTCCCTCTCTGCCCTCCCCCACTCATGCTCTGTCTCTCTCTCTCTCTCTCTCTCAAAAATAAACATTAAATTTTTTAAGTACTCTTTTTTATCCTATTGTAAGTAGAATATTTTCTTAATTTTCATTTTCAGATAGTTCATTGCTAGCACATAGAAATACAACTCATTTTGTATGTTGTTATGGTATTCTGCAACTTTTTTGAATACACTTAATAGTTCTAAAAGCTTTCTTGTGTGTGCATACCTTAGGAATATTATTTATAAGATCATGTTGTCTATGAGCATAAATTTACTTCTTCCTTCAAATCTAGAGCCTTTTATTTTTTATTTTTATTTATTTATTTTTTTACCTAATTGCCCTGCTAGAGCCGCCAGTACAATATGGAATAAATGCATGGGGCTAAAATATTCTTGCTTTGTTCCTGATCTTAAGGAAAAAGCATTAAATCTTTCATTATGAAGTATAACATAAGGTGTAGTTACATTATATCTTTGTCAGGTTGAGGAAGTTCCCATTTTGTCAAATGATTTTTCTGTGCCTAGTGAGATGATGGTTTCTTTCTTTATTGTATGAATATGGCATTTTATGTTGATTGATTTTCAGATGTCAAAGAGCTTGCATTCCTGGAGTGAATTCCACTTGGTCATGGTATCCTTTATATATGATGCTGGATTATTTTGTTAGTATTGTGTCTATATACATAAGGGACATTGTTTAATAGTTTTCTTTCTTGATATTTTTATCTGGTTTGGTATCAGAGTATTTCTCACATTATTGAATGTGTTTAAATGTGTAATAATAAATAATAAATGTGTAAACCTAGACGTTTATTAATTTTTCTTTAAAATTTTAGTACAATTGGGGTGCCTGGGTGGCTCAGTTGGTTAGGCGGCTGACTTTGGCTCAGGTCATGATCTCACAGTTTGTGAGTTCAAGCCCACGTAGGGCTCTGTGCTGACAGCTCAGAGCCTGGAGCCTGCTTCAGATTCTGTGTCTCCCCCTCTCTCTCTGCCCCTCCTCTGCTCTGTCTCTCTTTCACTCTCAAAAATAAATAAATAAACATTAATTTAAAAAAAATAAATAAATAAAAGTTTAGTAGAATAAACCAGTGAATCTGTCTGGGCCTGGGCTTTTCTTTGTGAAGTTTTTTGATTACTAATTCCATCACTTTACTTGATATAGGTCTATTCAGATTTTCTAATTCTTCTTGAATCAGCTTCAGTACAGTATATCTTTTTTTTTTTTTTATCTTTGAGAGAGAGAGACAGAGTGAGAGCAGAAGAGAGGCAGAGATAGAGAGGGAGACACAGAATCCGAAGTAGGCTCCAGGCTCTGAGCTGTCAGCACAGAGCCTGACATGGGGCTCAAATCCACAAACTGTGAGATCATGAACTGAGGCGAAGCTGGATGCTCAACCAACTGAGCCACCCAAGTGCCCCAGTAGAGTGTATCTTTTAAGAAAATGTCCATTACTTATAGGTTATCTAGTTTGTTGACTTGTAACTGTTCACAGATTTCCCTTACAATCCTCTTCATTTTTGTAAGGTCAGCAGTGATGTCCCCACTTTTGTTTCTGATTTTAATAATGAGAGTCTTGTTGTTTTTTCATAGTAAGTGTAGCTAACAGTTTGTTAATTTTGTTGATCTTTTTAAGGAACCAATTTAGTTTCATGGATTGTCTCTATTTTCCTATACTCTATTACATTTATTTTCACACTAATCATTATTATTTCCTTCCTTCTGTTTGCTTTCATTTAGTTTGTTCTACTTTTTTTCCAAATAATTATGTTAAGCAATAGAATAAATCTCAAAATACCTAAAAGGATTAAAATCATACAAAATATGTTCTATGACCAAAATGGCATGAAATTAGAAATCAATAACATGACCTCATGTGGGGAATTCACAAATATTAAGGAAATTAAAAACACACTCCTAAATAACCAATAGGTCAAAAAAGGGGGAGGGGGATTACAGAATCACTTGAGATAAAGAAAATGAAAACACTACATACGAAAACTTATGGATGCAGCTAAAGCAGAGCTTAGAGGAAAAGTTGTAGCTGTAAACACCCATATTTTAAAAAGAAGAAAGATCTCAGTAACTAGTCTTCCACTACTCAAGAAACTGGAAAGAGAATACCAAACTGAACACAAAGCAAATTAAAAAAGGAAATAATAAAGATTAGAACAAAAATTAATGAGATAGGGAACACAAAAACAAAGAAAATCAATGACTTGAACTTTTCTTCTTTGAAAAGAACAACAAAGGCAACAAATCATTAGATGCACTGACCAACAAAAAGAGAGAAAAAAAAGTGAGAAGATTCACATTACTAAAATCAGGAATGAAACAGAGGATACCACTATCAACCTTATACAAATAAAAATGATTGTAAGACAATACTATAAAAAATTGTATGACAATGAATCAGGTAACATAGATGAAATGGACATTCCTAGAAAGACTTAAACTACCAAAGCCAAGTCAAGAAGAAATACAAAGTCTGAATAGGGAATTTGTTATTTAAAAAACAAAACAAAACACCAAAAACTTCCTGCAAAGTAAAGCCCAGGTCCAGATAGATGCACTGGTGAAATCTACTGTGATATCGTGGCTTATAATAAAAACTATAGGGATGCCTGGGAGGCTCAGTTGGTTAAGCCTCTGATTCTTGATTTTGGCTCAGGTCATGATCTCATGGTTCGGTTTGAGATCAAGCCCCATGTTGGGCTCTGTACTGACAGCATGGAGCCTGCTTGGAATTCTCTCTCTCCTCTCTCTCTCTCTAAAATAAATAAACTTTAAATAATAATAATAATAACAATAATAATAATAATAATAATAATAATAAATATATGTATTTGGTCTTTGTCCTGTTCCTGACACAGAGCTCCTAAAACCCTTGGAATTGCCAAAGTGATGAGAGCAATAAAGGTGTCTTATTATTCATAACAAGCCCTTTTCAACCATACCAGTTTATATTAATGAGCTGACCTTTGAAAAGTCCCTAGGGTGGAGGAGGCTGGTCGCCAAGTGAACTAACCATAATTAGAGGGATGAAACTTTCAGCCTATCCCTCACTCCCCCATCCCACCTTAGGAGAGGGAAAAGGGGCTAGAGGTTAATTGCCAATGGCTGATAATTTAATCAATCATGTCTATGTAATGAAGTCTCCATAAAAATCCCTGAATATGGGGTTCAAGAAGCTTCTCAGTTGGCAAACACACGGAAGTTTTGGTAGAGTAGCTCTCCCAGAGAAGGCATGGGAGCTCTACATCCTTTCCCACATACCTTGCCCTATACATCTCTTCTATTTGTCTGTTCCTGAGTTACATCATTTTATGATAAATTGGTAATCTAGTAAGTAAAATGTTTTCCTGAGTTCTATGAGTTGCTCCAAATTAATTAAACCTGAGGTGGGGGTCATGGGAGCCTCCAATCTACAGCCAGTCAGAAGCACAGGTATCCTGGAATTACAATTGACATCTGAAGTGGGGGTGGGTGCAGGGTTGTAGAACCACTCTACCTGTGGGATATGATGCTATCTCCTTATACACAGTGTCAGAATTGAGTTAACAGACAGAACACCTAGTGAGTGTCGCAGAATTGCTTAATGTGTGGAAAGCCCACACAACTGCTGTCATAGTGAAATAGTGTTGTAGTAGAGTATTGAGAGTAGACACAGAAGAGTGTGTTTTTTCTTTATATCTACCAATGTTTAAATAAATAAATGCCAGTACTTTACAAATCACCCAAAGTGTTGTTAAAAGATACACTTAAGCATATTAACATTTTTAAGAATTTGAGCAAACATCAATTCAAATCGAACAGTGCCACATTGGAAAAGGTTAAGAGTGCTCCATAGACTGGAGTGAGGGGCAGGATTTTTATAGAGAAGATGCAGAAGCAAAGTGAGAAAATTATTTAATTGGATATATCTTAAGTGGTTGCATTATCTGGGAAGCCTAATTGGCTGTTTGTGATTGTTTTCCTTAACCTTGAAGCATTTATAGGAATTGACTCTGGTTTAGGTTTTAGTTTGTTTAATTAGGCTACCAAGTCATTACAGCCAGTTCGGTCTAATGACCTGTTTGTTCAATTACTTTAATAATTGCCTCCTTTTGGTCATCTTCTCATACATAAGAGATTAACCAAAATTTTGGTATTAGTGCCATTCTCAGTCACCATCAGGTTTAAACTATTCTTGTCTCATGAAACTCATAGTTTATGATGTCAGGTTTGTGGAAGAATTGTTTTTGCAATGCATTTTGTTGTTCATCTTTTTGTTTCTTCAAGCACAGTGAGACCATCTGCTGTACTGCTGATAACCGTGAATATGTATTTAAGACCCATGAGAGAACACAACACACCAGGGAGACTACAATGATGATTATCACGGGATAAAACCAAAAGACTGAAGTGTGCTCCTTAGTCAGGGGTCCCATAAACCAAACTAGTTGATATCAAATAAATTAAAGAATGTGCCTGAAGTGACATCAATCTATTTCAGCCAAGTAGATTGTTTGTTAATTCCTTATATTTACTACAATACCAGAGGTGCTGGTCCAGGTAGAGTAGGAGGCATTTGCTATGGCACAAACTCCTCCTTATTGAGCCAACAAGTAATCTAAAGTAAATCTATTATCTAAAACCACCAAAGCAAGAAAGCCTAGGGACTTTTATTGTGCACTTACAGCCTTAGTGTTAGATTAAGTGATAGCTGCCAGTTAAAGAGCATCATCGTCTTATGTGTTAACAGAGAAAAAGCAAGTAGCTAAAAGGCAAAAATAAATAAATACATAGTTTTCATATTAAAGATGAAGATCTTGATCCATGATATGGAGAGCTGTCCACCTCAAGATGTCATCTGTTTCTGGGGAGGAACTTCCCTAGTTAATATTAATGTTAGATCTCCACCTGGTGTTCAGTTCTCAGAGTCTGGTGGAGCCCTTTTTAATTGGGAGATGCGGAACTAAGGTTCAAGGCCCTGAAGTTTGGTGCCATATGGATAGTGAAGAGAACCTGGTATGATCCCTTTCAACAAGGATCCAGGGCACTCTGTTCTCAGGGATTCTAAATCAGAAAGTTGGGGAAAAGTTGGAAACATTAATCTGGAGAATTGTAGCCAGATATTTAGAAAAATTAGATCATTTTTCACTTGTACTACTACCCTCTCAACTCCCCAGAGCACCCCACATTACTGTTCAAGGTATCCACATAAAATACAAACCTGACTGCAAAACAAAAATAAAAAATTAGAAAAATTTATAATCAAATCCAGTTTACAGATAGATAACAAAAACTCAGATAGGACTAGAATCAAATATTCACAAAAGTATGTTATAGTTTGCTACTGAAACAACTTTTCTCTCTACATTCATTCATTGGACTTTTTTTTAAGTTTTATTTAAATTCCAGTTAGTTGGGGTGCCTAGGTGGCTCAGTCGGTTCAGCGTCCAACTCTTGATTTTGGCTCAGGTCATGATGTCACAGCTGTGCAATCAAGCCCCAATTTAGGCTCTGGGCTGAGCCTGGAGTCTGCTTGGGATTCTCTCTCTCCGTCTCTCTCTGTCCCTCCCCCATTCACACACATGCTCTCTCACTCCCTCTCAAAATAAATATTTAAAAATAAATAAATTCAAGTTAGTTAAAATACAGTGTAATGTTAGTTTCAGGTATATGATATAGTGATTCAACACTCCCATACAACACACAGTGTTTATCACAAGTGTACTCCTTAATACTCATCACTTATTTAAGCCATCCCCCACCCCACCTCCCCTCTGGCAACCATCAGTTTCTTCTATGAAGTTAACTGTCCCTTTCTTGGTTTGCCTCTATCTTTTTTTTCCCTTTGCTCATGTGTTTTGTTTCTTAAATTCCATATATGAGTGAAATCATATGGTATTTGTTTCTCTGACTGACTTATTTCACTTAGCAAAATAGTCTCTAGCCCCATCCATGTTATTGCAAATGGCAAGGTTTTATTCTTTTTTGTGGCTGAGTAACATTCCATTGTATATGTATTGCCACATCTTTATCTATTCATCAGTTGATGGACACTTGGGCTGTTTCCATAATTTGGCTATTATAGATAAAGCTGTTATAAACATCAGGGTGCATATATCCCTGTGAATTAGTACTTTTGTATTCTTTGGGTAAATACCTAGTAGAGCAATTACTGGATTAGATTGGATTAAAATTTAGTGTTTATTTATTTTTTGAGAAAGAGAGAGAGCACAAACAAGGTAGGGAGAGAGAGGGAGACACAGAATCTGAAGAGAGAGGGAGACAGAATCTGAGCTGTCAGCACAGAGCCAGATGCTGGGCTGAAACTCAGGAATTGCAAGATCATTGCCTTAGGTGAAGTCGGACACTTAACCGGCTGAGCCACCCGGGCACCCCCAGACTGGATTTTTAAAAGGCTCTCAAGGCTAGAAATCCAAGCCAAGGACTTGCCAGATGTCACCTGAAATAATCTATAGATTTGGGTGAATTCCTTTCTTCCCTAAAGGTCCCTGAAATACCCTGGTATTCATGGGGCCTCAGGATATGACCTTTCTTACCTGGTATGGGTGGGAACCCTGCAAGCAAAATATCAGGTGGTATTTCCAAGGGGCTTTATTGGCTCCATAAAGTCAACCTTAGTTCCTTAAAGCTGTCTAATAATATCTGATTTAATGCAGATCATTCTCAAATATGACATTCCATTGAAAACACTGGTAATACAATCAATGTTTTCAATTGTGTCTTGTTACAAGGAAAAAAGATTTTTGTTGAATGTATGCAAATTCTCATATTGCCCCCCGCAAAAGAAACACTAAGCGTTTCCAAATTCTGGAAGGATCACATAGGGATAAAAGATAAATATTTTGATTCTGCTTATAAAATAATAATTTACCAAATTGCTGTAAGTTTTAGAGCTTAAAAGAGAAAAAGGTTTCCTTAAATCTGGAAAATAAAACATTAAAGAAACAGCATTGTTTCAAATAAAAATACATAAAATTTATAATCATCCTCACCAGCTCTTTAAATACCATGTTAATTCTTGTTCTGCTTGAATCCAATTTTTCATTAGAGTTCTGGAAATTCTTTCTCAGTTTAGTGGTATGATCTTAAAATTATGAGAACAATGTATTCTAAAGTACTTGTCACAGTCCTGTCCTGAATCTCTCTGAAAATGACACATTTCTGCAAAAGCATCAGAGTAAAACAATAATTGTCTGCAAATGACAAAATGAGTTAAAAAAAAAAAAGGCTGTGGTTAAAGATCTGATGAGTTTATTTGAAAAGGTAATTTAGTTCTCTGTGGCATATGGCAATTTAAGATAATAATCGGATAATGAACAGATTGACAAATTCCCATGAACTTCAAACAATTCTGGAATACATATATATATCCATAGGTATATAACCTAAGAAGGCTTATCATCACTTCTTATTTGGCAATGCTTCCCATGTAATTAAACATTTAAAATAAGCCTAATTAGTTTAACACCTCTCTTTTACAAGGGGAATAAAAAAAATATTTTGAGATTTTCTGGGGACCTCTAGAAAACATCAAAGTTAGTTTGTGGTCAAATGACTCTATTTTACATTCTATTTTGAAAAGTTGTCAAAAATGTCAAAAGATTTAAAATTTTATTAAATAGGATCCCATATCATTATGAAACAATACTTATTTATTTAACCAAAATGATAACAAAGGATTTTAATAGCAAATACAGAAGATTACAATGTTGTAAATAAAATATAACTCTTTTTTATAGTGAGAAGACTCAGTTCTCCCATGTAATCAAATACCTTGATAAAGTCAATAGGAAGCATAGGAAATTACTTTGGCAAGACACAAAATCTTTGCTTCTCAGGCAGATTACACAAAAGGTAACAAAAAAGATTTCACAATTTCTTATCAAGAGCCAACCAATAGTCCAAGAAAACTTTTTTTTTTAACAGAGAGAAAAACAAATTATAATTTTGCACCATGTACTTTTGATATTAAGTTTCATTATTTAAAAACCTATAAACAAATCTATTCTAATCTTAGCCAGCTTGATCACACATAAAATTCCTTTCCTAAGATTCTTTTTGTACAAACTTTCTATCCATTCAGTTTTTGTCCTGTATTTTCCTCATTCTCATTCTGGAACAACCAGTCATTCTACTTTAGGACAAAATTACTTTCTTTTTCCCTTACCAAAAACAAGTCCTTCATATCTTTCCTTATCCAAAAAACACACCCTATTTTCTTTACCTACTTTTCATGCATAGTTGTTTCCTTTCACCCTGATTATTTCTAGTAGTTTTAATTTACATAAATTGATTAGCATTCTTAACTGCTAGAAACTGTAATTTCTTATTTATTTATTTATTTATTTATTTATTTATTTATTTATTTAAGAGAGGGCACAAGTGAGCAAGGGAAAGAGAGAGAGGGAGAGAGAGAGAGAATCCCACATTGGCAGCGTAGAGCCCAAAGTGGGGCTTGAGTTCACCCAATGAGGGGCTTAAACCATGAACCATGAGATCATGACCTAAGCAGAAGTCAGATGCTTAAGCAACTGAGCCACCCAGGTGCCCCAGAAACTGTCATTTTAGTAAAAACTAAGAAGAAAGCAATGTGGACTGCCTATTGCACTAACACCATGGATTGACAAATTTATAAATATATTTCAAAGTTTCTAGAAGTGTATTCTTCCTCATAAAAAAGTTTTCAAAATAATCATGATTATATTAACAGCATGGTCAATGTAAGTCAAAATAAGCCACCATATTAACAGAATGGAAGCCAAAAACCACAAGATCATCTCAATAAATGCAGAAAAAAAAATTGACAATATCCAGCACCCTGTCATGATAAAAATATTCAACAAACTAGGAATACAAAATAACGTCTTGAACTTGATAAAGGACATCTACCAAAAACATGCAAATTACATTACACTTAAGTGAGAAAGATAAAAATTTTCCCCTCTAAGAACAGAAACAAGATGGCAATGTCCTCTCTCACCATTTCTGCAGATTGTACTACAAGTTCTATCCAGGGCAATTAGTCAAGAAAAATAAATAAAAAGGCATCCAGTTAGGAAATAAATAAGTAAAAGGATCTCTATTTGAAGATAACATATTTTTGTATATAGCAAATCCTAAGGAATCCATTAAACATTATGAGAACTAATACATTAGTGGAACATTGTGAAAGGATACAATATCAATATATAAAAATCAATTGTATTTCTTTACACTAGAAATTAACAATCTGAGAATGAACTTAAGACAATAATTTCATTGGGGCGCCTGGGTGGCTCAGTCAGTTAAGGGGCCGACTTTGGCTCAGGTCATGATCTCACGGGTTTGTGAGTTCGAGCCCCACGTCAAGATCTGTGCGGACAGCTCAGAGCCTGGAGCCTGCTTCAGATTCCGTGTCTCCTCTCTCTCTGACCCTCCCCCACTTGTTCTCTCTCTCTCTCTCTCTCAAAAATAAAAATAAAAAATAAACATTTTAAAAAAAAGAAAATCATTCCATTTACAGTAACACCAAAAACAAAAACATTGCTAGAAATATATCTAAAAAAGGAAATGTCAGACTTATAAATTGAAAACACAAAACGTTGTTGAAATAAAATAAAGAAGACCTAAATAAAGGGAATACTCATGTTCATGGATTGAACGACAGTATTGTTCAAACGATAATATTTCCTAATTGATCTACAGATTCAATGCAATCCCTATCAAAATCCTATCTGGCTTCTATGTAGAAAATGATAAAATAATTCCAAATTTATGGGATCCAGAACAGACACAATAATCTTAGAAAGAACCACATTAGCTATCTCATACTTCCTAATTTCAAAAGTTACTACAAAATAACAGGAATCAAGACAGTGTGGTACTGCCATGAAGATAAATACATAGATCAGTGGAAAATAATTGAGAGCCCAAACGCAAATCCTCATACTTAAGGTCAATTGATTTTTGACATACATGCCAAGAGAATTAACAGGGAAAGAACAGCTTTGAAACTAAAGTGGTGGAACAACTGGTTATCCACATGCCACAGATTGAATTTACACCACTACCATCATAAATATACCAAAATTAATTCAACCTGGGTCATAAGTATTTTTTTGATAAAATTATTTTATTTTATTTTATTTTATTTTATTTTATTTTATTTTATTTACATCCAAATTAGCTAGCATATAGTGCAACAATGATTTCAGGAGTAGATTCCTTAATACCCCTTACCCATCTAGCCCATCCCCCCTCCCACAACCCCTCCAGTAACCTGCTGTTCTCCATATTAAGAGTCTCTTATGTTTTGTCCCCCTCCCTGTTTTTATATCATTTTGGCTTCCCTTCCCTTGTATTCATGTTCTGTGTCTTAAAGTCTTCCTATGAGTGAAGTCATATGATTTTTGTCTTTCTCTGACTAATTTCGCTTAGCATAATACCCTCTAGTTCTATCCGCCTAGTTGCAAATGGCAAGATTTCACTCTTTTTGATTGTTGAGTAATACTTATACCACATCGTTATCCATTCATCCATTGATGGACATTTGGATTCTTTCCATACTTTGGCTATTGTTGATAGTGCTGCTATAAACATTGGGGTGCATGTGTCCCTTCAAAACAGCACACCTTATCCCTTGGATAAATACCTAGTAGTGAAATTGCTGGATCATAAGGTAGTTCTATTTTTAATTTTTTGAGGAATCTCCACACTGTTTTCCAGACTGGCTGCACCAGTTTGCATTCCCACCAGGTGCAAAAGAGATTCTCTGTCTCCGCATCCTCGCCAACGTCTGTTGTTGCCTGAGTTGTTAATGTTAGCCATTCTGATAGGTGTGAGGTGGTATCTCATTGTGGTTTTGATTTGTATTTCCCTGATGATGAGTGATGTTGAGCATTTTTTCATGTGTCGGTTGGCCATCTGGATGTCTTCTTTGGAGAATTGTCCATTCATGTCTTTTGCCCATGTCTTCACTGGATTATTCGTTTTTTGGGTGTTGAGTTTGATAAGTTCTTCATAGATTTTGGATCTAACCCTTTATCTAATATGTCATTTGTAAATACCTTCTCCCATTCTCTCAGTTGCCTTTTAGTTTTGCTGATTGTTTCCTTCGCTGTGCAGAAGCTTTTTATTTTGTTGAGGTCCCAGTAGTTCATTTTTGCTTTTGTTTGCCTTGCCTCTGGAGACGTGTTGAGTAAGAAGTTGTTGTGGCCAAGGTCAAAGAAGTTTTTGCCTGCTTTCTCCTTGAGGATTTTGATGGCTTCCTGTCTTACATTGAGGTCTTTCATCCATTTTGAGTTTGTTTTTGTGTATGGTGTAAGAAGTGGTCCAGGTTCATTCTTCTGCATGTCGCTGTCCAGTTTTCCCAGCACCACTTGCTGAAAAGACTGTCTTTATTCCATTGGATATTCTTTCCTGCTTTGTCAAAGATTACTTGGCCATATGTTTGTGGGTCCATTTCTGGGTTCTCTATTCTGTTCCATTGATCTGAGTGTCTGTTTTTGTGCCAGTACCATACTGCCTTGATGATTACAGCTTTGTAAGAGATGCTAAAATCTGGGATTGTGATGCGTCCCGCTTTGGTTTTCTTCTTCAGTATTACATTGGCTATTCAGGGTCTTTTGTGGTTCCATACAAATTTTAGGATTGCTTGTTCTAGCTTCGAGAAGAATGCTGGTGCAATTTTGATTGGGACTGCATTGAATGTGTATATTGCTTCGGGTAGTGTTGACATTTTGACAATATTTATTCTTCCAATCTATGAGCATGGAATGTTTTTCCATTTCTTTGTATCTTCTTCAATTCCCTTCATAAGCTTTCTATGGTTTTCAGCATACAGATCTGTTACATCTTTGGTTAGGTTTATTCCTAGGTATTTCATGATTCTTAGTTAGGAGATGCATTTTAAATTCAAAAACACAAAAAGGGTCGACTCGGTGGCTCAGTTGATTAAGTGTCCAACTTTGGCTCAGGTCATGATCTTATGGTTCATGGGTTCAAGCCCTGCGTCAGGCTCTGTGCTGACAGCTCAGAATCTGGAGCCTGCTTTAGATTCTGTGTCTATTTCTCTCTCTCTGCCCCTCCCCCACTTGCACTATGTCTCTCTTTCTCTCTCTCTCTCTCAAAAATAAATATTTAAAAATTTTTAAATACAAATAGATTGAAAGCTAAAGGATAAAAACAATATATTATACAAACGGTAACCACAAGAAAGTTGGAATAGCTATAGTAATATCAGACAAAACAGACTTTAGAACAAAAAATTTTCATAGAGATAGAGGTATTTTATACCAATAAAAGGGTCAGGGGCACCCAGGTGGCTTAATTGGTTGAGCATCTGACTCTTGATTTTGGTTCAGGTCCCGGTCTCATGGTATGTGGAATTGAGTCCCGTGTTGGGCTATGCGCTGACAGTGTAGAGGTTACTTGGGATTCTCTGCTCTCTCAGTCCCTACCCCTGCTCATGCTCTATAGCAAAATAAAAAATTTTTAAAAAGGGCCAATCCACCAGAAAGATATAACAGTTATATATGCACCTAACAGCATCAAAACACATGAGGAAAAACTAATAAAAATGAAGGGAGAAAGAAACAATTCAATTATAACTGTTGGAGACTTTCAACTTTTAATAATAGATAGAACAGGGGCCCTAGGTGACTCAGTGGGTTAAGAGTCCGAATTCAGCCTGAGTCACAATCTTGTGCTTGGTGGTTTCAAGCCCCACACTGGGCTTTGTGCTGATGGTGTAGAGCCTGCTTGGGATTCTCTCTCTCTCTCCCTCTCTCTCTCTCTGCACCTTCCTCATTCTCTCTCTCTCTCTCTCTCTCTCAAAATAAGTAAATAAAAACTTTAAAAATATATAATAGAACAATTAGGCAGAAGATCAACAAGAAAATAGAAGCTTGGGGTACCTGGCTGGGCCAGTCAGTAGAGCATAAGACTCTTGATCTTGGGGTCATGAATTCAAGCCCCACATTGGGAGTAGAGATTACTTTAAAAAAATAGAAGACTTGAACAAAATTACAAACCAACTAGACCTAATAGAAGTCTATAGAATATCTCACTGACCAGCAAGTGGGTATACATTCTTCTCAAGTGCACATGGAACATACTCCAGAATAGACCATATGCTAGGCAATAAAACAAACCACAATAAATTTGAAAGATTGGAAATACCACTAAGTTGTTTTCTTCTACTACAGAATAAAAGTAGAAAAAAAAACAGAAAGAAATTTGGGAAAATCACAAATATGTGAAGATTAAACAACCACTCCTACATAACAAATGGATCAAAAAGAAATCAAATGGTAAATTATAAAGTATATTGAGATGAATAAAACTGAAGATATTACATACCAAAACTTATGGGATGCAGCTAAAGCAATGCCTATTGCTGTAAATGCCTATTAAAAAAGGAAGATCTCAAATCAATAACCTAACTTTCTACTGTAAGACCCTAAAAAAGAGCAAACTAAACCTAAAGCAAATAGAAGGAAGGCATTAAAAAAGACTAGACAGAAACTAATGAAACAGATAATAGAAAAAACAGAGAAAATCAATAGAACCAAAAGCTGATTCTCAGGGCATCTGGGTGGCTCAGTTGGTTGAGCCTATGACTTCAGCTCAGGTCATGATCTCATGGTTCATGAGTTTGAGCCCGATGTCGGGCTCTGTGCTGACAGCTCAGAGCCTAGAACTTGCTTCAGATTCTGTGTCTCCCTCTCTCTGCCCCTCCCCTGCTTGCAATCTGTCTCTCTCTCAAAAATAAATTAAAAAAAAAACATATAAAAAAGCTGGTTCTCTATAAATATCACCAAAATTGACAAACATTTAGATTGATTACCCAGGGGAAAGAAAGAAAGAAAATTCAAATTACTAGAGTCAGAAATGAAAGAGAGGATATTACTACTGACTTTACAGAAATAAAAGGACTATGAAGGAATACTATGAATAAGTGTATGCCAATACATTAGATAACATAGACAAAATGGGCAAATTCCTAGAAAGACACAAACTACCAAAACTGACTACAGATAAAATCGCAAATATGAACACACCTATAATAACGGAATTAATTAGTAAACAAAAATCTACTGAGATGAAAAAGTCTAGGTCTAGATGGCTTCACCAGTGAATTCTACCAAACATATAAAAATCAATGAGTATCACTTCTTCAAAAATTTTTCCAAAAAAATAGAAGAGAATACTTCCTCACTCATTCTATGAGGCCAGTATTATTCTGTTACCAAAACCATACAAAGATATCACATGATGCATTTGAACAAGACTCAAAGCAAGTAAATGGTAAGCATGTTACTTCTGTCACTCCTAACAGTCAGCAGAGGCCACCCTTTTGGTTCTATTCAGAACTTACTTCCAACACAAAATCACATTCTAAAAAACACAAATGACCAAGAAACCCAATCATATCCTTTCTTACATGTGTTATTTCCTTATATTTGTCAACCACTTATATTGAAAATATGACAAAGAAGGAAAGGGAGAGGCACCTGCCTAGCTCAGAAAAGCATGTGACCCTTGATCTTGGGGTTGTGAGTTTGAGCCCCACATTGGGTAAAAGATTACATAAATTAAAAAAAAAACTTAAAGAATGAAAGGGAAAGTGAGAGCAACCCACAGTTCATTCTCTTTTCAGTTCTTTTGTAGAATGTCCATATGTGCAGGTATCAAGAAGAGAAATAAAAATAGTTTAGTTTTGTGCAACATTTCCTTCATTCTGGTACGAAATAAATACATATGCATGTATAAGCTACAAAAGATGAACTGTGCAATTTTGGTGATTCTACATAGGAGTCAAATGCTCTTGGGGTGCCTGGGTAGTTCAGTCAGTTAAGCATCCAACTCTTGGTTTCAGCTCGGGTCATGGTCTCACAGTTCATGAGTTCAAGTCCCACATTGGGCTCTGTGCTGGTGGCATGGAGCCTGCATGGGATTCTCTCTCTCCCTCTCTCTCTGCCCTTCCCCTGCTTGCTTGCTCTCTCTCTCTCTTTCTCGAAATAAATAATCGTTGGGGCGCCTGGGTGGCGCAGTCGGTTAAGCGTCCGACTTCAGCCAGGTCACGATCTCGCAGTCCGTGAGTTCGAGCCCCGCGTCGGGCTCTGGGCTGATGGCTCAGAGCCTGGAGCCTGTTTCCGATTCTGTGTCTCCCTCTCTCTCTGCCCCTCCGCCGTTCATGCTCTGTCTCTCTCTGTCCCAAAAATAAATAAACGTTGAAAAAAAAATTTAAAAAAAAGAAATAAATAATCGTTAAAAAAAGTAATAAAAAATATAAAAAGGAGTCCAATGCTCTTGTGTTTGCATTTAAAACTAGCATCAAGGGGCACCTGGGTGGCTCTGTCGGATAAGCATCCAACTTCAGCTTTCATGATCTCACAGTTCATGAGTTCAAGCCCTGCATAAGCAGGCTCTGTGCTGACAGCTCAGAGCCTGGAGCCTGCTTCAGATTCTGCATCTCCCTCGCTCTCTACTCCTCCCCCACTCACACTCTGTCTCTGTCTTCTTCAAAAATAAACAAAAATTTAAAAAATTTTTGATAAAAAAATAAAACTAGCATCAAAGAATACAATGCTGAACTATATAATTCATGCCAATAATAATTTAAAATTTTACTTTTCCCTTTCTTAGAACAATATTATTTTTCCATATTTTACTTTTTATTTTATTTTTAAAATTTTCTTTAAACCAAAGTTAGTTAACATATAGTGTAATAATGGTTTCAGGAATAGAATTTAGTGATTTATCACTTACATGTAACACCCAGTGCTCATCCCAACAAGTGTCCTCCTTAATGCCCATTACCAATCCCCCCCACTCAACACCCCTCCAGCAAACCTCAGCTTGTTTCTATATTTAAGAATCTCTTAGGCTCTGCCTCCCTCTCTGTTTTTGTCTTAATTTTCCTTCCATTCCCCTTCGTTCATCTGTTTTGTTTCTTAAATTCCACATATGAATGAAATCATAAGATATTTATCTTCCCTGACTGACTTATTTTGCTTAGCATAATAATACACTCTAGTTCCATCCATTTTGTTGCAAATGATGAGATTTCATTCTTTTTGATCATTGTGTAATATTCCATTGTCTATATATGCCATTTCTTCTTTATCCATTCATTTGTTAGTTGATGGACATTTTGGCTCTTTCCATAATTTGGCTATTGTTGATAGTTGTGCTATAAACATTGGGTGCGTGTGCCCCTTTGAATCAGCATTTTTGTATCCTTTGGATAAATACCTAGTAGTGCAATTGCTGGGTCATAGGGTAATTCTTTTTTTTTTTTTTTTTTTTAATACCCAGGTTATTTATTTATTTATTTATTTATTTATTTATTTATTTACCATTTATTCAGTTTTTGAGAGAGAGAGAGAGAGAGAGAGACAGAGCGTGAGCAGGGTAGGGGCAGAGAGAGAGGGAGACACAGAATCTGAAGCAGGCTCCAGGCTCTGAGCTGTCAGCACAGGGCCTGATGCAGGGCTCGAACTCACAAACCATGAGATCATGACCTGAGGTGAAGTCGGACGCTTAACTGACTGTGCCACCCAGGCGCCCCGGGTAATTCTATTTTTAATTTTTTGAGGAACCTCCATACTGTTTTCCAGAGTAGCTATACCAGTTTGTATTCCCACTCACCAGCAGTGCAAAAGTAGAATAATATTACCTAATAAATAAAAAGCACCATGTGAAGGTCAACAGTAATGTTTATAAATCCTATGATAGTATGTAGCTTTGATATGATGTGATGAAATGGTACTTTATCTCTGTGATATTCCTCCCAAAAACCCATTATCCCAGTCTAACCAAGAGAAAAAAACCAGCCAAATCCTATTAGATGACCATTCTACGAATACCTGACTAGTACTCAAAATTGTAAATGTCATCAAAATCAGAGAAAGTCCAAGAAACTGTAATAGCCAAGGGGAGCCTAAGGAGATATGACAACTAAAAGTAATGTGGTATTCTGGATGGGGCCCAGGAGTAGAAAAGGTAAAACAAAGGACTAGGAAAAAAACAAAGGAAATTTTAATAAAATATAGACTTCAGCTAATGATAATATGTCAATATTGTTTCCTTAGTTCTAACAAATGTACCATATTAATGTAAGGTGTTACTGGATGTGGAATATATGAGAATTCTCTATATCTTCTTAATTTTTCTTTGAATCTAAAACTGTTCTAAAAAATGAAGTCTATTTAAAAAAAGAACATGGAAAATCGAAAGAGAGACCACAGGAGAAAGAAAAGCTTTATATTTCAGTCCCTTTAAAGGCACATTTTTCTTGCTCTTTGAACAAGGGGCCTTGCATTATCATTTTACACAGGGCATCACAAATTATGTAGCTTACCCTGCCTCTGTCCCAACCTCTGTCATCCAGCCCTGAGACTGGGGTTGTCCTGGTCCCTTCTGAGAGTCCCTGAGGCCAAGGGGAAGGCCGTGAGTATATATGTTGGAGTCTAGCAGGGAAGGCCAACATAGGACAAGTTCTATGCTCTGAGCTTGTTTGGATTCTGGGAAAAGCAGCAGAAGCAGCCACAGTCTGGAGAGGTCCCCACTCAGGCCAAACGGTGTTCCTAAGGGAAGCCCCTCCTCACCATGGTAGGCAGCATGAAATCCTAGCATCCTAGAGCAGAAAGGGACCTCATTCATTGTTCTACCACAACACTTTCCTCCACCTTTTAGAGAGAAGGAGGACACAGACAGAGGCATGAAGATGGGTAGAAGGCTCCCAGGCCTCCAGAGTCTTCCAGTGAGTAAGTGACAGCCTGGATCCTGCCCAGCCCAGAGCCTGGTACTGCCTCCCTTTGGCCCAGGTTGGACCTGCCTTCCCAGTCCATGAGTAATTTCCCAGCAGCCTGAGTTGCTACTCAGAGTCCCTTCCTTGTTTCTCTGGACATAAGCAGAGTGACAGAGGGTAGGGAGGGAGAGAGGGAAAGGGAGGGAGAGAGAGAATGAGAGACAGAGAGAGAGAGAGAGAGAGAGAGAGAGAGAGAATGAGAATGTACCCCAGTTAGGATGAGGCCAGAAGCAGAAAAGAGAAGACTCTTGTTATTCCATTTCCACTTGGCTATTTGGGAGAGCCTGAGAGCTACAGGCTGAATAGGGCCTGCTGCAATCAACAGCAGATAGTCTTGAGACTAAAGTACTGCCATGGGTGTCATTAGGAAAGAATGCAGAGGTGGCAGAAGAAGGGGGAACCTCTGAGCTGGGGAGGGCATTTCTCAACTCCAGGCAGACAGGCCCTGCAAAGTAAAACCAGACCTCCATGGAGTCTGTGCTGTAGACAGGCTCAGAGGGAGGGGCTCTGTTTCTGCCACAGAAGTGCAGCCTGCCTCATCAGGGAACAGGAATCCCTAAACCAGAAACTCACTCTGGGCTTCCTCAGATCCCCCAGAGAAAGGCCACGCCCCTGGAGACGGTTGTCATGGCAGCAGCTGCCAGGGGCTGACTGCCTTCCCCCTTGCTTGCATGGCTGCCCTGCTTGCCTTCTGATACCTTCAACTCCTGCTACCTGAAAAGGCCTGTACTGTCCACCCTGGCTGCATGTAAATGTGCCTGGAGCCCACTGCCCAGGAGCTGTTTTACAAGGTGGTTAAAGGTTGCCTCTCTTACATCATACTGCTAGGGTTTCAATCCTATCTCGGCTAGTATCACGTGTGTTTCCATCGGAACAATTTGTAACCTCCAAGGACCTTAGTTTCACCTTTAAAATGGCATTTCTTAGACTTAAACTTTCCCTAGAAATTTTGACCTAAGCAACATGTCCTCACAGGGCCCTAAGTCAGCAGTATCAAATCAAATCCAAGAGAAGGGTTATTTCATAGCCCCCACCCCAACTACACACAAACAAGTAGCAGTCCACATTCCCTTGTAACAAATGGTGTCATCAAGGCAGATGCACCATCATCTTACTTCCTCTTGAGAGCGCTTTCTCTCAAGGGAACCCCAAATCAGTTACTGTCAGGCAGAGACTTAGAGCCAACACAAAGACATTGTTTTCATTCTTCCATTCCCCGTTCTAATTCTTTATATCTCCCTTTTCTGACCCCCATGTTTACTAAATTCTCATCAAGGGTTAATTTATAGTGGTTTGGGAGCTTTCAGAGGCAACTGTGTCCTCTATCAGCAGCGCTAGAAAGGAATCCCACCCTACAAAGTCACATTGAGAGAGGAAAGGAGGGGAACTGGCCTGGCAGGGCACACTCTTGGCTGCCAAACCCAACAGGGGAAAATAATTTTTTCATTTGAAGTTAGAGTTCTTTGCTGAGATCTCCTCCAGATCTTTCCTGAGCTTGCTGAATTTATCATCCTATTTAGTACTAATGGCATGCTTTAAATTAATATTTTGTAGTAATGTACTGAATAACAGAATTTGGATTCTGTCCAAGAATAAGGGAGTAAATCTAACAAGACAACATTTAACCCAGAAAAACAGAAGCTTCTATACTTGGGTTAAAATTAAAATTATTCACATATATGCACCCCTGTTTTTTGCAGTATTTACAATAGCCAAACTATGAAAGCAGCCCAAGTGTCCATTGATAGATGAATGGATAAAGAAGATGTTGTATATATACACAGTGGAATATTATTCAGCCATAAAAAAGAATGAAATCTTGCCATTTGAAACATGGATGGAGCTAGAGTATAAGGCTAAGTGAAATAAGCCAGTCAGAGAAAGACAAATACCATATGATTCACTCATATGTAGAATTTTTAATGTTTATTTTTGAGAGAGAGAGACAGAGACAGAGACAGAGCATGAGCAGGGGAGGGGCGGAGAGAGGGAGACAAAGAATCAGAAGCAGGCTCCAGGCTCTGAGCTGTCAGCACAGAGCCCGATGCAGGGCTTGAACTCACGAACGCAAGATCATGACCTGAGCTAAAGTCGGACACTTAACACTTAACCAACTGAGCCACCCAGACGCCCCGCTTATATGTAGAATCTAAGAAATGAATAAACAGAAGGGAAAAAGAGATACACCAAAAAAAAAAAAAAAAAAAAACCAACCAAAACCCACACTCTATAACTATAGAGAACAAATGGTTACCAGAGAGGAAGTAGGGGGTGGGGAATGGGTGAAATAGGTAAAAGAGATTAAGGATACACTTATCTTCATGAGCACTAAGTAATATATAGATAGAATTATTGAATACTATATTGTACACCTGAAAGTAATTTAACACTATATGTTAACTGTACTGGAATTAAAATTTTTAAAATTAAAGTGATTCATATAAGGCTATTAACAGGGATGTGTGAAACAGATTTGGGAGTGTCAGGTGATTGCAATTTAAAGTGGATTCAACTGTGTAATATGGCATCCACAAAATCTAACTATGATCTTAGGATTCATCTACAGGTGTATAGTGGCTATTCTATAGTGAAGGGTGTGATAAGATCACTCCATTCAACACAAGGCAGAACATTCAGTATTTTTTCAGAGACATTTATGAATTCAGGAGCATGTAGGATGGTGAGTGACTTTGAAAAAGTATATCACATTAGAAAGAACTGAAAATAACTGGGGAGGTTAAGACTAAAAAAGTCTTGGTGTGATTGTTTAAGAATTAAATGAGATAGCATATTGAAAATGCTTAGCACAATGCCTGGCATAAGTGTTCAATTAGTGTTAATTAAAAAACAATAATTAGTAATATTATTAGTGTTAGGTCATACTATTATTATTACTATTTCTATTATTATAGTTAATGCTTACAGGGTGCTTTCTATGTGCTAGGCACCTTTCCAAGTCCTTTACATATACTGACTCATTTACTGATTTTATCAATCCATTGAGATACGTACTATTATGTGTCCAATTTTGCAGACGAAGAAGTTGAGTCACAGAAAATTCAAGTGGATTGCCTGGTATGTCTCACAGCCGGGAAAGGGAAAGAACTAGAATATTAACTCTAATATTTGTTTTGTACCACTCCAGAAAGCAGAATCAACACCAAATGTATGTCAACTACTGGGAGGCAGACCTCAGCTCAACAAAAGTAAAAACTACTCTGAATAAAACTGTCTGAAATTTCAATGGGTGTCTTTTAAGGTAGTGAGTTCTCCATCACAGGATGTAAGGGGGAAAAGGTCAGAAATGATGAAATGCGAATAAAATGGGGGTCCTCTTGGAAAGAGATGAGGCCAAACTTTGGTGAAAAGAATAAAGAAGGTATAGTGAAACTTGGCTTTTAAAAGACACACATCACTGAAAAATGGAAAAGTAAAAGTTAGAGAAAAGATATAAAAGTGAACTAATATCTGTCTTGCTTCTATCTCAACACAAAATAAATTAGATGTTGGAAAAAAAAGCTCTTAAACTGGGAAATTTCCTGAATGAATTTCTGTTTGGAAACTTACTAGATGGCCTGGGCTTGAAAAAAAAAATCCCAGGGTCCTAACAGATCTGACAGCCATCAACCCTGAAAGTATAAAATACAGAGAGGAGAGGTATAATCTACTTTCCAGAAGAAAGGGCACCTGCATGAGAAGTAGCACCCAGGCTGATGTGAGTAGGTAAGATGCAGGGATGGGAGATTGAAGATCATAACACCATTAGATTCAGGGGCACCTGAGTGGCTCAGTCTGTTAAAAGTCCCACTTTGGCTCAGGTCATGATGGCATGGTTTGTGAGCTCGAGCTCCGCTTCGGGCTCCGTGCTGATGGCATGGAGTCTGCTTGGAATTCTCCCTCTCGCCCTCTATCTCTGCCCCCCCCCCCAACTCACGCTCACCCTCTCAAAATAAATAAACTTAAAAAAAACACCATTAGATTCAAACATACATACTTGTAAAGACAATTGAGTATGTTAATATGGTTTTAATCCTGCTACTCCATGTGTGATGAACAGAATCATTGCATAGTTGAATATGAATGTCTTCTGCGCTGAATCTTTTGGATACAGCAGTCCAGGACCCAGATATTTGCTGATTTAATGAATTAATATACACGTTATCAACCAGCAACACCAAGAGGTGGCCGGTTAAGGATTTAGAGTCCCAGAAAAATATTTCTTCTATTATGAATAATTACTGAAGAGTGTGTGTTTGCGTGTGTGTGTGTGATACACACACACATAATAGTATATATAGGGGTGCCTGGCTGGCTCACTTGGTGGAACATGCAACTCTTGATCTCTGGGTCGAGTTGGAACCCCATGTGTGGCGTGGAGTTTACCTAAATTTTTTTTAATTGTATATATAATGCCACACTCTCCACCCCAAATGCTCCCATTTCAGAAAATAAATCTTTAGATTTTTTGTACTTAGATGGACAAATGTGTATTTTGATTTATGAAAATCATCAAAGTATTTATGTTTTTAGATTTGCATACTTTACAAACAACTCTTTCTAGAGTTCTAGAACTGAATGATTACGAATTTAGACTGCAGCCTCTATTTGTGATACAGGTTTGGGGGCTCAAAAAAATCCTCAGGTCATGGAAAAGTGAAAGCTTATCTTCCATAAAAGTGACAAGAAGTGAAAACCATGTTGATAGAGCATAAACGGACATGATGGAGTCATGGGTATGGATGTGGATTAAAACTGGGAAAGGAGACATGATACTGATTCATTAAGTAAAAATAGTCAAATTTCAGTGCAGGATCTGGACTGTAGGTGAAATAATGGGCCTTGGTGTTTGACAACAGGAGAATAAGAGGTGGTATCAGGGTAAGCAGCAAAGAGGAAGAGGCAATAACTCCCCAGACTGGATGCTGACAGTCTCTGGTAACCAGAAAAGGCAAATATAAACAAAGAGGTGAGCGACGATGCCTGGTATGTTGAGAGTTGCGAAATACAGGAAGGGTGCTGCAGCAAGGCCCCCGGTCAAAGTGGTTAACTGGGGATCTGAGCTAGGCTGTGACGCGCGGCCCTCACGTGACCAGGAGCCTATGTCTGCCCAAGTCCCTCTCGTCCAGGTCCTTTTTGCTTGTCCAGACACCGTCTGCCTACTGCCCTTTGGTCAAGGGGAAAAAGCAGGAGGAAGTAAGTCCCCTTGGTCCCCTTAAATCGGTTTGAGTGTCGATGCTGCCCAATAACCCCTGGGATCGGGATGGCAGAGAGTTATCAGGCCTTTCCCTATATCCAGCCCCGCCCCCCTCCCCCCGCTCCCACATTTCGGTGTAGAAAATGGTGGCCTTGGGGCGAGGTGGGGAGGTGAGTGGGGCCCCCTGGGAGTCACAGACTTAGAAATAGTTTCTAAATAATCCTTCGCTTCCACTTGCCGCCTGAAAAGAAATGACGAACACTGCGAGGTATAGGATGGTGGGGCATGGGGGAGGGGAGGCAGTGGGGGCTGACGCGGGGGCGGCGGCTAATGCCCAGGAAAGGGACGTATGTTGTCAGTTAGTCCTTCCCTCCTCCCCACTCTCCGCCCCCTACCCTGTCTTGCGTCTGTCTGCAGGTCTGCGGGTCACAGCGGTGCGCCTCGAGGAGAGGAGGCCTAGAGCAAACCGCCAGGAGAGGTCCAGGTCAGGGAAGTGGTGGGCAATGGCCCGGGATGGGGTGCATGGGAGGACGCTGACTGGAACAGAGTCCGCAGTACTACCGCCCCGCCCCGCCCCTGTCACAATGGGAGAGGCCTCTGGCAAGGCCTGCTGGGAAAATGGTGGGCTTTCGGGAAGGAGGGGGCGAGCGGGGCTAACGGGGTGCGGCGCGGTCCCCAGGGCCAGAGAGCCCCTCGACAAGCATAGGTGGGGGACCTGGGCCCCCAACTCAGGAAAAGGCAGTTATGGGAACCCGTGGCCAGGGTTTTGATCCAGCCACCAAGTGTGTTTACTCGACTCTGCCTTGTCTCCTATGAATAACTGTACTTAAAGAGGATCCTCAACATGGAAAAATCATGCAAAGAAAATGAGGAACAGCCAGAGAGCGCGCCCAAGACGGATGAAGAACGGCCTCCTGTGGAACACTCTCCCGTAAAGCAGTCTCCGGAAGAACCGTCTTCCGAGGAGCAGTCGTCAGAGGAGGAGTTCTTTCCTGAGGAGCTCCTTCCTGAGCTCCTTCCCGAGATGCTCGTGTCCGAGGAGCGCCCTCCTCCGGAGCGCCTTTCTAGAAGGGACCTTTTTGAAGAGCGCCCTCCCATGGAGCAGCCTCCTTGTGGAGTGGGAAAACATAAGCTGGAAGAAGGAAGCTTCAAAGAGAGGCTGGCTCGTTCTCGCCCGCAATTTAGAGGGGACATACACGGCCGAAATTTGAGCAACGAGGAGATGATAAAGGTGGCAGAGGAGATGGAAGAAATGAAAAGAGTACGAAACAAATTAATGGTCATGCATTGGAAGGCGAGACGGAACCGTCCTTATCCTATTTAATGTGTTCGGCCTTTAATTGTTTCCCCTGATAGAAGGTTGCCACCTGAACTTTGTTTGCATTTTCTCATCTCATGCACTTTTCCCATCTCAATTTTAACTTTTCGCGTGGCTTTATTTTAGGTGTTTTGCTTGTAACTGGCATAAAATTGGGTTTTCCCCACCCACAAGCTGCAAGTCTCCCTCTCACCCATTTGCATGAAAAGGTGTACGTTATATATTGTGAAGTGAAAACAACAATTTTCAAAAAGTATATGTAGCATCCCATTTTTGTAAAAAATGTATATTTGTATATTAATATGCAAAGAAAAAACTGAAAGTATATACTTAAATGTCTTAACAGTGGCTATCCATGTGGTAAGATAACAGGTGTTTTGGTTTTTCATTTTGCTTAATGGGAGCTTCTCATTTTTCAAGACAAACATATTTTGCTTTTGTTGAAAAAAACAATATGGGGAAAAAATTTAAAAATTGTCAATCAACTTATAAAGACAATGTGGCACTTAATAAATACTTGTCAGAACTTTAAAGAAAAGTAAATCCCATGTTTCCTTTAAATCTCTTAGGCAGAAAAATAAACCAGGTACTTCTACTTAAAGGTCATTCTTTTTCTATTTAAATAGGAATAATGCTGGATTTACAAGGCTGCTGTGGAGCCAAATGAAGATCCTAGAGCTCTATGGTTTTCCTCCACCTGCATATGCAGGACCCCCAACCCCTATAAGATACCCTTCAAATATTCAGTGGATAGAACCCAAAGGAGGTTTCACTTACACTCACAAATAATTCCTGTGAGATTACAGGTGAATGACACATTCTATTTCTGTCCTGCTATTCCCTTCCCTTGGACACTGCCACATCTACTGGGAATAGCTGCCTTTTTCCCTGGGTCTTGGTCCTTCCATGACCCCCACCACAGCCAAGGTGCCTGGGTCCTCCAGTTGCAAAGCTTCACTGATTTCTCCGGAGTCCCTCTGGGCCAAAGCTGAACTCAGTCTCCTACAGGTAAATGGAGAATGCCCCTCCTTCGGTTTTAATATTATACAGGTGCATATCATCCCAGTGCTGCTTAAACCTCAATGTTTTAAAGAATTCTTAGCAAAATTGTCCCTTTTTTTCTGAAAGCCTCTCGTTTCTCCACTGGATTCAAACATGAGTTCACGGAGACCTGGGCTAGGAGACAAACTTGCAAGCCAGACACAATGCTATGTATTCAGAATTGGAATCTTTCCCAATAATCTCCAAAAATGACTAAGGTTTTAGGTACCTAATATTTGCCTTAGGGTGAGTTCCCTCCCAAGGGTTTCTGGCAGGCTTCCCTTAACCAAGTCAGCTGACTTGCTCAACTTGTGTAAATTAGAGAGGAAGGTAAGACTTAGCCTCAAGTTAGGACATTTCCCCTCTACCCCACCCCTCATCACCAAGAAACATTCAAAAGTACTTTGTAAGTCATTAAAGTATTATCTATGTGTATGCATATACATATATATGCCTGTGTGTATCAGATATTATGATTTCTCAAACTACCCTCATAACATCTAAGATTTTGTTTTATTGTTCCTGTTGATTCTAGAAACATGGATAGTGGTTAATTTTTTAAAATTATGACCCAGTCATGAACTCTGAGTTTGTCTGATTGACTATGTAGCTTCAGTATGTTCACTTCTCTAGAAAGTATGATTTGCAGTTCCAAAAGGATCACTGTGGGGAGGAATTCCTTCACCAAATTCAACATTAAAATTATTTACATATTTTATATATCAGCATTTCTCTTATAAAAAATGCAAAGACTGGACTCTACCCCAGACCCACTGCATTTCCTTTTCTGTCAATTACCACACAAGTTAGAGAACCACTGCTATATGCAGCATACTCCTGGTTTTAGTAAGAATAAATTATAATATAAAAGAAAATACAGATTATTGTATCAGAATTTAAAAGGGTGAAAGGCTTGGGGCACCTGGCTACCTCTGTCCGGTTAAGTGACCTACTCTTGGTAGGTCTCACAGTTCATGAGTTCTAGCCCTGCATCTGGCAGTGTGGAGCCTACTTAGGATTCTCTCTCTCTGCCCCTCCCCTGCTCATGCTGTGTCTCTCTCTCTCAAAATACACTTTTTTAAAAAAGTGAAAGCCTTGTCCAAGCATATTTTTAAGAAACTGAAAACAACCTTATCAATTTTACTACATAAGATAAAGAATTTGGGGCACCTGGGTGGCTCAGTCGGTTAAGTGTCCAACTTCAGCTCAGGTCATGATCTCACAGTCTGTGAGTTTGAGCCCCACATCGAGCTCTGTGCTGACAGCTCAGAGCCTGGAGCCTGCTTCAGATTCTGTGTCTCCCTCTCTCTCTGCTGCTCCCCTGCTCATGCTCTGTCTCTCTCTGTCTCAAAAATAAATGAAAACATTATTTTTTAAAAACAAAAATATATAGAATTCTTGCAGTGAAGACTATACACAGAATGAAAAGCTAAGAGGACAATAAAATAACAAGATAGATTTTCCATGACTGACATTATGGAATGCCTTGCATTCCTTTCTTCCAATATGAGAAAAATGCATCAAAAGTAAATTTAAAGTTGTTTGGTAATCAGCTCACAAAATGGTAAGCCAGCCCTGTGCCCTTGACTTTTCTTTTGTTTTTGTTTTTCACTGTATGTTGCCATTTGGGGGGGATCTTCATGTCTCCAGACCATTCTTCAAGGTCATGGCAGCTTGATGGATGCTGGTTGGGCTGGATTCCATTGGAGTGAAATAAGTTTCCAGAGGCTCACTGTACCAGTTTGATAAGACAGGAAGAATCCAACTCTCTGGCTTTCAGAGGGGTGGCATTCAGGCAGGATGTGGAAGGGTTCTTCCAAGTCACACTCCTCTGCAGGGTGCATCTGATTTTGGTTTCTCTGCTCCAGGCTGCAGCAGGCACCAGACCCTTTGAGGCTGATGGCCAGATTGTCCTGGACATACTTACCTGGGGGGCAACAACTGTCCCCATTGCCAAGTCAGAACACTTTGCCTTTCCTTCCTTTTCCCTTTCTCTTTTGGGGAACTTTTTTTAGGGGAAGAGATAAAGTCCCAAGGATTCATAACTGGAAACATTGGTTGGGATAATCTTTAAGTAGGCAGATATCCGACCTGGCTCTGACCAAGTAACTTGAGGCTGAAGCAGAAGGAGCTGGCTCTTCTCTGAGTTTAATAAGTTAGCCTTTCCATAAATGGGATTAGACCTCAGACAAGACCTCAAGCATCCTTCTTCTACCCACCTTGTGTAGACTCCCCAAGGGGCCTCAGACGTGCCCCAGCCTGTTTTGGTGATTCTGCAGTGAACATTGCTCTGTATATGTAGTGCCTCTGATGTCTGTGTCATCCTAGGCCCAAAGGCAGAGGAGACTCCAAGTAAAGGGAATTTGCAAAGGCATGTGGTCCAACCACTTAGGAGAAAAGGGGGTTCACCTCCTGTGTGGGTACCCCTATGCATTTTAGGACCTCCTCATGACTTGGGGGCCAGGGGCATTGGTGGTAGAGGTTCAGCAGCATCTACAGCCTGGTTCTCGGAGTCTCTTAACCACCTCCATGCCCAAACAGAAGGCTGGTATTTCAATCACATATCCAAGAAGCAACTTGCCTGGGCAACCCCACAGCAAAAAGCATTGAGGACTCTGGCCCCTAGAGAAAGCCCTCTTTTAACCAGAATGATCTGGCTTTTAGGACACAGTGCTTGAGAGTGGGAGCCCCTCTGGTGAGGTAGCATAGAGAGATCAGGTTCGGGCTCCTTGTAAAACACCCAGAGATCCCTTCCTCTCCCATTCAGAAATACTAACCCAAACTCAATTATTTTTATGAATAAGAAATACAATTATACAAAAAAAAAGAAAGAAAATTATACAGATAAATAAGAGACAGATCCTGTGTTCTAATTCATATTTGTCAGAATCAAATTCTGCATTCTCCCCACTCTATACACTCCAATTTATTTTTTAATTAATTAATTTAAAGTAAGCTCTACTCCAATGTAGGGCTTAAAACTCACAACCCTGAGGTCAAGAGTCTCATGTTCCACCAACTGAGCCAGCTAGGCATCCCACACTACCTCCAATTTAGATTGTAGTTTTTCAGGCCTTAGGGAATAATTGATTTAGAGTTAATAAGTATTGTAAGCTTGTGCATTTGGGTGAGTTTTTACATTATTATCTTTCTCCAGTTGGAAATGTACACTAGGAAGTTAGATGTAAGTGTCTAGAGTTTGGAAAAGAAATTGGCATGGAAATATGGATTGTGGCTGGTGGTACCTGATATGTAGTAAAGACCACTTGAATATTTATTGAATTGAATGAATGAAGAGCCCGATTATTGAATGAAGAACCTAATTATATATCCTTCTAGCTTTTTCTATGAATATGTATTTTTCAAACAGAAGCGGGATTGTACTGAGTGTACTGATTCATAACTTATATGTAAAAAAATGAACGTTTTCTTTAAATCTCTTTACCAAGACAATATTGGTTTTAAATAGTATGGTTTTATTTTTTTTAATTGTCAATATTTATTTATATTTGAGAGAAAGAGAAACACAGCATGAGCGGAGGAGGGGAAGAGAGAGACGGAGGCAGAATCCAAAGGAAGCTCCAGGCTCCGAGCTGTCAGCACAGAGCCCCATGCCAGTCTCAAACCCATGAGTGGTGAGATCATGACGGGAGCTGAAGTCAGAGGCTTAACTGACTGAGCACCTAGGCGCCCCTTAAATAATATTAGAAACTAGAAGTAAGCACGCCATCTGGTGACCAGAGCCAGAACTATGAGTTCAACACCACTAACAAAGGAGAGAGGGAAGGAGAGAAACTATTGGCTGGATATGAGGGAGGGGAATACCTCAACCCTGATTCACACTGGAATGACACAGTATCAGCCTCTTCCTGGGGGCTGAGGTGGCACAAGAAGCAACGTATGCTTAGATGGTTTTTCCCTGTCTCAAGTCAAGATAAGTATATGTGTGCATGTGTCCATGTGTTTAAACTAAAAAGTCTTATACTATTTTCACTTTTTTTCTGATTGTGGAAGTTATATGTTCCTACTAGAAAATATATGCATATGTAGAAAAGTAGAAAAGGAAAGATAAATTACCTATAATTCCCCTGTCTAGAAGAAATAATTGTTAATATTGATGTATATTTACTTATTGTGTGTATATCTCCTTTTATGTACTCTATCACTTTACTTTTTAAATATAATGTGTATTATTTTACCTATTTATATATTATACATTCAAATACTTTTATCTGTTATTTATATATTTGTAGTTATATCTTATAGCATATATTTTATTTATTCCTTTATTTTTCTTTGCACATATGCAATGACATTCATCTATATGGGTATTCTATTAACCACACCCTTTGATGGTGATGTCTATAGGGAAGATAAAGTTGTTCTCTTTGATCTCAGAGGCCTATGTCTGAAGGCCACATGAATGGACAGGTCCCCCAAAGAGCATAATGTAGAGGAAAGAACACCAGCTTTGTTTGGAGTTGGGGGAAGAAATTCAACATGATCAAGAAACTACTTTGGGCCAGGTACTTTATATTTGGGATCTTCTTTAGTCATTACAACTCATTGAGGAAAACATTATTACCTTATTATATATGAAGAAACTGAAGCTCAAAAAATCTGGATCACACAGCCAATAAGTGGAAGAATCTAGATTTGAACTCAAATGTGTCTGACTCCTAAGTCAGAACTCTTAATATTATGTCTTACTGACTCTAAAATTTCACACCTTCTTTCTTATTGCTGAGTCTAATGGTATTCATCCTTGGATGTCAGAAAAGTTGGGAACACTCCTCTAGTCTCATGGCCCACCCTTATTGAGCTTGAATTTTTTGCTACAAGCATAAGTTTTTTTTAAAAAATATTTTTTTTAGTAATCTCTACACTCAATGTGGGGCTCAAACTCATGATCCTGAGATCAAGAATCACATGCTCTTCCAACTGAGCTACCCAGGTGCCCCTACAAACATGCTTTTGTAACCACAAAAATTAATAAGGAATTATGTCTTTCAAAATCTTTCTTTTTTAAGTTTATTTATTTATTTTGAGAGAGAGAGAAAGTGTGTGTGTGTGTGTGTGTGTGTGTGTGTGTGTGTGAGCAGGGGAGGGACAGAGATAGAGAAAGAGAAAATCCCAAGCAGGCTCTACACTGTCAGCACAGAGCCCGATGAGGGGCTCGAAATCACAAGCTGTGAGATCATGACCTGAGCAGGAACTAAGAGTCGGACGTTTAACAGGCTGAGCCACCCAGGCATCCCTCAAAACCTTTTTTAAAAATCTCAAGGAATATTAAATGGCACAAGAGAAATTGAGATGAAATATTTAAAACATATTACAGATTTAGAGATATCTTTGAAAAATATAAATCTCTACTCACCCAATAGAAAATGAGCAAAGTACATGGAGAAGTAATTCACATAAGAAGAAACACAAATCACATGCACACACGCTTACATACACATGCATGCACATACACACATATTCACAGAATCCAAATGACATTATATAAATGGCATTATACCCTACATTTCATTCGACAAAATGTTCTTTTCTTTTTTTACTCAACTATGTGTCTTGCAAATCTATCTATGTTGTTACCTATTGTGATATATAATAAATACATTTTTGGTCTTTGTCCCCAGTTCCTTGCATAAAACTCCTCAAACCCCTGGAATTTCCTGAGTGATAGGAATGTCTTTTGTCATTCATAAGGAGCCCCTTTTGAATTTATGATAATAAAGTGATCTAGGGTGGGACCCTTTGACAGCCTCAAGGTTACACTGGTTACCAGAAAGACCAAGTTGAACTTCCAGCCCCTCTCACCAACTTCTGGGAAGAGGAAGGTGAGGAAAGCTACAGACTAAGCTATATGAAAACTTTTGAACAACAAGATTTGATGAGCTTCCAGGTTGGTGAATACATCCACCTCCTGGGAGGATGGCGCACCCAAGTTCTTTGAGAACAAAAGCTCCTGCATTTGGGATCCTTTTGGACCTCACCCCTGTACCTCTTAAGGTTGGCATTTGAAGGGGGTGGGGTGAAATCTTGTGGGACCCAGCCCTTAATCTGTGGGATCTGACACTCCCTCAGTGTCAGAATTGAGTTTGCTGTGCTAAAAAAAAAAAAAAAAAATCCCACGTTAGACCTATAGATCAAATTCATATATAACTGCTGCATACATTGCATAGTGTGAATGAACATACTGTAGTTTATTCAATGATAGAGATTGAGATGGTTTCCAGTGCTTTGCTAATACAACCATGCTGCAACGGCCTTTTTTCTGCGTGCTTCTCTGTGCATATACGTAAGTATTTCTCAGGGATTAGTGACCAGGATTGTGGGGCTATAGGGTACACTTAGGGTATACTGCCAAACTCGCCTCTGTGATGGACATTTGGCATCTGAATTCTTGTCAGACTTGGACTGGTTTGGTCCAGTCAGACCCTTGAGGCCAAGCCTCCAAGACTTTGCCTCAAACTCTTTCCTGCTGCTTCTTCTGTCTAGACTGCCCTTCCCTTCTCTGTTAAACAAAATCTTATTCAATCATTAAAATTCAACTACACTATCACTTACTCCCAGAGGACTTCCCTGGCAGTCACCAGAGCAAGCTGAGTTAGGTGTTCTTTTCCTGGTGCTCCTAAATCACCAGGTGACTCAGACATTATTATTATCCTGTGTTAAAACTGTGTTTAGACATCTATCTCCCCTATAAGTCAGTGAATTCTTCAGGGACATTTGTGTCTTATTCATCAGCATGTACAGGACAGAAGACAGCAAAACACTCATTAAATGTAAGTTTTTCGAAGCAAATATCCAAGATTGTGAATTTGTCTTCTCTATTCCAACCTCTGTCATTCAGATCTCAGATTGCAATTGTTCTGGGTCCATCTGAGAGTCCCTGAGGCTAAGGGGAAGGCTGTTAGTATATATGTTGGAGTCTAGCAGGGAAGGACAACATAGGACAAGTTCTGTGCCCTGAGCTTGTCTGGATTCTGAGGAAAACAGCAGCAGCAGCAGCCACAATCTGGAGAGGTCCCCACTCAGGCCAAATGGTGTTCCTAAGAGAAGCCCCTCCTCACCATTGTAGGTAGGGTGAAGTCCTAGCATCTTAGAGCTGGAAGGAACCTCACTGATTGTTCTTTTTTTTTTTTATTTTGTTTAATGTTTATTTAGTTTTGAGAGAGAGAGAGAGAGAGAGCAAATGGGAGAGGGTCAGAGAGAGAAGGAAACAGAATCCAAAGCTCTGAGCTGCCAGCACAGAGCCTGACATGGGGCTCGAAATCACTGATGGTGAGATCATGACCTGAGCTAAAGTTGGACGCTTAACTGACTAAGCCACCCAGGCGCCCCTGATTGTTCTACCACAACCCCTTCCTCCATCTTTTAGGGACAAGGAGCAGACAAACAGAGGCATGAAGAGGGGTAAAGTTCCCAGGCCTCTAGAACCTTCCAGTGAGTAAGTGACAGTCTGGGTCCTGCCCAGCCCAGAGCCTGGTACTATGATAGGAAAAGACAGGATTCTGTAGGCAGAGAGGGAAAGGTTAGGACCTGAGGTTCCTGAGTGGGGAAAAACATATTTTGTAACAATACTTGGAGCATCTGACCACAGAAAACCCCTTGGGCCTAAGGTTCCTCTTAAGAATGTGACAGACACCACCTACTACCCCTCAGGAATTTGACAAAAGACCTAACTAAAAATAACTAGTAGACCATAAGACATATGACCCAGAAGGAATGATATGGCCATAGACCACCCCTCATACAATGGAGCTGAGCCAATCAGGAATGGACAACCCAGCACCTAAAACTATCAAGCCAATAAGGGTAGAACCTGAGAAGGAACAAGGGGGGAAGGGAATGGGGGGGGGGGCTGGGACCAGAACCTTATAAAACAAAGGCCCTTGCTTATTGTTGCCGGCATTCACTTTCAAATGCCCCCTCTCCATAAAGAGAGCTTTCATACTCTTCCTCCTGTTTGATTTTATACTCTAATAAACTTTGGCTGCTGCTCATTTTGTGTCCACCTCTTCATTCTAAAAAGCAACAAGATGGGGCGCCTGGGTGGCTCAGTCGGTTAACCGTCTGACTTTGGCTCAGGTCATGATCTCACACTCCGTGAGTTCGAGCCCCATGTCGGGCTCTGTGCTGACAGCTCAGAGCCTGGAGCCTGCTTCAGATTCTGTGTCTCCCTCTCTCTCTCTGACCCTCCCCCATTCATGTTCTGTCTCTCTCTGTCTCAAAAATAAATAAACATTAAAAAAATTAAAAAAAAAAAACCTATAAAAAGCAACAAGATGACAAACCCCGGGTATTGAAGTAAAAAATCCTGCAACAGTACTGCCTCCCTTTGGCCCCTGTTGGGCCTGTCTTCCCAGCCCCGAAGTATTCCCCAGAAGCCTGAGTTGCTACCCCACCTTTCCTCAGAGTCCCTTCCTTGTTTCTCTGGGCATAAGCAGAGAGAGAGACGGAGAGAGACAGAGAAGGGGAGGGGAGGGGTGAGGAAGGGACAGGAGGGGAGGAGAGAGGGAGAGGAGAGTAAGGGAGAGGAGAGGAGACTAGAGGAGTGAGGACAGAAGAGGAGAGGAGAGGAGAGGGGAGGGGAGGGGAGGAGAAGAGAGGAGAGGAGAGGAGAGGAGAGGAGAGGAGAGGAGAGGAGAGGAGAGGAGGTAGTCCCAGTTAGGATGGCCAGAAGCAGAAAAGAGAAGACTCCTGTCATTCCATTTCCACTTGGCTATTTGGGAGAGCCTGAGAGCTACAGGCTGAATAGGGCCTGCTGCAATCCACAGCAGCTAATCTTGAGACTAAAGTACTGCCATGGGTGTCATTAGGAAAGAATGCAGAGGTGGTAGAAGAAGGGGGAACCTCTGAGCTGGGGAGGGCATTTCTCCTCAACTCCAGGCAAACAGGCCCTGCAAAGTAAAACCAGACCTCCATGGAGTCTGTGCTGTAGACAGACTCAGAGGGAGGGGCTCTGTTTCTGCCACAGAAGTGCAGCCTCATCAGGGAACAGGAATCCCTAAACCAGAAACTCACTCTGGGCTTCCTCAGATCCCCCAGAGAAAGGCCACACCCCTGGAGACGGTTGTCATGGCAGCAGCTGCCAGGGGCTGACTGCCTTCCCCCTTGCTTGCATGGCTGCCCTGCTTGCCTTCTGATACCTTCAACTCCTGCTACCTGAAAAGGCCTGTACTGTCCACTTTTTGTGAGCAGCTTTCACCAAGGGAATACCCCTGTAACATATTCTGAAAAACTCTGGAAGGTGAGATGTGGGGAAAAGTCCCTCCTGAATTATATAGGCTAGTCAAGGAATCTAGCAACAATAGCTGGGATTCCACAGACATGCATTCCAGGGCCAATCTTTTTCCTGGCTTGCTAGATGAATTTAGAAACATATTTAATCTTTTTCTGTCTCTATTTTCTCATATATAAATGAGGTCAAAAGCCGATTTATTAAATTGTATCCTTATAGCATTTACAAATTTATATTTCTAAATTTTTAGTCTAGTCTGAATTCAGAGATGTGCAAGAATGATGATTTGGATTTGGTGCCAAGTGGTGTGACACTGGTTACTACTAAAGTAACAAATATACAATGCAAAGTATATAAAAGAAGTGACAGTGCTTGTGAATGAATGCAGCAACCCATTCTTTTTTTTTAACTGTTTATTTATTTTGAGAGAGAGAGAGCTTGTGAGAGTGCCAGGGAGGGGCAGAGATAGAGGGAGAGAGAATCCCAAACAGACTCCCCACTGTCAGCACAGAGCCTGACACGTGCTCAAACTCGTGGGGCTCGAACTCGTGGGGCTGGAACTCAGGAACCATGAGATCATAACTTGAGTTGAATTCAAGAGTTGACACTTAACCTACTGAGCCACCCAGGCATCCCTGTAGCAACCCATTCTGTGCCTTGTGGTGGTCGTGGCAGGTTGGTGGTCTTGGCAGACCCTATAACCTGAAATACTCACCAAGTCAGAGGAGCACAGACCTGCGGGTGCACTACTTTTTAAACTCCCAGTCTAGTCAGCTCTCAGAAAGAATTTTGGACTAACCTACAAAGCAACATTATCTGCTACACAGTGAGCCACTTCACCAAGGCCTAATGTCCAGGCTGTAAGCGTTAACATTCTTTCTATGATCACACTGGGAATTCCTCTCTTCTGTGTTTGCTCTTCAGAGAAGGAGTTTTCAATGCAGTCAGCTTAAGGGCTTTTTTTTGTGTGTGAGCAAGATTGATTAAGATCTACTTCATTGGGAGGAGAATATTTCCACCTATGCTCCATTTGGCTGAAGAAGAGTTCTAGAATGTTTATTCAAAGAGTGCGTGGAATAAATTGAGGAACTTGTAGCAAAAATGGAGACATGAGAAAGGATGGAAGAAAGGATCAAAAGTGTTCAAAGTGAAGAGATCATGTACATACCATGATAAGTAATGAAATCAGACATAGACTACAAACTAAGCAATGGATCTATAGTGCTCTGAAAGAATCCCTTTTTCTCTAGGTTGAGATAAACTATCTCATTCTCTCCAGAAGCAATGGTGCCGTGAAGACTTTGCTGTCATAGGGCTGGCTTCTCATGGCTCTCCTGAAACATCCCAAGGAACAATTGTTTTACAAGATGTACTTTCTTTTATATTACCTATTTCTATTCCTTTCTTTTCAGGAATTACTCATTCTAGGAGAATGGCACAGCAAGTGCACAGAGTGGGTAAGTATAAAGCATGTTTGGGTCACACTAATTAGGGGTCTCTTTTGGCTGAAGCAGAGGAAAAATGGTTGACAAAGCCGAGAATATGTGACTCAGGTTGTCTTAAATGTCAAGATAGAGAATCTAAGATTATTCAATGGATTGTGGGGTTACCATCCAGTGTTGAAGAGAACGGCAAGGTGAAATCAGGAAATAAAGTAGATTAATTTGGTCATTTGCTTCTCCTTTGAATTTTTCTCTAGTAACTCCAATCTGCACTGGACATTATTCTCTCCAAATTCCTATGGACTGACTAATAATCCCTACCTCACAGACTGCTGAGAGAGCATGTGTGGAATAGCCCACTCCCCTATGCAAGCAACCATCCCCATGTGGGCCACATAGCAAGCTAAGTAATGATAAGGTTCCCAAATGTCTCTAAAGGACAAGGACCATTTCCTTGTGGTTTGCCTTTGTGTCTCCCCCAACCTATCCAGCCTCAATCCAAAATACTCTAGTGGATATACAAGAAATCATGACTACCTTTCATTGCATGCCCAAGATGTAAAGTTCTATCATCCCCAATATAGGTAAATGCAAAACCAGTGTTGGTCATTCAGCTTGTAACTTCTGTTAGAACTGTAAGCAGGAACTATTTCATGATTATGTATGGTTGAGGTTTAGGGGTCCCTTTAGCAGAATGCAGTTGTATAGGTAAAGTGAAAAACTCAGAATGAGTGGAGGTAATGCAGAGGTGAATTCACCTTGAAACTAATGAAGCTTACATTTCATGGTCCCTGGATTTGTATGGGCACCATATTAGGCCTCTGGGAAGGGTAATAGTTGGCAAAGTTCTAAGATGATCCCCTCAATGACCTTCACACTTCCCTGATTCCCTCCTTTTGATTATAGATGGAACCTGTGAATATAAGATAACCTATGATTATGTTGCATTACATGGCAAAAGAGATTTTTCTGATGCAGAGTCTCAAATCATTGAGTCAATCAAAGGACAATCACTAAGTGGGCCCAACCTAATTGGATGGAGTCCTTAAAGAGATAGCTCTTCCTTGTGTCAGAGAGATTTGAAGCATGAAAGGAAAGAGATTCAACAGGACTGAGATTTTCCACTTTTGGCTTTGAAGATAGAGGAGCCATGTGGCAAGGAATGTGGATGATCTCTAAGCTGAGAATGGTTCTAGCTACTGGCTAGGAGCAAAGTATGATCTCAGTCCTACAACCACAAGGAACTGAATTCTGCCACAGTCATGTAGGCTTGAAAAAGGGTTCTAAGCTCCAGATGAGAATGCAGGCTGTCTGACACCTTAAGCGATCCTGAGCAGAGAACCATCATAACACATCTGGACTTCTGGCTTACCAAACTGTGATCCAAATAAATGGGTGTTAATTTAAATAGCTAAGTTTCATATCTTGTTACATGGCAATAGAAAAGTAATATAAAGGCCATGCTATGTCTCTTATATTTTTGTAAAGTTCATTAAAGCAAGAATATTGACTGCAATTTAAGACTACTGTCTTCTGCCACTCCTACTTCCTATCATATTTTTGGTGGTGAGATGGATGTGGGCATGTTTTGGATCAAGCTAACAGGAAGTTGATTTGGGATCATTTTTAGTTTGGGTTTAATTAGATAATTTATTCATGTGTTTATCAGTGCCTTCTGTGTATAATTAAGTAATTACTAGAAAGTCTTCATAAGGTGGTGAGTAGAAGCTCTAGGATTCAAACTAGGGTTATGTGAGTCTAAGGCTAATGAGCCTAATGCTGCATTCTTTTTAAAAAAAATTTTTTCAACATTTACTTATTTTGGGGACAGAGAGAGACAGAGCATGAACGGGGGAGGGGCAGAGAGAGAGGGAGACACAGAATTGGAAACAGGCTCCAGGCTCTGAGCCATCAGCCCAGAGCCTGACGCGGGGCTCGAACTCACAGACCACGAGATCGTGACCTGGCTGAAGTCGGACGCCCAACCGACTGCGCCACCCAGGCGCCCCGCCTAATGCTGCATTCTTAATAACTTTCATATGCTTTGCTTAACACCAGCAACTTGACAGCATTTGACATTATTTCCTACTTCATTCCCTGATCCCAAGGTATTTTTTTCATCTTGACTTCCATTGCTGTCCTATATGTACAGTATGAGTTATCAAAAATGGATTCTTGCCTTTGCTACACAAACCATGCTTGTGGCTTTGCCCGATCACATCTACACAGGTTCGTATTAATTTCTTGGTGATTTGGCATGAAATATTGACATTGACTAAGATACCATTGTAGAGGCCAAGGGCAAGATGCCCAAAATGTGGCACTTTGGCATATGATTATGTATGTATGTATGTGTTTCCTTAAAAAAATAAACTCTACTCCCAACATAAAGCTCAAACTCAAGACCCTGAGATCAAGAGTCACGTACTGTACCAACTGAGCCAGCCAGGAGCCCCTGGAATATTATTATTTTTAAAAGTTACTTTATTTGTAAGAAGAACACTCAGACCCTCCTCTATCTTGACAAAAGGAAATAAATCTCCCATGTGAAAAGCACCCTCCCTGTATCCTGTCTTATCACCAGAGATAGGGAATTCAGGGCTGAGAAAATTGTATTAACAATCCTTGTTACTTTTTATTAATTTACTACCCCAGCCTGAATTCTGTTTAGAATGCATTACTAACTGGGGCACCTGGGTGGCTCAGTTGGTTAGGCGTCAACTTGGGCTCAGGCCATCATCTCGTGGTTTGTGAGTTCGAGCCCCGCGTTGGGCTCTGTGCAGACAGCTCAGAGCCTGCAGCCTGCTTCAGATTCTGTGTCTCCCCTCTCTCTACCCCACCCATGCTCATGCTCTGTCTCTCAATAATAAATAAACGTTAAAAAATTAAAAAAAGAATTCATTACTAATTGAAGCTCCCAAAGTTAAGTTTTCTTTGTCCTGTCAATTCCTCACAGATTTATTTAGTCTCTGTCTAAAAAGTATAAAAACTAGCTGCTTTGGTCATTTCTTTAGGTCTCAATTTCATTACAGGGCCTCTGTGTGCACATAATAAAGGGTTTTTTTTCCCTATTAATCTGTCTCATGTAAATCTAATTCTTAGTCCAGCTGGATAATCTTGAAAGGTACGGGAAGAAAAATAATTTTCCCTTTATCCTTCTAGATTCTTGGCTGAGACCAGCCACCCACTGTAATAAAAGATTAACAGGAGAAAAACTAGTTTAATAACATATTTATCTCCTATATATGTGGGAGAAACCCAGGAAAACTGAGTAACTCCCCAAAATGGCCCAAGTCACCACTTTAAATACCAACTCTAGCTAAAAACAAAAAATGTTGGGAGTGGGAGAGTCAGTTAAGGGAGGTTACTAGGCAAAGCTTAGTAAACAAGGGTAAGGTTGTTATGTAGATTTAGGTCTTTGCCTTTCCCATTGATAGGAGTTTCTAGAGATTTTTTCTTTAGTAATCTCTACATCCTACATGGGACTTGAACTCAGGACCCCAAGATCAAAACTCATGCTCCACTGACTGAGCCAGCCAGGCAAAGCAAGAATTTCTAGAGATTTAGTCACCCTTTTTTTTTCTTGGTACACAGAGAGAGACACCCTTACAAATGAATATTTCCCTTTATAAATGTAAATGCCTCTTTCAAAATGGTAACTTCTACTTAGTTTTCAGAGCTTTTCCTGTGGATGCTGGTGGGTTTTTGTTTTTGTTTTTTAAAGAAAACCTAAAATAATCCTTGTGCCAAATATGCCAAAGAGACACATTTGGGGGTGGCAAATTCTACTCCCCTTCAGGACACTGACATGACACTGTGACTGTAATCATTAAGAATATTTAAGATAAGAGGCACCTGAGTGGCTCAGTGGGTTAAGCACCTGACTCTTGATGGGCTCAGGTCATGATCCCATGGTTCGTGGGTTTAAGCCCCAAGTTGGGATTTGCACTGGCAGTGTGGATCCTGCTTGGGATTCTCTGTCTCCCTCTCTCTCTGCCCCTCTCCTGCTCACTCTCTATCTGTCTCTCTCAAAAATAAATAAATAGACATAGAAAAAAAAAGAATATTTAAAAAAATTTTAATGTTTATTTATTTTTGAGAAAGAGAGAGAGAGAGTCAAAGTGCAAGCAGGGGAGGGGCAGAGAGAAAGAGAGAGAAAGAGAGACAGAATCTGAAGCAGGCTCCAGACTCTGAGCTGTCAGCAGAGCCAGATGTGGGGCTTGAACCCAAGGACTGCTAGATCATGACCTGAGCTGAAGTCAGGTGCTTAACCAACTGAGACACCCAGGCACCCCAAAAGAATATTTAAGATAAGAATTTGCACAAGAAAATTTAAAATAAAATCTTAAACCCACATAAGGAAGAAACTTGATAGAGTTTGACAGCTGTTTACTCAAATTGGACAATACTAAAAATTTGCCCATCACCAATAATGAGTAGTAAAGCTGAAAGTTTTATCAATAATCATAATAAATTGATTAACTATGCAAAGGAAATATTGAATTATCTTAACATTTTCTCTAGGAAAAAATGATATTACAAAGCTGTCATGTGAAGAGAGGACCCAAGAGTTTGTAGCCAAAAAATTGTAGGGGAAAAAATTAGAGGTGTGCCAGGCAGTTAATTAATAAAAATGTTATTTGGGATGAGAGAAAAACTCTCTAAAGGCCTGATAAACAAGGGAAGTCATTTTAGATTTCTTTCTAAGTCACCATGACTGTATATAAACTTTGTTCAAACCAAAATCCTGGTTTATGGCCCACCACACATGCCATACATACATTGTACACCTGCTTTGTGAATGAGTAGCCTAAAGAAAAACCATCTTGACCTTGAGATATGGATAATTGCTCTTACTGCCTGCATTCCTTTACAGTAAAACTCCCGATTCCTGCCTATATGCTAACCTATAGTCTTTTGAGCTTTTACAAGGTGTAAAAACTATATAGCCCTGTAAAGACTATTCATTCTCCAGAACACTTTTCTTTCCTGTGAAGTGTTCTCCAGAACACTTTCTTTTCCAGTGAAGGATTTCTTTCCCAGGCAGCTATCCTAACTTGGGCTCAAATAAAACTCTTTCGTACTTTCAGAGATTCTAAAAGGTTTGTTCATGTTGTGTCAAGATTTCTACAGAAATGGGGATGTTTCACATATGTCAGCTGTCCAAATTTTGTAATATTTTTCTCATTATATATAAATATTAGCTTTGGTACCTAAATGCCTGCATCATGTACACACATACCTTTTTAATGCTTCTTTTTTAAATTCTATTAGTCTGGTTTTTTAAAGTGTATTTATTTTGATGGGGAGAGAGATTGAGTGGAGAAGGGGCAGAGAGAGAGAGACAGAGGGGAGAGAGAGAGAGAGAGCGAGAGAGAGAATCCCAAGCAGGCTCTGCACAGGTAGTGTGGAGCCCCACATGTGGCTCGAACTCACGAACTGTGAAATCAAGACCTGTGGCAAAATCAATAGTCGGACGATTAACCAACTGAGCCACCCAGGTGCCCCAAATTCTGGTTAGTTGACATACAGTGCAATATCGATTTCAGAAGTAGAATTCAGCGATTCTTCACTTACATACAATACCCAGAGCTCATCAAAAGTGTCCTCCTTAATATCCATCACCCCTCTAGCCCATCTCCCACGCACCTCCCTCTATCAATCCTTAGTTTGTTCTCTATTGTTAAGAGTATCTTTTTTTTAAGTTTACTGATTTATTTTGAGAGAGAGCATAAGCAGGGAAGGGGCAGAGAAAGACAGAGAGAGAGAGAATCCTTGCTTTCCTTCCTGGATTTCTATGAAGACCTCTCACATGAAGCATTTATGCAACTAACATAATTTATCAAAGTTTGAGTAGATGAAGGGTCATATGTTATAGCAGTATAAACAATCAAAAATTGATTACTAAACACTCCTGCATTTAGAAGTTCTTGGCTGCATTACTATTTGGGAGTTCTCTGCAAACCATTCTCCTATCATAGATCCACTCTTGCTTCTTTCTCCCTTCTCCCATTTCCTTTTTTTCCTTCTTTGTCCCACCCCAAATTCATGTTTGTTTCTTATGAAGGGCAGTTTAGCTACATATGTGTTATCTTCCAGTCCTTTCCATCAGAACTTCTCCTTCTTCCCTGCAATTGCCATATCAGAGTATTCTCCTTAAAAGAGACTGTCTTTTTCTGAACAGAAACCTTGGTGTCAACTAAGGAAAGAATCATTTTATCACCCCACTCCTCATGCAAAAACATAATCTTTGTTAGTTGCACAAGACATGAAGTAGGGTTTGTTATACCCATTTTTACACACGAGTAAACTGAGGCTTCTGAAGCCCACAGCTAGCACTGAAAGGGTTAGGATTGAAACCCAGTTTTTCTCAGTCTGAGTCTAGTCTTCTTCCCACTACCCAGTACACTACAATTAGAGAACAAGTATGTCCAGGATGAGGGTTGCAGAAATTGCTCTCAGGTGAAGGGTTCCCTAACTGGGGGAGAAGGGTATACTGCAGGCTACAAGCCTCTCACTGAGGCCAACTCCAGGGCCAGTAGAGCAGTGCCCACTATCTGCAGAAAAATCACAGGCACCCAGATTCACTAGGCCACTGGATTCCTGAGCTATTTAGTCTAGGTGCCAGTTGAGACACAACCTGGACACTTACGTTTTTTTAAACAAATTTTCCTTGTAGGTCTTATAGCAGCTGAAAGAAGTGAATACTGTTACTATGTACAATTTACAGATAAGCAAATTGAATATCAGAGAACTTAAGTGACTTGACTGAGGTCACACAGTTACTAAATGGCAGAAGCAAAATTGTAGACTCTCGGACATCATACACTGTCAATGCCCTTCAGCCAAACACCACCAGGGCATGCCTGCGGTTGATTCAAGCTGGGATTATTGTTCATTGCAACAAAGAGAGACACCTCAACATCCCCACTTTCCACCTTGTGTTGGCCTTCCTGGCAACAAGCAATAAGCTCAACTTGTTCAACCCCAGGTGTGCTCTTTGTGGTCTTTGGCTGGAGGACATTGACAGAAATGGAGGTTCACTGAGATTCAGTTGAAACACTCACTTCCTTGGACCCAGCTCTTCCACTTAGTAATAGTGACCATAGATAGCTTAGACTTCTTGTGTCTACTTGTTTGAGATACCAATCTGCCCATATCTGGGAAGTAAATTCATGCTGCGCTGAGCTCTGATATTTCATTGAATTTCTTCAGCTTTGGGTTTATTTTGTTTTTTTTTTTTAAAAAAATGTTCATTTATTTTGAGAGAGAGAGATAGAGAGCAAGCAGGGAGAGAGGCAAAGGGAGAGGGAAACAGAGAATCCAAGCCGGCTCCACAACTGTCAGCACAGAGCCCGTCGAAGGGCTCGAACCTACGAACCACAAGATGATGATCTGAGCATGAAACCAAGAGTCAAAATCTTAACCGACTCAGCCACCCAGGAGCCCCTTGTTAAGAGTCTCTTGTTTGTTTCTCTCTTCTCTCTACCCACACCCCCATTTCCCCTATGTTCATCCGTTTTTGTTGTTGTTGTTGTTGTTAAATTCCACATATGAGTGAAATAATATGGTATTTGTCTTCCTCTGATTGACTTAATATGCTTAGCAAATGCTTCTTTTCTTGGGGTGCCTGGGTGCGTCAATCAGTTCAGTGTCTAAGTCTTGATTTCATTTCTTGTCATGATCTCAGGTTTTGTGAGTTTGAGCCCTGCATTGCACTCCTCACAGTGTGGAGCCTGATTGAGATTCTCTCTCTCCCTCTTTCTCTCTGCCCGCCACTGTTTGGGCTGTCTCTCTCTCTCAAAATAAATAAATGAACTTTAAAAAATGCTTCTTTTTTTAAAGACAGTCCCCAAAGTTTAACTTTTAGGCCCTGCAACCTAGCTCTTATCTCTGGAGTGGTAAGTAGTATGAAAATTTTGTTTGCAGTTGGAAAGCGTTAATAAGAATATGAACGTGGTATGGAAGTGGGAAATAGATCAACTGTAGAAGTTGAATTAATAATAATTTTGGGGGCGCCTGGGTGGCGCAGTCGGTTAAGCGTCCGACTTCAGCCAGGTCATGATCTCGCGGTCCGTGAGTTCGGGCCCCGCGTCAGGCTCTGGGCTGATGGCTCAGAGCCTGGAGCCTGTTTCCGATTCTGTGTCTCCCTCTCTCTCTGCCCCTCCCCCGTTCATGCTCTATCTCTCTCTGTCCCAAAGATAAATAAACGTTGAAAAAAATAATAATAATTTTGAAGACCAGAACATTGTGACCAGTTTTTTTTTTTTTTAATGTTTATTTATTTTTCAGGGAGAGGCAGAGCGTGAGCGTGGAGGGACAGAGAGAAGGAGACACAGAAGCTGAAGCAGGCTCCAGGTCCTGAGCTTTCACCACAGAACCTGACCCGGGGCTTATACTCACCAGCCGTGAGATCATGACCTGAGCCAAAGTCGGATGCTTATCTGACTGAGCCACCCGGCATCCCAATGTGACCAGCTTTCAAAATCTGAAATTCCAAGTTGTCCTTAGTACTATGAGATTATATGACCTCAGAGACTGACTTTGTGGAAAACCATCCTACCCCCCTCACAAGGGCAGCCCCCAGCTGCTGTGTACATTTCAAACTTTCAAAAAAGTGGCTGCCTAAAGGATCTATATTTGTGTTGTTACTGAGCAGAAAAAACAGGTGGCTGGATTATTTGTTTACCCACACACACTTGAATCTACGCCTGCTTCCCAAGTGACAACAAACAGCTCTTTTCTCTTGTCTAATGAAAAACTGGATGTAGGTGGATATTAGTATCAGTAATAATAACCGTATGGAACAGAACTGACAAATATTAAAAAAAAAACTCATAAAAATCTCTCTCACTTGGGGCCTCATATCCTTAACCCCATTTCAGTGCCTGGACAGGATTGCAAAGGATATGGTAGAGATCTGGGTCTTGAGGGAGGGGGGAGGTGGGCAGTCTAGGGAGCAGGAGAGAAAAAAAAGGAGACACGGGTTGATCCTCCCTGATAATCTGAGAAAGGCAAGTAGAAATTCCAGGAAGATGACACACTTTTCATGTTTCTGGGAAAGACTGAAAAGACTAATAGAGTCAAGTTGGCTGGGGGGAGGAGACAGGGTAGGGAGGGACAACCTAATTCCTGCTGCTGTGTTGTAGGAAGGGTTATCTGTGCTCACTGATAACGCGGGCTTCACTGGTTAAAACGCAGGCGTGAATTTAAGTCACTGTACTCTGAGTCCTCTTTCCTGCCCCAGCACCATCTCCCTATTACCTTGCAGGCAGGCGGGTGAGCTTCTGGACCCCAAACATTAGAGGAGGAGACTACTGCCTGCGCAGGATCTCAGGAAGTTTGAAAGAGCAGAGGGTATCTGGAGGCTAAGGGTATCCGAAGGTGAGGGCGAACACCAAAGCGAGTCTAGGACTGCACTGCCTATACCCTTTTCCTGCCTTTGATTGGGTCCGTTTGGGAGCAAAACTTGTGGGCTAGGGTGAGGGATCTGGGGAGGAGACGGGCGGTCAGATTTGGGTATCAGCTCCCTATTGCATTGAAAACAGGCTGGTCACCGGCCCAGGTAAAGAGGAAGAAGAAAATGCCCAGGTTCCCTGCAAGACAGTGTGAATGTGGGAGCCACCTGCCAATCACTGGAAGAGAAAAGAGGGTAAGAGGACTCCCAGCAGGTCTTGTAAAGCACTTCTCACACCACAGGACCACCCTCCATTCATTTAGATTCAGAAAATGGTGGGCAATGGGGAATGCTGGGGAGGTGGGCGGGAACCTGCGTTGGTGCCAGCTTCCTATTGCGGGGGATGTGGGCGGGTCGAGCGAAAGATGGAGAAAGCGAGGTAAGCACCCTGGATACCAGCAGATGGGCACGAGCTTGGCTGATACCGGTAGCCCCCAGTGGTGGGGCAGGCGGACAATCCTTTCTGGGATTGCATTCTCTATACTCCCACCTTGAGGTGTACACTCCCACACGTGCGCGTGTATGTGTACGACCGGGTGAGTGCGTGTGTGTGTGTGTGTGTGTGTGTGTGTGTGTGTGCGCGCGCGCGCATGCACGCGCGCGCGGCATTTAGACTTGACAGAGCTCTCTCGAAAGAAGTACAATGGATTCTTTTTTTCCATTCCTATCCTGGTCTTTTTTTCACAAGAAATTTCCTGACACAATAACACCCGAAGATTAGCAATAAATCTGTATGGCAGAATTCTGGACTTTTATGTTAATTTTTGCTTTTTTCTTGTGTCTTTTGTTTTTCCAAAGAGTGTATCTATTATGGACTTTTATGTTAATTTTTGCTTTTTTCTTGTGTCTTTTGTTTTTCCAAAGAGTGTATCTATTACCTGGGTACCATATACTATTATAAGGTTCAAAATGAAAATGTATGCAATTTTGAACGATGTATTAAATCAGCTAAGAGAGTAATCACACTAATCCATAGATATGCCCTCAGTATATTTTTGTGACACAATAGGCATTTTAACAAATTTCACAGGTGACTGTTGGACTCTAAATTTTGAGAGTCATTGCTGTGTTTGTCAGGTTAAGCTAAGCTTATGCTGGGGTAAAAACCCCCTAAGCCTCTGTGGCTTAATGGGCAAATGCTTATTCCTAGCACACAATAAATGCCCAACATATATTGGTGAAGGTCATGAGTGAGAGGGCTCTGCTTCCCATAGTCTGTCAGAGACTCCAGGTGACAAAGTCTCCACCACCTGGAACATTGCTGGTCACTGGCAAGTGAAGTGTCATGGAGATCTCTCACTCACTCTTCTAAAGTGATAATCTAGAAGTAATAGAAATCACTGCTGTGCAGAGCTGACTGGCCCAAACTAGTCGTGCAGCCTTACCCAACAGCAAGAGGCTGGGGGTGCTATGGGAACAGGAAGTATGATTTTCTCTGTTCCCAAAGGGAATGTAAACTATAAAATGAAAAAAAGAAACAAAAGAAAATATTCATAAGAATTCACGGGGGAATGCTTTTCTAAAGCACTGAAACAAAAAATTACAAATTGTAAAGAAAAATTGACATGTGTAATATATGAAAATTTTCTGTGAAGCAGAGCAATAATGAATGTGCCTTTGGCTTTTGGTTTTCACTATGATGCCATTTTGGGAGATCTTCACATTTCCAGACCATTCTTCAAGGTCGTGGAAGCCTGATGGATGCTAGTTGGGCTAGATTCCAGTTGGGGTAAGTTTCCAGGGGCTCACTGTGCCAGTTTGACAAGACAGGGAGAATGCAACTCTCTGGCTCTCAGAGGGGTGGCATTCAGGCAGAATGTGGAAGGGTTCACCCAAGTCACACTCCTCTGCAGGGTGCGTCTGATTTTGGTTTCTCTGCTCCAGGCTGCAGCAGGCACCAGACCCTCTGAGGCTGATGGCCAGATTGTCCTGGACATACTTACCTGGGGGGCAAAAACTGTCCCCATTGCAAGTCAGAACACTTTGCCTTTCCTTCCTTTTCCCTTTTTCTTTTGGGGAACTTTTTTTAGGGGAAAAGATAAAGTCCCAAGGATTCATAACTGGAAACATTGGTTGGGATAGTCTTTGAGTAGGCAGATGTCTGACCTGGGTCTGACCAGGTAACTTGGGGCTGAAGCAGAAGGAGCTGGCCCTCAGAGTCCAGTGAAGTAGCCCCCACAAATGGAGTTAGGCATTAGACAAAACCTCACCCACCCCTCTTGTACCTGCCTTATGTAGACTCCCCAAAGGGCCTCAGATGTGCCCCAACCTGTTTTGGTAGTCTTGTGGTGACTTTTGCTATGTGTGCCTGGTGTAGTGCTTCTGATGTCTGTGTCATCCTAGGCCCATAGGCAGAGGTGAGCCCAAGTAAAGGGAACTTGCAAAGGCATGAGGTTGAATGACGTAGGAGAAAACGGGTTTCACTTGTGTGAACATCCGCATGACTTGAGGGGCCAGGGCCATCAAGTTGTAAATTGGTGTGAAGAAGCTTTTGAAGGCATTAACGGTAGATGGTCAGCAACATCCAGAGCCTGGTTCTCTGGGGTTCTCACACTTTCCTGCTCACACAGAAGGCTGGTATCCCCATTACATGTACAAGAAGTGACTTGCCTAGCCAACTCCAGAGCAGAAAGCATTGAGGGTCTCAGACCCTGGATAGAACCCTTTGCTAACCAGGATACTCAGGCTTTTAGGTGACGGTGCTTGAAAGTGGGAGCTTCTCTGGTGACTTAGTATAGAATGAATCAGCTTCTGGTTCCTTGAAAAATTCAGTCTCTAATCAGAGAAGGTATGTGGATGACTGCGAGAAAAAGTCATTAGGCCTGTGGTAGCCATGGAGTCACACAGCTATTTCCTCAAAAGAACATTTGGATCTTGCCTGATGTTTATGCTAAAACTACACTTTCCTTAGACTGCTCCCACACTATAACTGAGCATAGTTGTACAGCTAGAGCCGGGCCATTTCTGCTCATTGGAGGACCTTTTGTAATCTTTTGTTTGTACTCCCTGTTGGCCTGGTGCAGACTTTCTCATTATTGTACTGCAGTCTGGGATTCTCCCTGCCTAATCCTCCCTCCGAACCTCTCCTTTCACAGGTGTAACACGTGCATGACAGTCTGAAGTCCCTCCCCATCTTCTGCTTCTTCCCCTTTTATCTTTCATAGGTGTTTCCCTAATAAATCTCTTGTATGTCTACTCTTGTCTTAGCATTTGCTTCTAGGAGGGTCTGAACTGGTAACAGGGTCAGGGTACTTTCACAGATGAGATCTCAAGTTTCATATTTCTCAATAGTTGTACTATTTTTCCAAGAGGCAGGCTAGTATAATAAAGAGCTTAACTGACCATGTTCAAGTCCTAGATCTACCACTTTTAGCTCTCTATTCTTGGCTTCTGTACCCCTTTTCTTTTTTTTTTTTTTAATTTTTTTTTTCAACGTTTATTTATTTTTGGGACAGAGAGAGACAGAGCATGAACGGGGGAGGGGCAGAGAGAGAGGGAGACACAGAATCGGAAACAGGCTCCAGGCTCTGAGCCATCAGCCCAGAGCCCGACGCGGGGCTCGAACTCCCGGACCGCGAGATCGTGACCTGGCTGAAGTCGGACGCTTAACCGACTGCGCCACCCAGGCGCCCCTATACCCCTTTTCTTAAAAGAGGATAATCACATTACTTCCTCTTAGGGTTGTTGTGAGGTTTATGTGAATTATTATACAGGCCACTTAGTTTCTCACACATATTAAATAGCATCAGCTGTTTTACCATCTTTGATAGATGAAGTCAGAATAGGGGAAGGATAAAAAAAAAAAAAACAAAGAAGAGGGGAAGGATATTACCAGGTCCTGTAGCTATTGAGGAGTTTGGTGCTGGAACTCTCAATCTAAAGTTCTGGAGCTCTTAAGTATGTATGCTTTATTGATTTTTAACCTAGAAGTTAAAATTCAGGTTCAGGAAAACACATGAAACAGTTCCATGGCATAACGATTGTGTCCCCTACCTTCAACTCCATTGGATGGAGAATGGTATGATATCATCCCTTTTCCTATAGTGTATTCATTAGACAACTTATTCTGGAATATAGAAAAGGCACTGAAGTGCATACCTGTGTCTCCCCTTATTATGTTTACAAATGCTCTTTATGGTAGAGAGTGTCAAAGGCATGTTTTTCAAGGAAGGAAAAAGGCAAGGTAGGAAGGGACCTAACATTTGCTTGAGTGCCCACTAAGGGCCAGATGCAGCGTTTGGTGTTTTGGTTTGATTCTCTTAAAACACTGTAAGAACACTGTAAGGCAGGTATTTCTTTACATGAAGAAGAAACAACTCAGAGAGTGTGAGTGTATTTTCCAAGGCCCTAAATATAGTATGTTGTGGAGCCAGTATTTTGACCTAGGTTCATAACACTCCAAAACCCATACTCCTACCTTTTACATTTTTTTGAACTTTAGATGGTGACCTTCCAGGACTGGAGATCTGGTTGTTTTAAATTTCCATGAGGGCTGTTAAACTGGAAGTTTCCTCTTTTGCATGAAGATGAAAATAGAAATTAAATTCCAAAGCCAGGTTTTCAAAGAAAATGACCAAGCAACTCTAAAACTTATGAGGGTTAAAAGGGTTAAGAGAGAGGAGATACAGAGAAGGAATTTTTGTGAGGAGGATTTCTTTGGAGTGGGCTTCCAAGGGGGAAGAGTTGGGGTGCTTTCTCCTTCATCCTAAGGCTTCAACTGGACCCCATGAAGCTTGACAGGTTCTCCTAGAGTTTGGAAGCATAGTGAAATGGGATCTGAATCCACCATGAGAAATCTTATGGGCTAGAGAATGTGGCTGTGACGATGGTGTGAGCAAAGGAGAGATAACTGTATTGGGATATCTACACTCCCATTGTGTTGGGGGCAAAAGATATATGGGTGTTTCTCATGTACCAAAAGTGGGCTGTGCAGGAGAACAATCTGGTATTGAGGGGCCTGATGAAGAGAACTGTTTGGGGTTGCTATGGATTCCATCAGAGAAACTGTGGAGTGGACAGCTGAGAAACTGTGGAATGGACAGCTGAAAAACTGAGAGCTTAAGAGGAAACAGCAATAGAATGTTTTGCTTCTGACACAAGAGTTGAAGTGGGAGAACCTCAGATGAGAATCTGCTTTTAAATGTCGGCTAGATCTAGAAAGCATGAAGCCAACTTACTACACAACCATAAAGAGCATTCTGTTTACTCCCTCCCTTCAACCCCAGACAGTCCTCAAGTCAAAATTAGCAAGCTAACGAGGATGGAGAAAGAAAAGAAACCCAGCACATCACTTACCCTCAAAGTGAGAAGTCCACCTGAATTTGGTGCTAGCTGAGGGAGGAGAGGTTTAACTCTAAATTGAGTTCAGAGGGTTCTTTATTATTAGGAACTGGGGGTTCTGGTCACTGAAATGAGGGTTGATTTAGGATTTTTTTAAAAAAGCCATTATCTTTATTTTTTATTTACAACTTTTTTATTACAATAAAATGAAATATATTGTATATAAAATATACATTTAACCATTTTTTTCATTTTTAATTATTTTTTTTTATTTTTTAATTTGCATCCAAGTTAATTAGCATGTAGTGCAATGATTTCAAAAGTAGATTCTAGTGATTCATCCCCAATGTATAAAACCCAGTGCTTATCCTCAAAAGTGTTCTCCTTAATGCCCCTCACCCATTTAGCCCATCCCCCACTCCCACTCCTCCAACAGTTTGTTCTCCATTTTTATGAGTCTCTGTTTTGGGGGCGCCTGGGTGGCGCAGTCGGTCAAGCGTCCGACTTCAGCCAGGTCACGATCTCGCGGTCCATGAGTTCGAGCCCCGCGTCAGGCTCTGGGCTGATGGCTCAGAACCTGGAGCCTGTTTCCGATTCTGTGTCTCCCTCTCTCTCTGCCCCTACCCCGTTCATGCTCTGTCTCTCTCTGTCCCCCAAAAAATAAATAAACGTTGAAAAAAAAATTAAAAAAAAAAAAAAAGAGTCTCTGTTTTGTCCCCCTCCCTGTTTTTATATTATTTTTGCTTCCCTCCCCTATGTTAAACTCTTCGGTATCTTAAATTCCACATATGAAGGATTTAAAGTGACTGTAGGGCTCTTTGGGGTGAGCAACAAAGCCACAGGGCCTGGGCAAAGCTTAATTAATTAATTAATTAATTTTTGGTATTCTTTATTTTATTTTATTTATTTATTTTTAATATGAAATTTATTGCCAATTTGGTTTCCATATAACACCCAGTGCTCATCCCAACAGGTGCCCTCCTCAATGCCCATCATCCACTTTCCCCTCTCTCCAACCCCCCATCAACTCTGAGTTTATTCTCAGTTTTTAAGAGTCTCTTATGGTTTGCCTCCCTCCCTCTCTAACTTTTTTTTCCCTTCCCCTCCCCCATGGTCTTCTGTTAAGTTTCTCAGGATCCACATAAGAGTGAAAACATATGGTATCTGTCTTTCTCTCTATGACTTATTTCACTTAGCATAACACTCCAGTTCCATCCACGTTGCTACAAAAGGCCATATTTCATTCTTTCTCATTGCCAAGTAGTATTCCATTGTATATATAAACCACAATTTCTTTATCCATTCATCAGTTGATGGACATTTAGGCTCCTTCCATAGTTTGGCTGTTGTTGAAAGTGCTGCTGTAAACATTGGGGTACAAGTACCCCTATGCATCAGCACTCCTGTATCACTTGGGTAAATTCCTAGCAGTGCTATTTCTGGGTCATAGGGTAGATCTATTTTTAATTTTTTGAGGAAATTCCACACTGTTTTCCAGAGAGGCTGCAGGAAAAAACCTCTCTGACCTCAGCCACAGCAATTTCTTACTTGATACATCTCCAAAGGCAAGGGAATTAAAAGCAAAAATGAACTATTGGAACCTCATCAAGATAAAAAGCTTCTGCACTGCAAAGGAAACAATCAACAAAACTAAAAGGCAACTGACGGAATAGGAAAAGATATTTGCAAATGACAAATCGGACAAAGGGCTAGTATCCAAAATCTATAAAGAACTCACCAAACTCCACACCCATAAAACAAATAATCCAGTGAAGAAATGGGCAAAAGACATGAATAGACACTTCACTAAAGAAGACATCCAGATGGCCAACAGGCCCATGAAAAGATGCTCAATGTCACTCCTCATCAGGGAAATACAAATCAAAACCACACTGAGATACCACCTCACGCCAGTCAGAGTGGCTAAAATGAACAAATCAGGAGACTATAGATGTTGGCGAGGATGTGGAGAAACGGGAACCCTCTTGCACTGTTGGTGGGAATTCAAACTGGTGCAGCCACTCTGGAAAACAGTGTGGAGGTTCCTCAAAGCTTAATTTTAAAGGAATAGTATTAGACAAAAATAAACTTGCATTTTGCAACTGTTGTTCTTGCTCAGTAGATTGACTGCCTCTGCTTGGTATGATGTTTTTGATGTGCCATGCTGTATTTTTGCATTAATTTTGCTACACCAGCTTTCTTTTGCTTAGTATTTACCTGATACATATTTTTCCATCCTTTTATTTTGGACTTTTCTGGATAATTTTAAGAGCGCCTTTGAGAAAAAGCATGAAACTGAATTCTGTGCCTTGAAAAAAATCCAATCTGAGGTTTTCTTTTACTATGAGTTTAATCTATGTACATTCATCATTATTGACATGGATATATTTCTTCCTTTCTATTTTGTTTTTTATCATGTGTTTTCTTTGCATCCTTCCCTTCCTCTCCTTTCTTGCCTTCTGTTGGACGAAGGGAATTTTCTTTGGAAATTTGGAGTTTACACATTCTATTTTTATTTAATTTTTTAAATTTGATAAACACATTCTATTTTTAATCTTTTAGTGCTTATATTAAGATTTTTTCTAAATTGTTTTTCAAACTGTATTTTTAAACAAAATATAGACTATCTCTAACTTCTCTTCCTTACACAGACTTTTATATTTTGAAATTTAAAAAAATGCACAATTTCTAATAACTAGAATTTCTGTACACAAACTGTTAACCATTATTACAGTTCACAGTTCACAATGCGTGTTTAAATATATCATCTCATTTGATTCTAGAAAAAGCTCAGCTAAGTGTTACTTCCATAATGAATTAATGAATGTGGCAAAAAAGAGAAAATTGAGCAAAGAGCTCTTCAATTCTTCATGGTAATCTTTAAAGTACCTTAAAATTCTGGGGACCTCAGGTTGAGAACCACAGATATTAGGAATATAGTCTTCACCCTTTCCTTTTGGGAAGGGAGAGAGGAGAGAATTATTTTTGAACATTTATTCTGTGCCAGAAACTTGTCTTAGGCAAAACAAGCCTCTATTTAATGGTTACTTTCTTTACTTTCTAGTTGTTTTATGGGTGTCATGAGAGTTATTTCATAACATGCTTCTGTACCAATCCATATACATTCTCCATGATGGAAAACAGGCTTATTTATGTTGATGATACTGATGAAAATAATAAATAGCAATTATAGTTACTATTTATTATGGAACCACAACATTAGCAAGGCACTTAATCTCATGGGGTAAATAAACTCTCAGATCCACTCTTCAGTTTTAGAAGGGAAGCCATTTAGTCATCAAGATGGCTAGATGAAACTACATCACCTGTGTAGTTTCAGAATAGAGACACTTCCTAAATCAGCAGATTCTGGTAATAGTTTGCATATACTTATTATAATTGCCCTCTTTTTTGTCAATAGGATGGCCTAGTTTAGGTCCTAATAAAGTACTTTAGGTCTCTCCTGAACATTCCTAATGTGGTATCTTTAAAAAATAAAGCAATTAACAAGATTAAATCAGATAAAGTAAAAAGAAACCACATATGAACTGTAAATTACTGACTTATCAGTCACTGGGATATTAAATGTGTATTGTGTTCTTAAATTTTTCTCTTTTCCCATTTCCTACAGAGATCCAGGAGAAGGAGATTTGTGGCACAGCTGTAAGTAGAATCTGCTTGAAGCTGGTGGCTTTTGTCTTGAAAAGGATTATATTACTTGATGACATCAAGTCAGATGTCCTTGGATGGGAATGGAGGGCATTTGAAGGCAGTGAGAGGTCAGGGTTTGTGGGTCCTTCCAGCAGTGGAGACAGGAGTATTTCTCTTTATCAGCACCTAAGGAAGACTATGGTGGGCTCAGGAAAGCTCAGCACCTAATCTTGCCAAAGATTCCCCTATCCAGAGGGTTGGATAGAAGCAGCAGGAACAAGGGATCTGAAGAAATTGTGCCAATTCAGTAAATGAACATCTGATCCCTAACCAGTGTGGACAAACATGATGATGGGGAATCTCAAGCTTTGGTGCTAGATGAGACCATAGGATATTTGTACATCTCATGAAGATAGGGAATCCTTAATAATAACTGAAGTGGATATCCCACTGACATGCTACAGTTAAACATCAGGGTCTTATTTATGTTCATTTAAAGGCAATTTTGAAATGTGATATTCCCAATATGTTTTAAGTGTGTGAGCTAAGATCCATCTGTTTGCTATGCCTCCTATTCAAAGTTTCAATAACAAAGGAAGCAATCTCTTACAGTGTTTTGTGAATGTATGAACTGTTATACAAATTGTCCTCTGAATGTGTAAGAGTCCTTGAGAACTCTTCTAGTTAGCCAGGCTCTAGGTCCCTCAAAGGACATAATTGTAAGACCATGTGGCAAAGTATGAACTATAGTTGTTTCAGGTACGAGTGTGCTAGAAATCTTAGTTGTCCCCGTATTTCCCCCCTGCTCTGTGTCCCCCAGGCTTACCAATATGCATTACATCAAAAGTCTTCCTTGCCCTTTGGTTTCCAGTTTAGTTAAAGGGTAATACCCAGAAGAGTGAATTCAGGTATTGTTTTTTGTGCCATCCTGGATTCTTTGAGGTCTCTATGAGCTAACTGCATCCTGAAGATCACAGCTGCTGTCAGGTGGCTCTTTCCACACAGCTGTCTTACCATCCAGTAACCACTCCCACCCCATTCCTCCCCTCCCCCGGTTCCTCTCCCACCCCTCCTCTACACCCCCACCTTCCACTCCCTCCCCTCCTACTCTACTCTTTGCCTACAAGTAACACCATATTGGAGGCTGAATTCTGTCACCTCTAAATTCATATTGTGAATTCTTAACCCCCCAGCACCTCATAATGGGACTGCATTTGGAGATGGAATCTTTATAGAGGTAGTTAAATTAAAACGGGGTCATTAGGCCTTTCCAGAAGAGATTAGGACATAGGTACAGAGGAAATCACAGGAAGGTACCCTTCTACAAGCCCAGGAGAGGCCTCAGAAGAAACCAACTTTGATCTTAGCCTTCTGGACTCCAAAACTATAAGAAAATATATTTGTGTTGTTTAAGCCATCTAGTTTGTGGTACTTTGATGTGGCAGCCCTGGCAAACTAACATGCACCACGAGTTTACTCCTTTGCTGACAACTTGGGAAAAAATTCTCTATTAAACTTCTCAAATCATTTGAGTCCCATTTATTTCCTGCTGGGACCCCGACTGATCCAGTTGGATTATACAGGATTTACTTCCAGATTTGCTCTTACTGTATTTTCTAAAATTTCTGCAGTAACCACAGAATAATTTTTTCTCTAAAGTAAGAAATACTGTCGGGGCACTTGGGTGGCTGGTTAAGCATCCAACTCTTGATTTCAGCTCAGGTCATGATCTCCTGGTTTGTGAGTTTAAGCCCAGCATGGCACTCTGCACTGATGCTGTGGAGCCTGCTTGGGATTTTGTCTCCCTCTCTCTGCCCCTCCCCTGCTCATGCTCTCTCTCAAAATAAATAAACACTTGAAGGAAAACAAAAACACTAATTCATGAAACAAAACCTGGTTTGGGAAATCTCCATATACACTAGATTTATTTTTGAGGGAGACAGTGTGAGTGGGGGAGGGACAGAGAAAGAGGGAGAGACAGAATCTGAAGCAGGTTCCAGGCTGTCAGCAGAGCCCGACACCGGGCTTGAACCCAAGAGCCCTGAGATCATGACCTGAGCTGAAGTCAGACTCTCAGCTGAAGTTGGATGCTCAACCGACTGAGCCACTCAGGGAACCCTAGAATAAATTTATAATCATAGGCATCCAACATCAATCCTCCTTGGTAAATCCCCTATTCTATAGATTCCCACTGTTATGTCCTAAGGGATTATAAAAACAGGGACTATAACCCCAATGCTGGAACTAGGGAAAGCTGCCATCCTTGGTCCAAAATCTACAAGTATTTCTGATCATATATGAAGGTGGCTGCCCATGTTTCCTTTTGTGGGAAAGAGAAACGCTCTGTATTAAGGTAAGGGACTGTTATAGTACCCACTAAATATCCTGTTATACCAGCCCAACTCATAGGGACAAGCAGCATCAGGAACAAAACTGGCTCTTACAAGCAGCACTGAAAGCAATCACACTCTGAGAAGCCACACTGAGGGAAGGGGAGGGGAACTGGCATGACAGCATATTCCTGGCTGCCACACCCAAGAAAAAGGAATTCTTTCACCAGGAGTCAGAACTCTCCTTTGATATCATCTAGAGCTTTCCTGGGCTCGCTGACTTGTTGTTCTCAGTAATATTGAAGGCACACTGCAAAATACTTGCTTTGAAATTTAGAAACAAATTTTATTTAAGATCTGAAATACAATTCCTAAAATATCAACTTCTCCAGAAAACCGTGGCTACACAATAATGCATTGCCTCTATCATGTTAGAACGTGCATTAGACTCAAATACAAAAACCATGAAACAAACCACCATCCTTCAACAATTGAGCAGAGAGAGAATGCCTAAGGAACAACATAGATGGACTTGCAGAGGATGGGCTGTTTTACTTCAAGCACCATTAAAAAAAAAAAGAGCACAAATGCATGGGTTTTCGGGTATATACATTAAGTTGAACCTTTGGCACTAGGAATCAGGGCATTTTGTCATGGAGCATTAACGCATATTAGAAAATTGTGTAGTGTCAAAGGGATAGAACCACCAGCATTCAAGCAATGTTGTCAACTAGGCAATAAAATATTCTATTGAATGTTTCTTCTTTGTCTAATTACTGCGTACACTGGTAGCAACTTTGAAATGAGAAAAGGAGCTTGCACTCCTTTCATTTTCTGTTTAAAACAAAACAGAAAACAAAATTGAAACATAAGCCCTGTTATACATAACAATTTTAAAGAACATCAATTATACAAGAAAAAGACTAAGAACCAAAAGAGTGTTTACAGATACCAGACATAACAGTGAGTGGTCACTAGACCCTCACAGGGCTTTGCGGTGGTACTCAGCTGAAGCCACTTTGTAATCACTGGCAGTAAACAGAGACGCAGCATTCTTTGCCAGATATTTTAGGAAATCATGCAAATAGCCCAACAATAATGCAAGGCTCTTCTCATCAAGGGGCGTATACGCCAACATTGCTCCGATTCTTACAAATAATCTCAGTAGATGTGGGGCTCCATAAACCTGGGACATTGGCGCATCAGGGTGAGCCAAGAGGATTTCGGCATACTGGGGCCTCTCAAATTTGTAGAGCAGCTGAGTGCCCAACATCACATTGAAATATTCTTTTATTCCTGCCACAACTTCATTAACTGCATATTCCTTATTATCAACATTTCCCTGCGACTTCTTACAATTTGCGTACTCCTCCAGAATAGCATCTACATTTTTCTTAGCAGGGAGTTGAAACAGCTGCTTCTGCCTGGTAACTAAGTCCCAGTCCTCAACAAGCCATGGTTTTAATTCTTCAGGAATCTTCACTTTAACTTCCATTCTATTCTTAAATGCCTCCTCACTTTCGACAGTGGGGTCTGCCCGGGCCCTTTTCTTCCGAGGTGGCTGAGGTGCTTCGCTGGTACTGCCACCATCTCCATTTCCAGGAGTCTTCTGTTTGTTCTTTCTTGTCTTCCTCACTGATCCTGAAGGGGGGTTCTCTGCAGAGCGACCCCCCCATCTGCCTGGGAGAGCTGGTTCCACATTCTTCTGCTGTGAACCAGCAGTCTTCTTTCCTGAAGAGGCCCCTCTCATCTTACTTCTCTGCATATTGCTTCTACTTGGTTTTTTGAAGTTGTCTTCTTCTGCAGATTGTTGTCCACGAGTTTGAGAACCCTGCTTTCTGGAACTCATTCAACCCTGTTTTTATTCCAACCACTGTAATACATAAAGCATTTTACTTGTTTGTTTTCTATAGTGACCTTTAACACACTGTGCTTAGTACAACACAAGTTATTCTCTTGGAATTTGGATCTCAAATCCTAATTCAGGATCATGTATCAGTGACTTACTACCTCCACCCTCTTTTTCTGATCTTCACTACTAACCACTACTCTTACCCATCCAATCACTCATCAGACTTGCCCAAAAGTTAGTTTTTTGGTGCCACCGAAAAGACAGGATTATAATTTTAAACAAATGATGAATTAAAATGGAAAAGAAACTACACAAGGCAGTGGAGGTCAAACTCAACACTCTGAACAGGAAAAAGGACAAGATAAACTTTAGTTGACTAAAGGCAAAATGAGTAACAGTAAAGGTTTCTGTAGAAGTCCAGGCAGGCCTGAACTAGAGTGATGACAGAGTCCAGACAAACTGAATACAAAACTTGGTAAATGAAGGAGAGGGAGGAGTCAAAGGTAGCTGTGTAATTTTAAGCCTGGGTAATTAATGAATTAATAAAAACACTGATTTTAATGATGAGTTTAGAAACAGCCATAAAATAATAGGAAATAAGTAATCCATCCATTGAATTAGCTATCATACATTATTGCACATCTGCTTTGGGACAGCTACTATGCTAGGTGTTAAGGATTCAAGTATCTAAAGTGGCAATTAAAAAACAATGAGGTTAGTACAATGATAGTAATAGGCACATAGTATTTAGTAGTAAACAAGAAATGGTACATCACACAACTTTCAGTATTAGCTGAAATCACTTGGAGGAAGTGATATATCAGTGAGGGAGAAGTCAGTGATGACTCCCAGGTTTTGATAATGAATGATTAGGTCATTAGTATTATCACATGAAACTGCATCTAGAGGAGGAAATGGATTAGAGAGGAAAGAAGTTCAGTACTGGATCTATTAAGTGTGAGGTGTACAGTTATATATTTAACTTTAAAACGCAGCTAAAGGTCAGAGCCAGAAATAGAGATCTGAGAGTAATCATATAGCTGTTACTGGAAGCTATGAAAGCCATCAAAATCATTCATGAAGAGGAAAAAAAACTGAACCAAAGTATGGAATACTGGAAAAACCTAAAAGACTGACGTATAAGGGGTGAGCAGAGAGACCAAAAACAAAACAAAAATGGTCAGAGCAGCAACAGAAGAATTAAAAGAATGTTCTTTTGGAAGCCAAAGAAGTTGAGAGTTTCAAGAAGGAATTGGGATAAAATGCAGCAGAGAGGGCTAATAAGGTAAAGCTGAAAAAAAAACAGTGTTCTATGATTCTTACAGTGTGACAGATGAAGTAATTTCTTTGACTTACATAATCCTCTTCCTTCTTTCCTTTCCAAGAACTCCTAGTGTTTTCCTAGATGGAACCTCCTAGATCTCCTGGGATAGTCTGGAAGGAGAAGGTGGGAGACACAAACTAGAAAGGAAAACAGATACCTGTCAAGATGAACTTTTGTGAAAGAATACAGAAAAAAGTAATCTTATTTTATGACTGTGGTTTACGACTGTAATATCAGAGAAAATATATGAGCTCCACTGTTAGACATACTTCTACTTCAATTAGGCTCTGCCATTTATCAGTTGTGAGGACTTAGGTAAGATATGTAAGCTCACTTGGCCTCTTTTTCTCATCTATGGAACGAAGCAAATTACCCCCTAGCCTTCACAGGTTCTTGTTAAGAACTTCTTGTATACAACGTGGCTAAACAACAGCTACAGGAATACATGTGATTATGGATACAAAGATATTCACTGCGGTGGCATTTTTAATACTGAAAAACTGGAACACCTAAATTTTCTTCTAACATAAATTACGTATGCACACTATGGAAGAACATTCAAATGAATTAAGAGAACCATGTACCAACATGGTTCTGATATTCAATTCTGTACTATTAGGTAAACAGGCATAATGCATAGTATGTACAATAGGATCGTTATGAGATAGATAGCACAGGCTGAAAAATAACTATCAGTCTCACACAGTTCTTATGAACAGTGAGTGTGATCAAATTCCTGTTTTAAACTGATACGCATAAATGCATAGGAAAGTATCTACATGAATAAATACCAGATTAAAATCAGGGTAATCTCTGGGAAAAAATGAGGGATGAGGGTGGATCAGCCTTAAACCAGATTTCTCTGGTAACTGTGGCCTTTCACCCACAGAAAAAGCCCCTCAACCAATCCCTAGACCTCAACAATGTTGAGCAGATATCAGGGAAACCCTGATGGGGGGAAAGAAGAGGTAAGAAATGCTAGACAACCAGAGGTTTGAATCAAGGAAACCAGTTATTAGGAAGACAGACCTGGGTGCTAGAGCTTTCATTAAGCAAATGATATCCTCTAACTAAAAGGGCACAAAGCTCTGAGCAGAAAGGACAAAGGTGGCTCTCAGAGAGCATCAAAACCTGTAAATACAGTTACTGACCCTGTGGGAATCAGAAACCTTCTGGCTGAGAGGGATATACAGACACATTCTGTGAAGGATCAGAAAACAGCTAGTGTGTCATGGCATACATTGCAAGCTATCACGCTTACAAAAATATTTTTCTAAAAAAACAGTCATTGTGACCAGGACAGAAGGGACACAGTATCTGACGTTTTAAGAGAATTTAGTTAATATAGGTGAAATCCAGAAAATCCACCTCAGAACTGCTATATTGCAGAGCTTTCACAAAACAAGGGGACAGTTAAAATACCAACTAAAGAAAGCAAGATGGCCCAGTGCCAGCCAGCCAGACTGTGTAAAACAGAAGTAAGGCCAGGCTGGACAGGAAGTATTTTGGAAGTCTCACTGGTACTAGCAATTCCTTACTGAGGAACTTGAAAATGATAGCTGAACCTACCATACATCCTTGGCATTAATCACATATATTCATTCATAGGAAAACTACGAAAAGGAATTCTACCTGTTTGATTAACTGGGTGAGTTGTCATTCTCCACAAATTCTTATATTACTCATATGAAGTCTCAATGAAACATCTGCCATTATACAGAAAAACACATGTACCACAAGTCAAGGTTTGTGACCAGAGTGAATAAAGCCAGGGAAACAGCCTTTCTAGGAATTGTCTCAGTACCTTTATTTTCATTTGAATATCCTACAGATCAAATTACTACTACCTGGAAGTCAGAAACCAGACATCAAAGGAAGGGAATACCTGTCCTTTAGATGTCTGCTCCTACTTGTAGTACAAGTTTGTGGATAGCTTTCCACTTTGTACCACTCTTACCAGTTTAACACTTCTCCATGATCAAGGATAGATGTGCTGTGCACACCCATTTAAAAAGTTTGCACTGTAGATTCGCTAGTTTGAGTTTCAGGCTTTATTAACATTGTTTATTGACTTAGCATGCCTACTCTTTGCTCCCATCATGCTCCCTCATCTCCTTCATCTAAATACCACAGAAATCCTATCTCTTCCTTAAATCTCCAATTCTAGCCCGTTTCTCTCCCATCTCCAGTATGATATGAAGCTGATGCTAATTTTACTTATAGAACTACACCATTAATCCCTATTTGTCACAGGCCTTGTGTTATACTTATCTCACATATTATGGAGCAGCACTTAGGTCCCTGGTGGGTATACAACAGTGAATCAAAGCAAGTGATTCAACACATGAAGAAAATGGAGGCAAATCAGGGACAAATCATCAAATATTTTTTCACTTGTTCTCTACAGGTCAGCTCTAGGGTAGGCTAGACTTTGAGAAAACACATTTGTAGGTTTGCCCTAGGTTTCTATTTTTAATTTCTGTGTAAATATTTAAACAGATATAAGCTAATACTGGTATCAAATCCTAGATCTTTCCTTTAAAAAAGTTTGTAACTACAACTCATTTTTCCCATACAATGTTATAATACGCAAGGATCTTGAGAGCTGTGTATTTTATTAAATGGCCATACCTTAAACCACCCCCTTAAGGGAAAAGTGATTCCCCCTCAGTTTACCCTGTAGTAACTATTAAAACATTTTTGCCCTCATTTCCTATTAACATTTCCAAATGCAGATGTAGTAGGTCAAGAGGGAATAACAGGTTATCAAATTACTCCCCCATGCTATACCAATTTCCAACTTTACAAGTAGTGCGTAAAACTATCACACCCATACTCTCGTCAGCAGTGGCTAGTCTCATTTACAAAATTCATAAAATTTGATAAAATGTTTAGCTGTTCAGCTTCTTAGTGATGCTTCAACATTTAAGGTGTCTAATTGGCCATACATATATGGCTCTTGTTCCCTGCCCAGTTGATTCTTATAGTGATTTTAACATTTATAGGAGCTCTTTATCAAGAGTTGTCATTCTGGGGCAAATTATTTCCCCTAGTGTGCTTTTATAGTGTCTGATGTTATGATTTTAAAGTTTTATATAATGACATGTTAGTTTTTCCTTCCACTGTTAAAACAGGTCATCTTATTGGATGTTTTATATTTTAATTCCTTAATCCACCCAGAATTTACTTTGTAAGTTATGAACTGAAAAGCCTGTATTTTCTCCAGATAGTTAATTTTGTGGCACTATTTTGGGGTAATATTTCTTTTACATGTGTGTAAATACCAACACACATAATGATGTTGGAATTCTCCCTTTACTTCCCTTCCCCAATCCCAGGAGTGTGCAGGACTTCAAATTTTATATACATATTCACACAAAACATACCTTTAAAACCAAATGTGTATTTTATATTTGACTTGGCAAAGTGAGACCTACTGCCCCATACCTTTCCCTACTTTAACATGGGCATCTGTCATTCTTTTTAATATCCACATTACTGTATAATCTCCGTGCCAGAATTTAACCAGTTCCTTATTAATGAACATTTAGGGTGTTTCTGATACTTCATTATTACAGAAATGCTGTAATAGATGTAAGTGAACAGATATATTAGAGAATTAGGGACTTCAGGATTATTCTCAGAAGTGGAACTGTTCTGATGAGATAGAGGCAAATTCAACTTGTAAAGAACTGCTTTAATTTGTACTCCCAGCAAAAACCTTAAAGTTCATTCATCTACACCTTCAGCAACAGTGGATAAACATCTTTTGGAAAAAAACTTTGTTCTGCTTATCCAGTATACAGTAATATTTTATTTTAATATGTGGGATATTGAGCATCTCTCATACATTCATGTGATGTTTTTCTTATGTGAATGTTTGCTTTCTTTATTGATTTCTAATAATTAAATCCTAAGTTTTCTTGGGTATGTTGGAAATATTTTTTCCAAACTCATTTTCCTTCTAAGTGGGTCTCTGTGTGCATGTGTGTGTGTATACATACACAAATATGTCAACCTTCTCCTTTGTGAACGTTGGCATTTATGTTATGTCTAGGTAAAATGCTTCCAAATCAATATTCTAAAAATGATTTCCTATATTTCTTGGTATTTTTTTTTTTTTTTAATTTTTTTTTCCACGTTTTTATTTATTTTTGGGACAGAGAGAGACAGAGCATGAACGGGGGAGGGGCAGAGAGAGAGGGAGACACAGAATCGGAAACAGGCTCCAGGCTCTGAGCCCTCAGCCCAGAGCCTGACGCGGGGCTCGAACTCACGGACCGCGAGATCGTGACCTGGCTGAAGTCGGACGCTTAACCGACTGCGCCACCCAGGCGCCCCTATTTCTTGGTATTTTTATAGTTTCTTCCAAATATATAACTTTTCTTAATATTAATTATTAAAGAGGCCATCCTTTCCCCGCTGATTTAAAATGCTATTATAGAACATTCTAAATTTTTAGATGAACATGGGTCTCTTAAGGTACTCTCTTCCCAATGATTTTTGATTATTCAATTTTTAAAGGTTATCATTGTTTCTAGGTCACCTGGTCTGTCATGGAGACCTCTGTTCTCACATCAATATCACATTGGCTTAATTATCATAAAGATATAAATGTTACCCTAGAATAACACTTGTAAATGGTTTCCAATTATGTTTGACTATTGGAAGTATTATTTGAAGTAGCAAAAACACTGGAATCAACCTAGAGGACTATCACTAGTAATTTGGAAAGATAAAATGTGCTTTACCCATGAGATGGATTAACATGCTAGTTAAAAGAATGCCACTGTGAAAGGAATTAAATAGAACTCTAAGAATGGACATGAAGACAGCCAAGACAATTAGCTAAATAAAGATAGTAAGTTACAAAACGATACCTAGAGCATACCAAGTCTATGTAAAAGAAAACACAGAACAGTATTTTATATATGGATATCCATATATGTTTTTAAACAGATACATAATTTAGAGATCTAGAAGGACTGATAATAGTGGTTAACTCTGGAGAAAGTTAAGAGAATCAGGGGTGGTGAAGAAATGGAAACTCGAACCTACTCTGTAACATTTAAACTTTTTCATTTTAAGGATAATATATTCACATGTCAATTACATGACAAAATTTATATTAAAATATAGATTTAAAATTCATAATCATATTCTGATCTATTCTTATCCTTGGATCTCACACATAGCTGAACTTTTCAGTGAATTATCACTGTGTATCATACATTTTGTAGGCACACCATTCAGACTGATTTCCTTCCCCCCACTTTTAGGTTCTACCCATCCTTGGAGGCATAGGTCAAGATTCTTTTCCTCTTTGAGGCTTTCATTTCAGGATACTCTGGACCTTGCCTTCTCTGAGCTCCTATTGGCCTAAGAGCCCACCTCCCTCCCTTTTGCCCTTAATCATTCTCCAAAAGGCCTTCTGTATAGGTGTTTTTTCTGTGGGTGTGCATACCCATCTACTGCATCTTTTCCACCAGGGCAGCGCCCTCCTATGCAGCCTCGATTTCAGAAGGGAAAAAAAATAAGGAAAATATAGTGACTCCATGGGAAAATGAAGCTTTCAAGTGACTGGAAAAACCTTCCTTCATCTTCTCATGCAAGTAATGGGCCATTTAGGAATGCAGACTCCAAAGGCTAACATTTTTGGTGTGGGTGTGTCACAAATGAGTGTAAACATCTATGGTTTGTTGAAATAAACCTTTAAAAGCACATATACCATTACAGTTAATTTATATCCATTCTCTTCTGGATCTTGGAACACTTCCTTTATGTTTAACATTATTGTTTGAGTCTGAGACAAAGGAGGAATGACAGAAAAGCAGTTAGCAGACTGAATATGTTTATGACTTCCTAGTTAAAATTATAGCTCCTGGAAATTCCCTTATAAATAAATATGATCAATATACTCAATATCTTTCTAGATTGTTAGGATAAGCCAGAAGTCATAATTTCAGATTTCAGTTCTAGTGTTAACTGCTGCTTCTGGAAAATCAGGAAAGAAACCAACAGTATTAATTTTGTTTTATATTTCCAAAAAGAATTATTCACTGCTTTTAGAAGTGTAAGAGTGTATGTGTGTGTAAAGCAGGATGTACCAGAAGGACTAACAAAGCCATAATTATTATTAAAGCAAACACTTGTATGTGCCAAGCACTGTCCTGGTACTTTACATGTAATCCCTTCAAAAATCCTATGACATAGGAATAATTATCTTTATGTTACACATGAAGAAATTTAGGGACAAAGTGGGTTAAGTATCTTGCCCAGGATCACACAGTAAGTGGCAGAGACAAAATTCAAATTAAAGAAGTTAGTCTTTACCCTTAACCACTAAATTATGCTGTACATGGGAGGAAACAAAATTAAAATAATAATAATAATAATAATAATAATAATAATAATAATATTGTAGTATTTCTTATCAAAGAATGTAACATTATACAGCCTTCTGTTGTTTAGGCACTTACTATACTGGAAGCACTACTGGACTTAGCCTCATCCTTCCCTTCTTAGAATTTAGAGTGTTTTTGCAGATAGGTGCTTATTAATCTTCAAAATATTCCTGGGCAGTTAGGAAGGTTATGTGGAACTATCTTGTTTGAAAATTGAGGCCAAGAGAAGAGAGGCACTCACCCAGATTCTGTAATCAGGGATGATTCTGCAACCAGGATCAGATCTTCTGATCCTTATTATACAGCAAACTTAGCTTTTCTGATGATGGCCTGGAAGGTCAAAGAAGGGGACAGAGAAGGACATAAAATAAAAAGATATGAGAACCTTTTTTTATCAACCAGTGCATTTTATCACACACTAAGGATACCATAGCTGATAAATAATGTGCAAATGTTTCTTTTTCCCTTCTTGTAGTTGTATTTTCAAATGTACTTTACTGTACATTTATCCTGATTTTCAATAAAGTAACTGTCTTTTTTATACTTTTTATTAAGGATAATTTCAAATAAATAAAAATGTAGAAGGAAGAGTATTATAAACCTACAACAATCACCCAGCTTCAACAATTACCAACTGAAGGCCATCTTGTTTCATCTATAACCCCACCCACTGCTCCCCCCCACTCCGATTTTTTTAAGCAAACCGAATGGCTGATTTTCTGTATTTTATTATGGAAAATGTCAAACATATACCAAGGAAGACAGTAATATGAAGAACCCCATATGCCCTATCACTTAACTCAAACAATTAACTTAGGGCCAATTTTGTTTCATCTATACACCCCTCCCCACTTCCCCCTACCGCTGAGATTCTGAAGCAAATACCAGTCATCTACGTATCTGAAGTCATTCCCAGACATTTTATTAATTAATCCGCAAATATTTTCCTATATATCTCTACAAGATAGACAATTTGAAAACAACCATTACTGCCATTATAACGTCTAAAAATAGACATCAATTCCTTTAAAAAAAAACCCCATCAAACCTGTCTTCACATTTTCCCGATGCATCTTAAACAGTTTTTTTTTTTTTTTTTTTTTTTTTTTTTACAGTTGGTATGTTCAAATCAGGATCCAAACAAGGCCTACTCATCGCATGTGGTTCATCTCCTGATCGCTCTCGTTCTCCATCTCCCCTCACCACCCCCCCCCCTTTTAAACTTTTAAATATGGAAAATTCCAATCCCCGCTATTTTGAGCTAATTCTCAAATAGTAAATTATTTCAGCGGTAAAAATTGATATGTCTCTTTTATAACTCGAATTTCTCCTAGGGAAGAAGTTAATGGGCAGGAAAAGCAGTATAATGAACGAATTTACATAATTTATATTGTTTCTCATTCTGTTACGCGGTTTTTCACTCCACAAGAATAGCGAATATTTTTCTGAGCCAGCATTGGTATTGTCTTATACGCAGTAACACACAGTACAAGCCTCTGAGGTAAACGTCTCTGAGGTAGATACTATTATTATCACCATTTTACAAACATGGAAACCAAGACACGGAAAGAACAGGAGCCAGCCCAAGCAGGGCGTTGGCGAGTAGGAATTTGAATGAGGCTCTGCTCAGTTGTAAAGCCATATGATAATCTTGTCTATATACGCGGCAATAAAAAGAAATCATCAACCCTTTCACCCCACCCCCACCCCGAAACCTGAAACGAGAATCCAGTTCTTTCCAGCAGCCGACGTGTGACCACCGCCGTCCCTCCAACCGCCATAGTAAAGCCAGGTTTCTCTGGCAACTGATATCCATAGGCAGACACGTCACCCTGGAGGCGGGCTTATGCTCTCCAGCCAATCACAATCGTCTTGTCTAAGTTTTAGAATGTTCCATAACCAAATGATTGGACGAGGCCTACCACGTCAGCGATGACACTTCGCTGCAGTAAAGGCGGGTGCTAGCAACCTGCTTCTTCACGGTTAAGGCTGGAAGCAAACCAATCATCTTTCTCCTTTAGTGCGCGCTCTGGCCAATGACGCTCGCCCTCTTAGGCTCTTAGCCCGCCCACCAAAAGCGCGACAGCCGTTGGGTCATAAGTCTATAGGGCAGGGTGTTCACGTGGCCTATTTTCACGACCCAGAGTTCCCCTGACCAGAGTTTTTTTTTTTTTTCTTCTTTTCTTTTCTTTCTTTTTTTTTTTTTTTCCTGCAGGGAGGCATTATGGGTTTTTTTTTTCCACTGGGAAAGGAAGTGTCTACGTGGCCTGCGGAAACAGGATGGGCGGAAATGAGCTAAGATTCCCGCGAGTGGGGAAGCGCGAGGTCAATCCTGGGGCCACGCCCCCCAACCTCTTGCACAACTCTCGGAGTGAAAAAGAAAAAGCAGAGCGGGGTTTTTAATGTGTGTGAGGGGTGTGGGGGTGTGGTATTGGGGCCGTTGTGTTTGTGCCCGGGGGAGCTCCCGTAGCTCTGGGGTTAGGGTGTGCGCGCGCGCGGCAGTCCTCGTGGTGTTGGAGGTGGTGGGTGTGCTCAGGGGTGCGCCCCTAGCGTTGGGACTTAGTGTTGGGGCTGGTGTGTGTCCCAAAGCGGGGGCGCGCGCGCGCGCGCGTTCGCGTGTCTGTGTGTGCGCGCGCGCTCATGCACGCGCGTTGTGTATGGAATGTTCTCTACTTTTCTATGAGTTTGAAAATTGTTCTAATGAAAAGGAAAATAAGTCAAGGCGACCATAACCAATAAGGAACCTTTACCAGAAATATTTTGGTCTCTCCTATCGATTTAATTTCAGACCCTAAAAATACACTTTCCTCCCACGTTTTTCTTTGTTGCCAAAATTCTGTTCTAAACCATAGTTCTTCAGTTAGGAGCCAAACCCTCCCAATCCCGTATTAGCAATTCCAAGGAGCAGCTTCTTTACCGTTCTCTAGTATCCTCTCCCATCCCCCACCTACAAAGTTGGGTGCAGTTCTCTTGGCACAAACACAATTTTCTGCCAGCAATATCTGTATGTAACAGCCTTCTTCAGTCTCTCACTCTCGCGCTCTATCCATCTATCTATCTATACAGACTCCGAATTTCTGTAGGGGCTGAGGCTCTCTTACCTTTTTGTCCTGATCTCCAAGCACAGTGCCCTTCAGGCAATTATGCACCAGTTAATTTTCCAGAAAGTTCTCTGGGTGAGGTTTATACCTCTTGAGTCAGCCGCTAGATGCCACCAAATCCCAGCAAAGGATTGGCTGTTTAGTGCCTGGAATTATGGGATTTTGTTCCCCCTCTTTCTGATTTGTTGAATTCCACAATCTATAGGGATCATATATATCATTCATTGCTAGGGAAAAAATTAACTTCTGTAAATAGTCCAGCCAGGCAGAAGACTATGGCCCTAGATCTAGATGTTTTTCCTTGTTTCCTTTTTAAAAAAAAAATTCCCCCCTCCTGCCCTCTCTTATTTCCTCCTTGCCTTTTTTGGAGGGTCAGAATTGATGAATGACCCCAGGCCCTGATGCTGATGAAGATAGAATTCTTTCTGTGCACCTTCTTTTCAAAACTAATCTTTTTCTCTTGACATTTTTATTAAATATGGGTGTTTGCACCCTATTTTTTGTAATGGTACTGCTACACTTTGTTAATGTCTTTGGAGTTAGAGACCTAATTTTATTTTACTTTTATTTTTTAAGGTTTGTTTACATAGAAAGCATGAACAGGAGAGGGGCAGAGAGAAAGGGAGAGAGAGAATCTTGAGCTGGCTGGGTGCTGTCACCACAGAACCAACATGGGGTTTGATCTCACAAACAGTGAGATCATGACCTGAGCTGAAATCAAGAGTCGGACCCTCAACCGAGTGAGCAACCCAGGTGCCTGGAGACCTAATTTTAATTCCCTACTTCCTAGCTCTGAGACCTTGGGCAAATAATTTATGTTCTGTGACCCTCAGCTTTTTGCATGCTTTCTGTAGTTTAGATGCTGTGTCATATCCTTTACATGGATATTCTTCTCTCAGAAAATCCTTATTAGATGGGTATGAATCAATAAAGCTCAAAAAAACAAAAATTAATTTATCTATTTTTATTATTTTTTTAATGTTTATTTATTTTTGGGAGACAGACAGAGTGCAAGCAGGGGAGGGGCAGAGAGAGAGGGAGACACGGAATCTGAAGCAGGCTCCAGGCTCTGAGCTATCAGCACAGAGGCCGTCTGGGGGCTCGAACCCACGAAGCATGGGATCATGACCTGGGACAGAGCCCATAGGGGGGCTCGAACCCACGAATCTTGGGATCATGACCTGGGCTGAAGTCAGATGCTTAACCGAGTGAGCCACCCAGGCGCCCCTAAAAATTAATATATCTTTCAATGTCAATCATACATGTGTGTGCACGCACATGCACACATGTGCACACGCACACACAAAGGGGAGAGAGCAAGATTTAGAGCTGTGGTTCTTCAAGTGTGTTTTCCAGACACACCAAGTCGCATTGCATTATTACTTTGGGGAAATTGTCAGAAATTCAGATGCTCAGGCCCTACCTCAAACCTAATGAATCAGAAATCTTAGGGGTAGGGTTTGGTGATCTGTGTTATAACAGAGTGTTCTGCTGATTCCTGTGTACACTGAAGTTAAAACCACTGCTTTGGAAGACTGAAATGCAATGCTTATTTTTGTACACTCCACTAGAGGGTGCTACAGAATGTAAAGCAAAACAGTAAATGATCTGTTTATTGAGACACCCTGTATATTTTTTCAAAAATTCTTGTCCTTTTTTATTGAAGTATAGTTGACATACAATATTGTATTAGTTTCAGGTGTACAACACCCTGTAAATTAGCAGTCCCATTTTAAGATTAAAAACTAATGTATAGAGGTGTTCAATTGTTTTCTCAGTGCATACAAGTGGAGGAGTCAGGATTGAAACTACCTGCTTCTCGAGCCCAAGCCCTTGACAGTACTCTGTTGTTCAGCTATAATAGCATGTCTTTCTGGGCCTCAAAATACGTTACACCTACCTTGTTCCCTGCTTTGCCTAACATTGACTAGAGCACCAAGTAGAGGGCAGAAAAGCAAACCAAATAAATGGAAATATTTTGATGATTTCATACCCTCCCTCATCTCTTTTCTATAATAAGATATCACATAAAAGCTCATAAGTGTTTCCCTTCTTGCTTTTCTATTCCGCAAATGTTCTCTCTATCCTACACTTAATCTGTTTTAGTTTATGTCTGAACCTCTTCTATGTATGGGGGAGGAACCAGGATAGTGAGGAAACATGGTTGTTGAAAGCATATTGTGGGCCACACTATATAGCTCTATACACATTAATCCCAACAATAGGTCTGTTAATTAGGTGGTAATTATCATTTTATAGGTGGTGAAAGTAGTTCTAGAGACTATATTTATTTTTCTTTGCTCATATGACTTGTAAGTAGTGGAGTCTGGGTAATTCCTGGTATATCTCACAGTACCAGCCTGCTAAACTTTTTACTGCTCAATTTTGAATCCGGTTTAGGTACTTACTGTTTATGTAACTTTTAACAAGTTCTTTAAATTTTCTGAGCCTCAGTTTTACCATACATTAAATGGGAACAAATATTCCTGCTTCATAATGTTAGAGCTGCAGTATTTAAAGCAGTAGCCACTACACATGTGGGTATTTAACTTTGAATTAAAGTTAAGTAAAATTAAGAATTCAGATCCTCAGTTGTACTAACCACATTTCAAGGGCTCAATAGCTACTTATGGCTAGTATTAGCACCAAACTGAACATCAACAGATACATTATATTTCTACCATCCCAGAAAGCTGTATGTACAGTGCTGATTTAGAGTTAATAAAGCATGAAAAAGAACCTAGTATAGTATATAATTCACGGCAGGTGCCAAAGTGATTCCATCTGTTCTTTCCTTTCAGTATCAGAGCTAGGTATGTTCTCCTGTTTTATTGACAGAGTCAGGAGGGGAGTAACTTACCCAATGCACTATAATGGAGGATACGTCTGGCATTGGGACCTACATCTCCTGACTTTCACTCCAATATTCTTTCTAGTAGAACCCATCCTGTTCTACTCTGTTGAGTGAGATCTCAAGGCCAAGGATGTGAATAATGTGAATTAGCTTTCGAGTCAGGGTACTAGCAGAAAAAGTCATAGGAACTGAATGCCTTCTATGTTCCAGGCAGCACTGTGCTCAGTTCTTTACATACGTTATCTTAGTGAATCTTCCACTGAAGCCCAGAGAAGCTAAGTACTCACTTAAAGTTGCCAACTAACAAATGGGAGAGCAAATATTTAGATTTATTTCTGACTCCAAAGCCCAAGTTTTTTTCTTCATTATGCCATGCTATCCTCTTCAATGTAAACACCCTCCTGCCCCTTCCACTTACTAAGTAGGATAAACCTTCTGTAGATTCCTGACTTAGTGGGTCCTCAGAAAATGTGAGTTACTCTTCCTCCTTCTTACATTTATAACTGAGTCATTGTCTTCACAATTTGTTTCAACTGGAAGGGAAAGATAGCTTAGGTCACTTTTTGATTGGCTTCAAGACCCAAGTCCAGACAGAGACTGTTTATGGTACTGGCCTTCAGAGAGAACACCAGGTGGCTCCAAGATCTCTGTTATTTTCAAGGCCATCATTTCCTCATAAAATGCCTTTGTGCTAATTAGGAACACGAGCCACCTGAGAGCAGACAAATTGTAGAGAAGTGTCCACTCCAGTGAAACAATGAGAAAAATATTTTTCTTTCTCACGGCTGTTGGAGCTCCACCAGGGCAGTCGAAGAATGAATTTCCTCTAGTTGGGTACACTTGTGCAGGGACAATCTGCTCTGCCTAATAGTAACTGTATCGGTTGCCCTTGCCTTGTGACTAAGAGCCTTCCTAAGTCTGGAAAGTAGTGGTCAGTCTTTTCTGGAGAGTGGAGAGGGACACCAGTGTCCTCTCATGGCTTCTGGCTAGTAGGTGAAATTGTTTCATTCTAAGGTTATTTTGGATTTTTTTTTTCATTTGGTTCTGACCAGCTTATTGGATGATATTTAAAATAATGGTTAATTTAAAAGTGAAAAAAACTTAATATTTCAAGGCTAAGCAAAATAGTATTTTTAACAATAATAATGTTTTCTGGGAATGCAAATTGGTGCAGCCACTCTGGAAAACAGTATGGATGTTCCTCAAAAAACTAAAAAATAGAAATACCCTATGACCCAGCAATTGTACTACTGGGCATTTATCCACAGGATACAGGTGTGCTGTTTCGAAAGGACACATGCACCCCCGTGTTTATAGCAGCACTATCAACAATAGCCAGAGTATGGAAAGAGCCCAAATGTCCATCGATGGATGAATGGATAAAGAAAATGTGGATGGAGTATTACTCGGCAATCAAAAAGAATGAAATCTTGCCATTTGCAACTACATGGATGGAACTGGAGGGTATTATGCTAAGTGAAATTAGTCAGAGAAAGACAAAAATCATATGACTTCACTCATATGAGGACTTTAAGAAACACAACAGATGAATATAAAGGAAGGGAAACAAAAATAATATAAAAACAGGGAGGGGGACAAAACAGAAGAGACTCACAAATATGGAGAACAAACTGAGGGTTATTGGAGGGATTGTGGGAGGGGGGATGGGCTAAATGGGTAAGGGGCATTGAGGAATCTACTCCTGAAATCATTGTTTCACTATATGCTAACTAATTTGGATGTAAATTTTTAAAAATAAAAAATAAAATTAAAAAAATAATAATGTTTTCTATTTATACCTGCCTTATTCCATAGGGATTTTACAAAAACAGTTCAACAAATTAGTCTGCATAAGTCTAGTTTGCTAGCCTATGACAGACAGGGCAAAGGATGGAAATAGTCATGGAAGTTTTATCCTTTTATGGTGTTTGTTCTCTTTTAGCTCCTTTCTCCTGTAATCAACCCTCCTCTGCTTCAACTGGCCCATCCATTTAGCAGAAAGAGGTTACTTCAAATGACTGAAACATAAATCTAATCAATGTGGTCTTTGGTGACCTTGGAATGCCAAACTTGCACATAATGCTTTGGTTCCCACTTCCTGAGTCGGTAGTTTAGGATGCAATATACCGAAGTTTGTGGTTTTGTGAACCACAGGATTTACTTGGAATCATGTCAAGTTATCCATGTTACACATCAACCAACAGAGGTAAGGACTGATTTTCACCAGTGTATTCTGACTCCTACAATCTGATCATCGTCTCAAAGAGGTTGCCTTGAGCCAGTTTTCCAGAGATAATTTGTTGATGCTTATAAGCTGCACCCACAGTCCCCATTTTACTGGGAATGATAAAAGCTATGTCTTTCATAAACTTCAGATGTCATATTATTAAAGAGGACAAACCAGTAGTATTTAAAGTGCTGCATCTTTAAATTGTTGAAGCTTTATGAACCCCATGGGTACATGGCAGTTTGTTATACTATTCTTTCTACGTTTGTGTATTTTTAAAAGTCTTCCATAATAAAATAATTAAAAATGACCAAAAAAAGTGCTTCATTAGTCATGAGGAAGAGAACACTCATAAAGTTTCTCTTTAGAAGAGTTCTAATTAACTTAGGGGTGGGGTGGAATGTACACCTCTTTAGTAGTTATGTACCATGTAAAAATCCAGGGAGGGGATATTTTAGATTGATAAGGCCTCTGCATTAGAAATTCTGATAAGGTCTTCTGTAAGGAGAATCTCCTCTGGCCTGCAGTTCCCCTCCACCAGACCCCTGAAGAAACCACTGTAATGAGCCACCATTAGTGAAAGAAGTGTATCATATCCATTGGACATTTGGGATTGGGAGGAGGGAGTTTGAAAACCACAGAAATGGGTGTCAACTAATTAATTAAAGCTGTGTTAGCCAGCAGGAAGAGAATCACAGACAAAGTGAACCTGGGGACAAGAGACTGCTAGTAGTATAAAAAGGCTTCATTCCTATCCCAGGTGAGTGCTGGAGAGAGCAAAGCTATTAAGGAAGGAGGGGACCAGGAGCGCCTGGGTGGCTCAGTTGGTTGAGCATCTTACTTCAGCTCAGGTCATGATCTCACAGTTCGTTTGAGCCCCTTGTCGGGCTCTGTGCTGACAGCTCAGAGCCTAGAGCCTGCTTCAGATTCTGTGTCCCCCTCTCTCTCCACCCCACCCCTGCTTGTGCTCTGTCTCTTTCAAAAATGAATAAACATAAAAAAATTTTTAAAAATGAAGGAGGGGACCAGGGAGCAGAATATGTGGCAAAGAGGCCCTCACTTGGAATCTCAAAGGATATTCTTTGAAGACTCCAGGCCCTATCTGATTTGTACTTTTTTTTTTTAATTTTTTTTTCAACGTTTATTTATTTTTGGGACAGAGAGAGACAGAGCATGAACGGGGGAGGGGCAGAGAGAGAGGGAGACACAGAATCGGAAACAGGCTCCAGGCTCCGAGCCATCAGCCCAGAGCCCGACGCGGGGCTCGAACTCACGGACCGCGAGATTGTGACCTGGCTGAAGTCGGACGCTCAACCGACTGCGCCACCCAGGCGCCCCTGATTTGTACTTTTTAAAACAGTTGGGAAAGCCATCTGAAGGCAAAGAGTTCACACAGACAACATATGCACACACAAACATACATGCACTCATGCCTGAGGACCTGGAACCTGTCTTCTCAGTTTGTAAAGGTAGTCTCCATAAAGTACACATTGAAAACTATGTGGTTTGGTTCTTTTTGTTGTATTTTTACTGTGCCACGGAGCAAAGAAGGGTATTGGTACATTGTTGGAAGTGAGATATGGTTGGAGAGGTGGGGCATTGTTTAGAGTGTGGGGACGTAGGACGACATGCTCTTTCAAGGCCTTGAAGTTTGAGGTAACACGATTAGAAACTGGGGACAGAGAAGATAGCAAGGGCAGTTATTAAAAAGGTACAAAGCTGAGATTCACCCAGCTGCTCCTAGGCCAGAGTTGTGGGTGGGACATCAGCGAGACCCAGGCGGGTGCCGCCAGCTTTCAATAGAGCTGGTCTGTGAAACTTGGCCGGGAGGACAGAGGAAGATTGATGTTTGCTCCAGAGTGGGGCTGTCAGCTGTGCTCACCACCGCACCATGGTCCCAGCTGTAAACAAAAGTCCTGGCCCTTCATGGCACTGCAGAGCCGTCCAGGCTGGCGTAAGTCTCTGAGGACAGCTAGACCATTTTCTCATCCTGGCTGACAACCAGAAGACAGAAGAAACAATAGAAGGTGGTGGTGGTGGTGAGGGGTGGAGGCAGGATTGGAAGGGGGTGAGAAGCAGTGTCTAGTGGGAAAGAGCTGTCGATTTCAAATCTTAGGTCTTTGGATGCAAGTAACAAATCTTTTAAAGAAAGCAGACCCCTTTTCTTGTCAGCTTCACAGATAATAGTGAGTTACTAAAGGAGGCCTGCAGGGACTATATAGTGCCTCATTCACTCATTCATTTATTTCATGAGAGTAATTTAATGTGCCCATCACTGGGCTAGGTATCCTGGATGATGCCAAAGTAATAGAAGACAGTTCATAAATTCAAAGAGCTTGCAGGGAGTTTGGGGATATGTGTACAGCTAAGTAACAATGCTAAATAGTGTATCTTTAAGTGCTAAGTGACAAACATTGGAGTTTAGAAGCAAGAGAAGCCATATCTGGGCATGATCAGAGAAGGTGGGATTTGAGAAGGCCTTAGAAAGATAGACATGATTTGGCTAGAAGGAAAAGGTAGTTGGGATTCCAGGTTGGGACCAAAGCATTACAAAAACAAAGACTGCTTTAGCTAAAGCAGAAGGTTATTGTGTCAGAGACTTCCTTCAACTGTTCACCCGCACCAAAATCCTCACCATAGCTAACCCAGACTTCAGGTCTCACTTGAAATGTTACATCTTCAGAGAACACTTCTTTGATCTCCAGGTTAAGTACCCTTGCTTTATACTCCCCTAGAATGCACTACTTTCCCCTTTTTAAGCTAGGATTATTTTCAACTAATAACCTACTCTTGTCTCCCTAGAATTTTTTCTCCACGCTACATTCAGAATGTTCTTTGCAAAATGCAGATCTGTTACATCACTTCCTTCTTTAAAACTCTCCTACCCCAACCCCTTCATTCTCTTTTGCCTCCCTTTATGTCCTTCCTGCTTCCTTCCCTCTTCTTTTTCCTTCAGGTTATATCTTAAATGCCTCTGTCTCGGGGAAGCCTTCAGGACATCCCTTCCCCCAATTTTAACCTCAACTAGGTCAAGTCCCCCTCTTAAATATTTCCATGATACTTCCACATATTCTCCATTTTACTATTCTTTAATAACTTAGTACAAGTTTGTCTCCCCCACCAGAATATAAACCCTCTGAGGGCAGGGGCTATGTTTCTTCCTCAGTGTTGCCCATATATTTAGTACAGTGCCTGGCATATTGTGGTAGGTGCTCCACAAAAATTTGAATGAACCCAAGGGAGATGAGGCAATATTGGTAGGTGAAAGCCAGCCTGAGGAGACTGTTCTTATATCTAGGGGCAAAGGGAAAGCTTTAAAAGTGTTTGGCTCTAGAATGAGGAAATCATTAGACAACACTGACTATTGAAAAAACAAACAAAAATCTATTCAAACAAACTAAACCCAAAGAGCTCAAACATCAGCTTACCCCAAACCCTAGCCTTCCAATTATCTTGTGGACTCATATTCTCTCATACCTGTTCCTGCCACTACTTGCTCCTCCAAAAACAAAAGAAAACTTACTCATTGATTTTTCCAACCAGAGAGATTTGGCACTAGAGCCAAAAGCACTTACTTTAACACTTGTATTTGTTCATTCAGTTGGTATTTATTGCCCACGTCCACTGTTTTAAGCACTTGTGATCTTAGCTACAGATGAAGAAGATATTCTTACCTTAATGGAGTTCACAACTGAGTGCACTCTTCAGGATGATCACTCACTTGAGTGATCACTCACTTGATAGCTCCAAATTTCTAGTAAAGGATTTTGCCTTACCTGGATTCATTTAGGGACTTTTCAGGGCACCAAGAGCCTGAATCTCAGGGTTAGGTCCTCTGTAAAACTGGGGAGTCAAACTCAGAGAATGGATGCTTATGCTAACCCACACTAGACTTTTATCCTTCCATGAGGAGGCTAAATGGCACAGTGGAGAATGTCTTCAAGGGCATTCAGGGAATATCCATTCCTTAACCATATGAGTCTGGGCATAATAAGGCAAACAGGTCTCTAGGGTATATCCCTTGAATGGAGGAACTCAAGGAAGGACAGGAAAAAGAATTAGATTTTCCAATAAAAATTGAAGAGTTGCCCTGTACCCTGAGGGGAGCTGAAACAGAAGTGTGGCTCTAAGAAATCTTCCAAAAATAATCAGAAAATACTCACCCTCACCCTAGGGTAGACTTTAATGCCAGGGGATGGTTTCTTTTCATCTTAGGTTCAGTCCCCAAGTGGTTAGTAAAGTGGATAGTAAATGGGGATGTCAGAAAGGCAGCGTTCCTCTGCCCTGCTCCCAGGAAAATTAAGGGGAAGAAATTCATACTGTTTTGTAGTTGTAGTCTTTCCTAACTGGTTATCTCTTGGTTGAGGGATAACATCAAACATGGTATCAGTGATATTTTGAAGATACATTTATTAGTTTTGACCCTCTCTCTCTCTCTCTCTCTCAAATCCTTTACCCTGAACAAGAATTCACAACCAGGATATCAGGAGAGAGAATATATATAATTAGCAGATAGACATGAATTAGATAAATGTCCATAATTCATTGCTCTACTCTGTTAGGTGGCCTTGAGTGCAGAGGGTTCATACACTTGGAATTTGAAATCCTAAGAGACAAGCAGGAAGAAACCAGTGGAGTATATTTCGTAGAAGGATAACAATGTACTGAGAAACCATATTGTATCCTTCCTTAAAGGATCAACTTGAAGCTTAAGCCTAAGGGATTCACAAATAAATTCACAAGAGAAACCTGGAGAACGCCTGAGTTTGTAGAATTTGGAGCTTGGCATGACCATTTTTTTAAGATTTTTAAGTAATCTCTATACCCAACATAACATGGGGCTCAAACTTACAACCTTAAGATCAAGAGTTGCCTGCTTCACCAACTGAACTAGCCAGGTGCCCCTTGGCATGACCACTTTATACCTGTAATTTTCTAACTGGTGCCAAGATTTTTGCTATCCTCTTTTTATGAGGACTGTGGATATCTAATATGGATATCAGCCAGTGTTTAACATGGCAGAGATTGGGGACTGAATGGTCATCACAAAGACAGTTTCCTCAGCTGCAGATTACCTTTGGCCTTTAATCTTCTTCAGTCTGTCACAGCAGTCTCAGAAATGAGCCTCTGAAGTTAACATATTATGACAGCCTTTGGTCTTTCACTTTCTTTTCCATTCTTTCCCTTCATAGCTTCAACTAAGTTGAAAAAAAAGGGGAATTACACCTGGGCCTGGGCTTTGCCCAATCAGGCCTCAGTATCCCATGTTGTCTAATGAGCAGACCAGACTAAATGATCTGGGAAGGCCCTTCCATCTCTGTTGTGCCAGGTTCTAGAATTCCAAGACATTGTGATCCATTGACCCAGATGCCTTATGGGAAATCCCATGAGAGATTAGTTTTCTAAAAGAGCCAATTGTTTGTTTCTCTGTGTGGGAATAGTGGTAAATACAGTCAATATAGCAAATGTGCTGCTGTGACCATAGTCCCAAGCATTCTAGCCCTTCTGATGGTCAGGGCTATCTTTATAACAATGATACTCACTGCCTGAAGTAGGTAAGGATTCATGCAAATTGAGGACTGATAAGACTGTGATCAGTCAGAAAAGCATTGTCAGGGGGCGCCTGGGTGGCTCAGTCGGTTAAGCGGCCGACTTCGGCTCAGGTCATGATCTCGCGGTCCGTGAGTTCGAGCCCCGCGTCGGGCTCTGTGCTGACAGCTCAGAGCCTGGAGCCTACTTCAGATTCTGTGTCTCCCTCTCTCTGACCCTCCCCCGTTCATGCTCTGTCTCTCTCTGTCTCAAAAATAAATGTTAAAAAAATTTAAAAAAAAAATTTAAAAAAAAAAAAAAAAAAAGAAAAGCATTGTCAGTAAGTGAGAGGGGAGGGAAGTTAATAAAGATTCAGGACTTCTGTGGGTTGATAACTTGAAGGGGAGCTTAGAGTCAAAAAGATGTCCAATTGCTAGATTATTTTGTCATGACTGCCTTTCATTTTGGACTATACTCAAAAACCAAGCTCTTTTTATATACTATTATCCAAATAATACAGTTGTAACACCCCTTGACCTGTTAAATGAATTACCTCTTAAAGTTTTAGATGATGTAGTTTTGTTTTCCAAATTTTCATTTAAAAATTTTTTTTAATGTTTATTCATTTTTGAGAGAGAGAGAAAGAGCATGAGTGGGGAAGGGGCAGAGAGAGAGAGAGGGAGACACAGAATACGAAGCAGGCTCCAGGCTCTGAGCTGTCAGCACAGAGCCCGGTGCAGGGCTCTAACTCACAGACTGTGAGATCATGACCTGAGCCGAAGTCGGACGCTCAACCGACTGAGCCACCCAGGCGCCCCTGTTTTTCAAATGTTTAAAAGCAGGAGTAACTTATCTTCTTGCTTCCCCTATCCCTACCCCAAACAAAATATTATGGTGAAGTAAATATATCAGTCAAAACTAAAGTTAGTCTAACTGAAATATGTGTGTATAGTTGTGTGATGGGGGAGGGACTGCCTTTTCTAGGGTTTCTTGAAGCTGACTTTGAAAATCTTTTGCCAAGTAAATAGGGCATTGAACTGAGATATGAAAAATCTGGGTTTTGGTTTTGCCACTGTCACTAACATCGTGAGACTTGGGTGAGTCACTTGGCCTCTGTAAGCCTCATTTCCTCATCTCTTGTGTGGATATATGTTTATTTTACCTTAAAGGTTTACTTTGAGAATGGCATGCCACCTAACTGCTTTGAAAAGAAAAAGGCTACAAGCCTGCTTGTTACCTTGATAGTATAGTTCCTCATGATACACCCCTTGCAAAGTAAGTATAGTTGGTGAGAACTGATGTTGCAATTGGATGCTTGAAAAAAATTTTTTTGAAGAACTACAGTGCTCACTAAAAAGAAATTATCTAGCAAACACTAATTAATTTCATGCTATAAGCTCAGTGTGGGAAATTCAATGATAAATACATGAAAATCCTTGACCTCAACTCATATATATGTATGAGGGAAACAGATAAAAAGAACCCTATATAATCTTACAAGTATAAATATAGAGCTATGTACAGAATGTTATTGGAGAACCAAAATTTGTCTGAGTGTTGGGGCAACAGGTGTTTGAGACAGCTTCACAGAAAATGTGGTATCTGGTTAGAATTTTGACAAATGAGTAGGGATACCTCAGGTGGAAGAGTTCATAGGAGGGCATTTAAAAGCCCAGGGAACAACAAAGGCACAGAGCATTAAACTGGTTGAACTATTGGGTTCAGGGTTCTGTGGGTGTTTCAACATGGCCAAATACAGGGTGCATTTAGGAGACTGAGGAGACTGGTGAGAGAAGAGGCTGGAGGAACTGGCAGGGTCCAGAGCAGAAAATCTCTTAGAGGTCAATTTCAGAAATGTGGAATTTTTCCATGGGGCGCCTGGATGGCTCAGTCAGTTGAGTGTCCAACTTGAACTCAGGTCATGATCTCTCAGTTCATGGGTTTGAGCACATGCCGGGCTCTGTGCTGACAGCTCAGAGCCTGGAACCTGCTTTGTATTCTGTGTCTCCCTCTCTCCCTTCCCTCCCCTGCTCATGCTCTGTCTCTCTCTCAAAAATAAATAAACATTAAAAAAAATTTTTAAAGTTAAAAAAAAAGGAATGTGGACTTTTTCTTGAAGACAATAGGGAGCTATTGATGGATTCAGAGCAAGAAAGTGTCATAAATAGATTTGTGTTTTAGAAAGGCCAAGTTAGCAATAGTGTGGAGGATACAAAATGATACTGGAATTAAAAGTTGAACCAAGGGGTGCCTGGGGTGTCTCAGTTTGTTAAGCTTGTTAAGCTTCCAACTCTTGATTTCAGCTCAGGTCATGATCTCACTGTCTGTGGGTTCAAGCCCTGCAGTGGGCTCAGTGCTAACAGTGCAGAGTCTGATTGGGATTCTCTCTTTCCCTCTCTTTCTGCCCCTTACCCCCTCACTTTCTCAAAATAAATAAATAAACTTAAAAAAGAAACTACCAAAATGAGGTCAGGGAGAATAGAGAAGGGGTGGGGACAGATTTCAGAAATATTTGAAAGGTAGGGGTGCCTGGGTGGCTCAGTCTGTTAAGCGTTCAATTTCAGCTCAGGTCATGATCCCACAGTTCCTGAGTTTGAGCCCTGCATTGGGCTCTGCGCTGACAGCTCAGAGCCTGGAGCCTGCTTTGGATTCTGTGTCTCCCTCTCTCTCTCTGCCCCTCCTCCACTTGTGCTGTCTCTCTCTCTCAAAAATAAATAAATGAACATTAAAAAAAGAAATATTTGAAAGGTAGACTCAGCAGGACTTGGTGATTGATTTGATCTGAGGGCTATGAAAGAAAGAGTTGTAAAGGATGACTCCCAGGTTTCTGGCTTAGGTCATTGGGTAGGTGGAAGTCCCACTGACCAAGATTGGGAAGATTGGTGGAGGGAGTGGGAGAGGAAGTTGGAAGGAAATTGTGAGTTGTTTGGCTATAGGCATGTTGAATTTGAGGTATTTGAGGGATGTCCAGTGGAAAGGTTCAACAGAGAATTGGAAAATAGGACTAGAGTGGTGGAGAGTCTGAACTGAAGGTAGAAATTCAAGAACCATCTGCATACAGGTTATCACAGCCATGAAAATAGTTAAGAACAGCCAAGCAATAAGTATGCAACAAAGGGAGGTAAAATCCAAAGATGAAATCCTGGAGAATAAGGAAAACCAAGAAGCAATGGCCCAGAGGAGCAAGTGAAGACACTGGGGAATGAAAGCTGAGGAAGAAGAGAATTTCAAAGAAACTGTGATAGCTCTGACAAATGTTACATGAAGTCATGAGACATTAGGACAGAAAAGTATTGACTTGATATAGCAATTAAAAAGGAAGTGTGAGGAACATGGGAAAAGCATTTTCATGAGGAAGATAAGGGGAGGAAGCAGAGGATAGGTAACAGTCTGTTAAAGAGTAAATGGTAGTCGTGAGCATGTGGAAATATCTAATAAGAATAGGCCTTTTAAGAAAGTTGGTGATGGGGAGAGGGAAGATGGCGGTGTAGGAGGACGCTGGGCTAACTGCGCGTCCTGCTGATCACTTAGATTCCACCTACACCTGCCTAAATAACCCAGAAAACCGCCAGAGGATTAGCAGAATGGAGTCGCCGGAGCCAAGAGCAGACGAGAGGCCCACGGAAGAGGGTAGGAAGGGCGGCGAGGCGGTGCGCGCTCCACGGACTGGCGGGAGGGAGCCGGGGCAGAGGGGCGGCTCGCCGGCCAAGCAGAGCCCCCGAGTCTGGGTGGCAAAAGCAGAGGGGCCTGACAGACTGTGTTCCGACAGCAAGCGAGACTTAGAGTCTGGGAGGTCATAAGTTAACAGCTCTGCTCGGAAAGCGGGAAGGCTGGAGGACAAAGGGAGGGAGAGCTGCTGAGCCCCCGGACGACAGAGCTCAGTTTGGTGGGGAACAAAGGCACTCGCCAGCGCCATCTCCCCCGCCCATCCCCTAGCCAAAATCCCAAAGGGATCCAGTTCCTGCCAGGGAACTTGCTCGCTCTGCGCAAACACCCAACTCTGTGCTTCTGCGGAGCCAAACCTCCGGCAGCGGATCTGACTCCCTCCGCTGCCACAGGGCCCCTCCTGAAGTGGATCACCTAAGGAGAAGCGAGCTAAGCCTGCCCCTCCTGCCCCCATGCACCTTGCCTACCCATCCCAGCTAATACGCCAGATCCCCAGCATCACAAGCCTGGCAGTGTGCAAGTAGCCCAGACGGGCCACGCCACCCCACAGTGAATCCCGCCCCTAGGAGAGGGGAAGAGAAGGCACACACAAGTCTGACTGTGGCCCCAGCGGTGGGCTGGGGGCAGACATCAGGTTGGACTGCGGCCCCGCCCACCAACTCCAGTTGTACACCACAGCACAGGGGAAGTGCCCTGCAGGTCCTCACCACGCCAGGGACTATCCAAAATGACCAAGCGGAAGAATTCCCCTCAGAAGAATCTCTAGGAAATAACAACAGCTAATGAACTGATCAAAAAGGATTTAAATAATATAACAGAAAGTGAATTTAGAATAATAGTCATAAAATTAATCACGGGGCTTGAAAAGAGTATAGAGGACAGCAGAGAATCTCTTGCTACAGAGATCAAGGGACTAAGGAACAGTCACGAGGAGCTGAAAAGCGCTTTAAACGAAATGCAAAACAAAATGGAAACGACGACGGCTCAGATTGAAGAGGCAGAGGAGAGAATAGGTGAACTAGAAGATAAAGTTATGGAAAAAGAGGAAGCTGAGAAAAAGAGAGATAAAAAAATCCAGGAGTATGAGGGGAAAATTAGAGAACTAAGTGATACACTAAAAAGAAATAATATACGCATAATTGGTATCCCAGAGGAGGAAGAGAGAGGGAAAGGTGCTGAAGGGGTACTTGAAGAAATTATAGCTGAGAACTTCCCTGAACTGGGGAAGGAAAAAGGCATTGAAATCCAAGAGGCACAGAGAACTCCCTTCAGACGTAACTTGAATCGATTTTCCGCACGACATATCATAGTCAAACTGGCAAAATACAAGGATAAAGAGAAAATTCTGAAAGCAGCAAGGGGTAAACGTGCCCTCACATATAAAGGGAGACCTATAAGACTCGTGACTGATCTCTCTTTTGAAACTTGGCAGGCCAGAAAGAATTGGCACGAGATTTTCAGTGTGCTAGACAGAAAAAATATGCAGCCGAGAATCCTTTATCCAGCAAGTCTGTCATTTAGAATAGAAGGAGAGATAAAGGTCTTCCCAAACAAACAAAAACTGAAGGAATTTGTCACCACTAAACCAGCCCTACAAGAGATCCTAAGGGGGACCCTGTGAGGCAAAGTACCAGAGACATTACTACAAGCATAAAACATACAAACATTACAATGACTCTAAACCCGTATCTTTCTATAATAACACTGAATGTAAATGGATTAAATGCGCCAACCAAAAGACATAGGGTATCAGAATGGATAAAAAAACAAGACCCATCTATTTGCTGTCTACAAGAGACTCATTTTAGACCTGAGGACACCTTTAGATTGAGAGTGAGGGGATGGAGAACTATTTATCATGCTACTGGAAGCCAAAAGAAAGCTGGAGTAGCCATACTTATATCAGACAAACTAGACTTTAAATTAAAGGCTGTAACAAGAGATGAAGAAGGGCATTATATAATAATTACAGTGTCTATCCATCAGGAAGAGCTAACAATTATAAATATCTATGCGCCGAATACCGGAGCCCCCAAATATATAAAACAATTACTCTTAAACATAAGCAACCTTATTGATAAGAATGTGGTAATTGCAGGGGACTTTAACACCCCACTTACAGAAATGGATAGATCATCTAGACACACGGTCAATAAAGAAACAAGGGCCCTGAAAGATACATTGGATCAGATGGACTTGACAGATATATTTAGAACTCTGCATCCCAAAGCAACAGAATATACTTTCTTCTCGAGTGCACATGGAACATTCTCCAAGATAGATCATATACTGGGTCACAAAACAGCCCTTCATAAGTTTACCAGAATTGAAATTATACCATGCATACTTTCAGACCACAATGCTATGAAGCTTGAAATCAACCACAGGAAAAAGTCTGGAAAACCTCCAAAAGCATGGAGGTTAAAGAACACCTTACTAACGAATGAGTGGGTCAACCAGGCAATTAGAGAAGAAATTTAAAAATATATGGAAACAAACGAAAATGAAAATACAACAATCCAAACGCTTTGGGACGCAGCGAAGGCAGTCCTGAGAGGAAAATACATTGCCATCCAGGCCTATCTCAAGAAACAAGAAAAATCCCAAATACAAAATCTAACAGCACACCTAAAGGAACTAGAAGCAGAACAGCAAAGGCAGCTAAACCCAGCAGAAGAAAAGAAATAATAAAGATCAGAGCAGAAATAAACAATATAGAATCTAAAAAAACTGTAGAGCAGATCAACGAAACCAAGAGTTGGTTTTTTGAAAAAAACTAACAAAATTGACAAACCTCTAGCCAGGCTTCTCAAAAAGAAAAGGGAGATGACCCAAATAGATAAAATCATGAATGAAAATGGTATTACAACCAATCCCTCAGAGATACAAACAATTATCAGGGAATACTATGAAAAATTATATGCCAACAAATTGGACAACCTGGAAGAAATGGACAAATTCCTAAGCACCCACACTCTTCTAAAACTCAATCAGGAGGAAATAGAAAGCTTGAACAGACCCATAACCAGCGAAGAAATTGAATCGGTTATCAAAAATCTCCCAACAAATAAGAGTCCAGAACCAGATGGCTTCCGAGGGGTGTTCTACCAGACGTTTAAAGCAGAGATAATACCTATCCTTCTCAAGCTATTCCAAGAAATAGAAAGGGAAGGAAAACTTCCAGACACATTCTAGGAAGCCAGTATTCCTTTGATTCCTAAACCAGACAGAGACCCAGTAAAAAAAGAGAACTACCGGCCAATATCCCTGATGAATATGGATACAAAAATTCTCAATAAGATACTAGCAAATCGAATTCAACGGCATATAAAAAGAATTATTCACCATGATCAAGTGGGATTCATTCCTGGGATGCAGGGCTGGTTCAACATTCGCAAATCCATCAACGTGATACATCACATTAACAAAAAAAAAGAGAAGAACCATATGATCCTGTCAATCGATGCAGAAAAGGCCTTTGACAAAATCCAGCACCCTTTCTTAATAAAAACCCTTGAGAAAGTCGGGATAGAAGGAACATACTTAAAGATCATAAAAGCCATTTATGAAAAGCCCACAGCTAACATCATCCTCAATGGGGAAAAACTGAGAGCTTTTTCCCTGAGATCAGGAACACGACAGGGATGCCCACTCTCACCGCTGTTGTTTAACATAGTGCTGGAAGTTCTAGCATCAGCAATCAGACAACAAAAGGAAATCAAAGGCATCCAAATTGGCAAAGATGAAGTCAAGCTTTCACTTTTTGCAGATGACATGATATTATACATGGCAAATCCGATAGACTCCACCAAAAGTCTGCTAGAACTGATACATGAATTCAGCAAAGTTGCAGGATACAAAATCAATGTACAGAAATCAGTTGCATTCTTATACACTAACAAGGAAGCAACAGAAAGACAAATAAAGAAACTGATCCCATTCACAATTGCACCAAGAAGCATAAAATATCTAGGAATAAATCTAACCAAAGATGTCAAAGATCTGTATGCTGAAAACTATAGAAAGCTTATGAAGGTAATTGAAGAAGATTTAAAGAAATGGAAAGACATTCCCTGCTCATGGATTGGAAGAATAAATATTGTCAAAATGTCAATACTACCCAAAGCTATCTACACATTCAATGCAATCCCAATCAAAATTGCACCAGCATTCTTCTCAAAACTAGAACAAGCAATACTAAAATTCATATGGAACCACATAAGGCCCCGAATAGCCAAAGGAATTTTGAAGAAGAAGACCAAAGCAGGAGGCATCACCATCCCAGACTTTAGCCTCTACTACAAAGCTGTAATCATCAAGACAGCATGGTATTGGCACAAAAACAGACACATAGACCAATGGAATAGAATAGAAACCCCAGAACTAGACCCACAAACGTATGGCCAACTCATCTTTGACAAAGCAGGAAAGAACATCCAATGGAAAAAAGACAGTCTCTTTAACAAATGGTGCTGGGAGAACTGAACAGCAACATGCAGAAGGTTGAAACTAGACCACTTTCTCACACCATTCACAAAAATAAACTCAAAATGGATAAAGGACCTGAATGTGAGACAGGAAACCTTCAAAACCTTAGAGGAGAAAGCAGGAAAAGACCTCTCTGACCTCAGCCGTAGTAATCTCTTACTCAACCCATCCCCAAAGGCAAGGGAATTAAAAGCAAAAGTGAATTACTGGGACCTTATGAAGATAAAAAGCTTCTGCACAGCAAAGGAAACAACCAACAAAACTAAAAGGCAACCAACGGAATGGGAAAAGATATTTGCAAATGACATATCGGACAAAGGGCTAGTATCCAAAATCTATAAAGAGCTCACCAAACTCCACACCCAAAAAACAAATAACCCAGTGACGAAATGGGCAGAAAACATGAATAGACACTTCTCTAAAGAAGACATCTGGATGGCCAACAGGCACATGAAAAGATGTTCAACGTCACTCCTTATCAGGGAAATACAAATCAAAACCACACTCAGATATCACCTCACGCCAGTCAGAGTGGCCAAAATGAACAAATCAGGAGACTATAGATGCTGGCGAGGATGTGGAGAAACGGGAACCCTCTTGCACTGTTGGTGGGAATGCAAATTGGTGCAGCCACTCTGGAAAGCAGTGTGGAGGTTTCTCAGAAAATTAAAAATAGACCTACCCTATGACCCAGCAATAGCACTGCTAGGAATTTATCAAAGGGATACAGGAGTACTGATGCATAGGGGCACTTGTACCCCAATGTTTATAGCAGCACTCTCAACAATAGCCAAATTGTGGGAAAAGCCTAAATGTCCATCAACTGATGAATGGATAAAGAAATTGTGGTTTATATACACAATGGAATACTACGTGGCAATGAGAAAAAATGAAATATGGTCTTTTGTAGCAACGTGGATGGAACTGGAGAGTGTGATGCGAAGTGAAATAAGCCATACAGAGAAAGACAGATACCATATGGTTTCACTCTTATGTGGATCCTGAGAAACTTAACAGAAACCCATGGGGGAGGGGAAGGAAAAAAAAAAAAAGAGGTTAGAGTGGGAGAGAGCCAAAGCATAAGAGACTGTTAAAAACTGAGAACAAACTGAGGGTTGATGGGGGGTGGGACGGAGGGGAGGGTGGGTGATGGGTATTGAGGAGGGCACCTTTTGGGATGAGCACTGGGTGTTGTATGGAAACCAATTTGACAATAAATTTCATATATTAAAAATAAAAAAAATAAAAATAAAAAAAAATAAGAAAGTTGGTGATGAATGAAAAGAGAACAATAGATCAATACCTGGAGGGAAATTCAGGATCAAATGAAGGGTGGTTTTGATTTTATTTTTCATTTTTTAAAAAGATTTTATTAATTTTTTAATTTTTTCAATGTTTATTATTTTTAAAGGAGGGAGGGAGGGAGAGACAGAGAGAGAGAGAGAGGGAGAAAGCACAAGTGGCGGAGGGGCAGAGAGAGAGGGAGACACAGAATCCAAAGCAGTATCCAGGCTCTGAGCTGTTAGCTCAGAGCCCAGTGCAGGGCTTGAACTCACAGACTGCAAGATCATGACCTGAGCTGAAGTCGATGCCCAACTGACTGAGCCACCCAGGCACCCCTTAAGATTTTATTTTTAAGTAATCTCTACACCCAATGTGGAGCTTGAATCCATAACCCTTAGATCAAAATCCTGATGCTCCACTGACCAAACCAGCCAAGTACCCCTATTTTGCATTTTGATTGAGAGAGATTTTCCCTTTCTTTCCTCTCCCTCCCCTCCTCTCCCTCCCCTTTCCTCTCATCCCTACTTTTCTCCTTCCTTCACTCTTCCTCGTTCTCTATCTCCTTTTCCTTCTCCCCCTCCTCCTCCTCCTCTCTCTTTCTCTCTCTCTTTTAAAAAGCTGAGATTCAGAAAGAGATTAAGCAATTTGCCACGGTTATGTAATTTGTAAGCATGTTATATACATCAGCAGGAAGAACCCAGTAAGAGTGGAAAGATTGAAAAACTAAAAAGTCCATGTGCTACAAATTTGATATGTGTATGATTATGTGGTCTGGTGATGTAATAGCTAATCTTTACTGAGCACTTACTATGTGCCAAGCACTGAATTAAGCACTTTGCCAAAGTTATCCCATTTTATTCCCACAATAACCCTATGAGGTTGGTACTGTTATCACCTTCTTTTAACAGATGTGAACATTGAATCACAGGTTCAATGATTTGCTCAAGGCCACATAGTTATTGTGTGCTAGATCTGTCAGAGCCTTCAAATGACCCTTTAGAAGAGGCAACTGAGGCTGAGGGAGGTGAAGTCATTTGCCTAAGAGCCCATATCTAGTGAGGATTGGACCTGTAATGCAAACCTAGGCTCTGTTTGGTACCATAACCATGCCCTTAATCACTACACTGTCATGAATGGAAGCTATTACAATAGAGTATATGTGCATATTTTTCTAGATCCAGCTCTGTAAGACAAAAATGTTCCCCTTGAATTTAGTTGACAGTACTAATTGCCCTTATTCCATAGAATTGATAGTGAGAGTATGTACTTCCTTGTAATGAACCACACAGTATAATGCAACCTGGGTATTTGTACATAGTCCCATGGTGAAAGCAGAGACTAAAAAAACAGAGCTAGTCAGGCGAGTAGCAACAGTTGAGTTCTCATGTGACTTTTTCAGGTGGCTTTTTCAGCAGCCATGCTTCATCCCTCCATGCAGAGAATACTCTGAATGAGAAAGCTCCTGGCTCAGGTGTCCTTCCTCCTTCCAGCCTCAGATTTGATAACAAGCTGTTCTGATGCCACTAGTCCAAGTCTGTAGAATGTAAATGTTATCCTAGATGTGAAGTATAATAGAGCAAGCAGTATAGGGCTGGGGAGAACAGCCGAATTGCTATCCTTTCAGGAATGACTGGCTCTCCAGTGGGAACAGCATGTGGATCAGGGAGAAGTGTATTATTGTAATGCCAAAATCCCCACTTCTGTACTCGCTTGTCACTGCCAGAGTTTTCATTTGGTGATTGGTTTTTGAAATATAGTTTGATATTTATTAGTCTTCATATTTGGAATAGTATTAATGTTTAA